>NW_019091217.1:1503593-2103593 GCF_002217175.1 Folsomia candida
CGGAATTTCAATAATGAATTTTTTGTTATGCTGGAAAATTATCAGGCATTAATGGACATTATGGAGGAGATGGAGACTGGCACTGGTGGTTCAATCAGCATGGAAGAGACGCAAAAGATCTTTGACAAGGGGAGTAAAACTGGCTGGCGGTGTTCAAGTATGGACCTCAAGGTAGCTTGGTGAAATTACTATATTATATTCACCAACATATTGCGAGAATTACAATGTCCTTATTTCTCTACATAGGGACACCTTTTCCACATGTTGGATAATTCCATCATGAGTGACATGACCTTTTTGGTCGGAGAATCCAAGGACTCTGTCCCAGCACACAGGTTTTTGCTCGTGCTCTGGTCGAAAGTATTTGAAGAGATGCCGGATACAGTGGAAATACCGGAAATGAGTGTTGCTGCTTTGAGATCATTTCTCAAGGTAAAATGTATATTTTTTAATGAGTAAAATAATGAACTGACTCAAGTTGAGTTAGACATTGAGTTAACGTTCTTGTGGGGACTCTTTTTTTTAGTTTTTGTACACTGAAGAATTTGAAGTCTCAGCGGAAGACTTGATGCCAGTTCTGTGCGCTGCGAAGCGATTTGAAATTCCACTATTGGCTGCGAAATGTGTGTCCGTGTTGAAGAGTGAGATCAAGGATTCGACTTCGGTCAGTATGTACCAGGCGGCGAAGCTATTACAGGAGGAGACTTTGGCAGAAGAATCGCTCAACTACATTCTTCGGCAAGTCAATACGTTGAATTGATTATTTGTTACTATTTAGTTTAATTTCATGAATTAATCAAGTCTTGTCGAATGAAATGTGCTTATAGGAATGGAAGTGCCGTCGTACAAGAGGAGGACTTTTTGCTCATTACCAATGACAACTTGAATTTTCTCTTGGAACGGGATGACTTTGAGGTGGAGGAACTCGAACTATTTCAAGCAGCTTGCAAGTAAGGAGCTCCTTATTATATATGTATTGTTGCATTGGGTTCTTGTTCTTTGTTTTTGGTATGAGTTTCTCTGCTAAATAAAGTTAATCCATTTGCAATTAGGTGGGCACAGAAAGAGTGTGAGAAGCAAGAAATTGAAGCAACGCCAGATAATCAACGTCTGGTTTTGAAGGGAACTTTAAAGAACATTCGCTTCCCACTCATGTCTTCAAAGGATTTCGCGGTGCACGTCGCCCCCACTGAGATCCTGCAGGATAAGGAAATGATCAGTCTTCTCATTCAGTACAGCATCCCTGCTTCAGAACGTGCCGGACTGCCCCTTCTCGCCCATGGTTTCACTGATCGTGAACGAAAGAACAAGGAACCACCCAAGAAGAGGGCAAAGACTGGGAGGTATGTAAATATTTTGTATATACATATATGCTCGGCTCATTCCAGTGAGTACTGGGGATACTGCTTGTAGCTCTTTAATATACATGCGGATAGTTAATTCAGGTATATAGTTAAATTTAAATTACTAATGAAAGTTATGTGATGATTTCGTTAAAGAGCTTCATTCCCTGACGTGTTGAAGCCATCTGTCGTGCTCACTTTGGATGGAGATGAGAAGAAAGGAGACGACAGTGCTGTTACGAGCAATGGGGTGAGCAGCCCTACGCCTGGTTCCCTCGGTGTCGGTGGCGACTGGAGGAACCCAATGGCTGGACTCAAATTCAACCTCATGTCCATGTATGAAAACCACTACAACTCAGACGTTGTCTTTGTCATTGGAGAACAGCGTGAAAAAGTGTTTGGACATAAGTTCATCCTCGCACTATGGTCAGCCGTCTTTGAACAAATGTTCCAAGCTCGATCGGATAGTGATGAACCCATTGAAATTATGAACTTTAATCCGAGTGGATTCCGATCTTTCTTGAAGGTGAGTGAGGAATTAATTTTATATTTCATTGAGTGAAACTGTAAGCCCAATTGATTCGTTTATAAGATTATTTAATGTCTTTCCTTCTTCTTCTTCTGGGGACAGGTCTTGTACACTGAGAACTTTGATGTTTCTGTGGAACAAGTGATGAATGTCTTCTTCATTGCCAAGACATACGATGTAGCATTTTTGGGAGATAAATGTGTATCACTCCTCAAGAGCAGTGTTGGTGATAATACATCCATCAGCATTTTCCAAGCTGCCAAGGGTGAGTGTAGTGTTTCAGAGGTTTTGATTTACTTGAAATTATATTGTAATGTTATTTACGGGGTGAGGACGTAATATTTAAAACTTGATAGTTTTATTTTTGGGAACCAAGCTTTGAAATTATGTTTATTAAGACATTAACTCTGTATGGACCCCATCACACTTGCAATTAATCATATTATATTTTACTAGTGCTTGGAGACGATTCTCTGGCTGATATTGCCTGGTCGTACATTCTAAGGTATGTCCAGTTTCATAATGTAACTAACCATCACAGTCTGTTAATCTTGTCATTTGTGGGATTTGCAGACGCGGATTTGCTGTGGTGAAAGAAATGGATTTCCTTAACATTTCCTACACCAATTTGTGCACCCTTCTTGAACAGGATGATTTGAACGTTGGGGAAACGGAAATGTGGCAGAGTCTGCTTCGGTAAATCAATATTATAACGATTATCTTGAAAATAGTAATTGTACATTTGGTATACAATATGAAACCATCGTAATTGGGGATCTAATTACAGGTGGGGATCTAATGAGCTCGAGAAACAGAGTCTCGATAAGAACGCAGACAACCTTCGCCAGTTGTTGACCAAGGCCATCGCTCTGATCCGCTTCCCGCTGATGTCCGTAAAAGACTTTTCCCTTCACGTTGCACCCACCGATTTGTTGAGTGATAAGGAGATGGTGGGTGTTCTGGTCTACTACTCGCTCCCTCCTTCAGAACGTGCCAACGCATACCGACTTTCCTTCAACTCTAAGGAACGCAAGATTCAAAGCGTTCTGGTCCGTGAGCGCATTTCACTCTGCAACTTGAGTTTAATGTCCGATCGCCCAGTGTCCATCCTTGGCTTCTCCTTCTCTGGACTTGACGCCACCAAGATTGGCTATGCCCCCACTTCACTCTACTTATATAACAGCAAAAAGGGTGTCAGCTATGCAACTTCTTACACTGAAATCAACGTTGCTCCGGAAGGGAAAGATCGATTCTCTGTTAAATTCAAAATGCCCATCACCATTCGACCTAACGAGTGGTACATCTCGTCAGAAATGACACTGGTATTGCAACTTCTTCTTTATCGTGCCTGAATATTGACATGTCAAATTATTGAATTGTAATAATTCATGTTTCATGAATTCACCTGTTGTTAATCCTTCTATCTTCTGTCCTTTCTTGAAGCAGGGCCGACAAGGAGCCTCTTCAATTGAGAAGGAAACCTGGGCTACGGTTAAGAATCGCCAGGCCGATGTCAACTTTCAGTTCCAAGTGCATCCAGTTAAGGATAACAGTGGTGTTTTTGAGTATGCCGTGCCGGAAGTTATCTTCAACCTTTTGTAAGCTTTTTTTATGAATTTAGTTAGTCATATTGAGATCATTTGGTATCACTAATAGATAATAATCCTATATCTACTTGTACATTCAGGAAGTGAAAAAATTTCGAAATCAGCCAGAGGATTCAGAAACAACCTTCTTCTGTTGAAACAAAAAACGTTATTCCAATTATTATTTAATTTCTTACCATTATTATTGTAATTATTCTTAAGACTCGTTGACACAATTTGAAATTTAATTATTTGCTTGGACCCCCTTTTTCTACTAACTGAACTGATTTATTTAAGATTTTTCTAGTAGAAGAAGGAATTACTTTTCTTTTTTTGAGTAAATGTTTCCCAATTTGATTGAAATAACAAAATTTTTAGTCGTTTTGCGAGAGTTGTCTGAAAGGCAACAAAAGAAAAATATTTGAATTTATATTATAAGTATATGTATACATATATATCTATATAGCTGATACATGAGTAGATCTTACTACACCTATATGAGACCTGCAATGCATGTTCTCTGTAGTTTGACTGACTTCATTGCAGATACAATTTTTATTTGTGTTGTATGTATGAATGGAATCAGAGATGACGAATTTTGACAATTATTATTATACAAGTCTCAAGTCAGTGCACGCATTGTACTGTTTATATCAACAGATACTTTAAAGATAAGTTCAAAATTAAGTTGATTCTGTCTTGCAAGAAAATACTATTACATAAGCCTTTCGTCATTATTATTGTATTCATGCATACAAGACACTGATTTGTTTTTATACGAGATATGGATGGATCATTCCTACCTTAATATTATAATAATGGATAATAGGAGTTAATAAAATGTACCTTGTTTGGTTATGCAGGAGAAGAAGTTGCATATTCTTGTCATTAAAAAGTTATACTCTCATAAGTAATTTATTTTCTTTGCTCTGTAAACTGAGTTTGAGGCAGCACAAAAAGTTTTCTCCAGCTCGGATTCGAACGCTCATTGTTTGATGCTAAATGATGAGTACGGGTGTTCTAATAGCTTACAATTAATGGAACGATTGATGAAACATCATAATCTTCTTGAATCTCTTTATTCGGGGGAGGGAACAAAATTGAACTCCTTCCTTAAAAACATACAATGGTTTGGTTTGACCCTAACTTCATAAATGCATAAATTTTTCTAAATTAATGATAATGCAACAGAAACTTTCTTGGAAGGAGGGAAATGGTTATCCCAAATGTCCCAAACTATCGCGCAAGCTCACCCACCAGAGATAATGCGCGACTTGCACAGCAAAAATTGATTATGCTTCTGGTTCATGTGAATCATCGGTGCCACGCAAATATTAATGGTACCTGTTGTAGAGTCTATTTCTATGAAACCTAAATACAGGATACAACTACATACATCCACCTGCCCTGTACTAAATATTACTATACCTGCAACATCATTGACATGCTTAATACCCTTTTTATCACTCGACAGTAACGAAGTCCTCCTTCATACTTGCATATGAAATTAAAAAAATTGTTTAAATGTTTAATATTACACCCAACTCTCTGGGTTAATCAGAACTAAGTATTTTTGAATGTTAATACTTGTAATTTATTTGAGAAAGCTGCGAATAGTAATTAAGTAATATATAATAAACAATAGATAGACTCGAAAACGTGATTAGTCCACATGCTGCATGCATCCTCTAGCGAAAATATTATTCCTTTCTCATGTACAGATAATTTGAAAGTAACTTAGCGAATGGTCAAAATATTATTAGATTAACAGTTACTGCATTTAACTAAATAGACACTATAAGTACGCATTCCGATGAGATTAATCTCAGCCACTTACAAAATATCATTGGTTTTTGACTAAACTAACATGTATGATTGGTTGGATAATAGCAATTGTTTTACATAATATGTTGATGATTAAAACACGTTCCCCGTGGCTGTCCGAATAAAATTTTTCTTGTATTGCTTTAATTCACTACCACTTGGTAAGATGATATGTTAGCCACCACATTAACAGAGGTTGGACACCAGCCAATGTGAGGAGAAAGTAGAGACGTCTTTTATTTCCAGACATGACATGTTCATGAGTTGTTACGCTGTAGATTTGCTTCTTCAATGTTCGTATCTGGACAAATAGTTTAGACCAGGTTCACAAAAGATTGTCAACGTAAAAATATATATACATAGTGGGGTCATAAGTTCTCGTGAATGCATTTCCGGTAATAAATCCCAAAGTATTAGAGCTATCTGTTCGAAATTTTTATGGATTAACAAGGTATTAATATTGTTTAGAAATCATAACTTCTTTGTCAAGATTTCGTCCACGGGCAATTAGACAAGACATAACTCGTGACGGCCACAGGTTGATCGTGGTACGCGCCAATTTTCGTGCAAAAAGTATTTCAGACTTTTCACCGTTGGCAAAAAATTTAATAGAAAAAAAGGCCAGATATTTGTTGTACAGAAGTCTGACATCCGTTTAAGTATGCGGAAGTCAATACGAAGTCATCACCGTGGTGTGCATGGGAGCAAGTTGGCTGGAGAAATGAAATCTCTGTTTTTTACCGCAAAGGGTACAAGTTGAAGCCAAGAATTATTTTCAGAGTGTCCTAAAGCCAAACGTTAATAACCTGAACCCTGGACCCTCCGAAAATCGACATTGGACCTTTCAACAAGACCCTGTTCCTGCGCAAGGTGCAAAATTGTCCAAAACTGGCTTCAGACGAATTTTCATGACTTTTTTTCATCCGTAGAACGGTGCTCAGTATCTGCAGACCTTAATCCCCTAAATTATGACTGGTGGTGAAAATTATAGGTACAAGTATGCTCTAAATTTCACCCAAGTGTGGAAGGGCTGAGGTCGCACTTACTGAAGATCTGGCGCTTTTCCCTGGAAATCCGTGCGTGCCGCGATCGAGCAGTTTTCGCCACGACTTATGTCTTGTGTACAAGCCCGTGGAGGAAATTGTGAAAACGAAGTTATGATTTCTAAACAAGATTAATACCTTGTTCATCCACAAAAATTTCTATCAGATAGCTCTAATACTTTGGGCTTTATCACCGGAAATGCATTCACGGGAACTTATGGTCGAACTATGTACCAATGTACAATTAATTATATAGATTAAGATTACCAGGAAGACAGACAAGGAGAGACTAAAATATCCCAAGGCAGAGTAGTAACCAGTCTTGCTCAGCACCAAGGACGACGCCAGGACAAAAATCATGCTGAAAAACGGGTCAAATAATACAATGGATTAATAGTTTGAGTTTGCCAACTTGGTTATCTACTATTTGCAGCGTATTCTTATTACCCGACAAACTTATACGCACAGAACGTTAGCAAGTCAAACACCTTCAGATCGGTTTGAATTATGTATGTACATCCAGTAAAAATCATCAGTTCTAAAATTAACCATCCTAGAGCCGAACTGCATTGAATGCCCAAAAGTTCTGGGGTAAATCTTTTAAAAAAATATACGAATTATTGTAGATTTTCTTATCCAGTTGACTATTTACTTAAATATTTTGCTCACTTTTGTTGCATTCCTAGAGACACACCAGCTATCAAAATGTACGTAATGAAAGCCATGAGTGGAATATATAAGTCTGGAGCGTTGACTGGAAATACGAAGAGACATATATGAAGTACATTCTTGTATTTAAGGGGAACTCAACTTCTTCCTTCCCTACCTTCAAATCTTGGCTGCACAGCGTCATCCTCGTTCTTATCGTAATGTATGGACCAGTCCTGCAAGCATATAAAGGTCATGTAGATAACTCAATAAGTACTTCAATTAAAAGGAACAACTACATTAAATTTTAAGTGACAACTTAAGGTCTCACTTTATGGGTGAATGGGAAAAAGAGGAGTCCTATTTTCTTCATGACGTACGCCGTGTCCACCGCAAAGTAGTATTTGAGCTTGGAAACGGATACAAACTTTTGAAGTTTTTCATCCACCATCGTTTTGCCTTGGTCAACTAAATTCTCGCCGTAGTGCTTTGCAAAGTCGGCCATTATTGGCGTAAAGGGCATCTGACCACCCATCATTCCTGGAAATCCACCGCCTCCAGGAGGAGGTGGGTATCCCCCATGTTGCTGTTGTTGTTGGCCGTACTGACCGTACCCTTGATTTGGGTCACCTCCATATCCATACGACTGCTGCTGCTGATTCTGACCGTTAGGTGGACCATAATTCCCGTAACCACCGTCTGGTCCATACGCTCCTCCGTAGTAGTCTTGATGGTCACTGTACATCTCTTAAACCCAGTTCACTGGAAAAAGAACAGTTAATTAATTTTTTAGCTAATTTTGTCAATCTTCAAAAGCTTTCCCACATTTTGAAATTTGGAGACAACTGACACCTCACTAAACCCACCTATTACGTAAGAGCCTCAGATAACAGTCGAGTAGTAGTGATACGGAGCTTATCTACAATTGATAAGGGTCAAGTATGTGTTGTGTGACAGCTCACAATAGTCACAATAATAATATTGATGGGTTGGATCGTTGGGTGATGGCATTTGGCGCTTGGTAAACGTGGCTCATTTCACAACACGAGGAGTGATTCAGCGGCAGCTTGCACAGAATTTTTTGTGCCGACTTTGTTGAATGTGCAATTATTTTCGTCCAACCTCCTCCAACGTCGGCCGTCCACCACTAGGAAAGCTGCTGGTGTAATCTCGCGACCGGATTTCAAGGGTCGTTTCATCAGGATATCCGGAAAATCCAAGAGGTTTGATTTGGTTTGTAGTTTAGTTCATAATAATACTTCATAGCTTGCTGTCTCAGTCTCACAGTTGTGCTTGTGATTAAATACAAGTAATCTTGTAATTTGGAAGCAGGTCGGCATTTCTAAACGATATGGCTGAATCCAAACTAGAAGACCAGCTCGCTAACCAAGCTCGGATAAGTGGGGACGGTGCACCCTCAGACGAAGACGACGATATTGTGGATCCTTGGAATGTTGCGGGCAAGGCAGACACTGGAATTGATTACGATAAGCTTATAAGTAAGTTTACTAATGTTTAAATTTAGATTGCATAATATTACGTACTACTCCCAAACTCAAATTGAGTTACTCAATTATTAATTCCTATAGATTAGTATTTGTTATTTTGGTTAAAACTTGTTCTTAATTCTTACTGGAAATTAATTGATTACCTGATCCTGCAGAGAGATTTGGCTGTGAACGGATATCGCCCGAGTTGATTGCTCGGTTGGAGAAAGTGACGGGACAAACGGCACATCCACTTTTGCGGCGAGGAATGTTTTTCAGTCATCGCGACCTCCTTCACATTATTACTCGAAAAGAACAGAACAAGCCGTTCTATTTGTACACTGGAAGGGGACCTTCGTCGAGGGCCATGCATGTTGGACACATGGTGCCTTTCATGTTCACCAAGTAATTCGCCACAAAAACTTGTAGTAATATTTAAATATCAAATGTGATTAGTATTATAATTATTCTTTCTTGTCCCAGATGGCTTCAAGATGCTTTTGATGTTCCCCTCGTCATTCAGTTGACGGACGATGAAAAGTTTTTATGGAAAAATATTTCGATAGAGGAAAGCATGATGGTGAGCAACTGTTTTTTTCGTAGCATAATTTACTTTTCATTCATCTTGATTACATTGTAATTTTTCTCAATAGTTGGCTAGAGAAAATGCGAAGGATATCATCTCGGTGGGATTTGACATGGAGAAAACATTTATTTTCTCAGATTTTAGTTATATTGGGTAGGATTCTAAGCGAACGAATAGCGAATTGAGAGACGATTAATTAAACACATCAAAATTATTATTTTTAGCCAGTGTCCACAGTTTTACCAGAACATTGCTCTCGTCTCCAGAAGTGTTACATTTAACCAAGCCCGAGGTTGTTTTGGATTTGGAGACAGCGGTATGACAATCACTAAAATAAATCAAATTACATATGTATTATCCTTCGTAAAATTGTTGATTCAATTACTCTGACACTCGAAATATCGTCTAATGGTTGCAGATTGTATTGGGAAAATTCACTTTCCATCCATCCAAGCTGCCCCATGTCTTGCTACAAGTTTTCCACACATCTTCAAAAATAGAAAGGACATTCCGTGTCTAATTCCTTGTGCGATTGACCAGGTGTGAAACAATTTCAACTCGTAATAACGATGTTTAATTAAATGTGTGTAAGAGTGGAAGAAATAAAACAATAACTGTGCTACTCCCGTTATTAGGACCCATATTTCCGTATGACGCGAGATGTGGCCCCTCGACTTGGATATCTCAAACCAGCACTCATGCACTCCACATTTTTTCCTGCCCTACAAGGTGCCCAATCCAAAATGTCTGCGTCGGATGAAAATTCTGCAATATTTGTGACGGACACGGCTGCTCAAATTAAAAAGAAGGTTTGTAGTGCATATTTGTGAGTGGCATTACATAAACTGCGTAATATTATGGTGTACTGATTGTTTTACAGATTAATAAATTCGCCTTTTCTGGGGGCAAAGCATCTGTCGAGGAACACCGAGAATTTGGTGGAAATTGTGATATAGACGTTTCCTATCAGTATTTGAGATTCTTTTGCCCAGATGATGATAAATTGGAAGAAATTCGTCAGGTAAATTTTTCTCCGTCACCAATAAATCAAACTAAATTAATTTCACCCCAATTTTTCACGTAGAATTATACATCTGGGAAAATGCTCACTGGAGAATTGAAAGCTATTTTGATAGCTGAACTACAAAAAATGGTTGCTGATCTCCAACTACGAAGGGCAAAAATAACGGAACAAGAAGTTGATGAGTTTATGCGTCCACGTCCTTTAAAATTTAACTATTAATTAATTTAGATAATTAAGTTGCACCTTCCTTTCTGCACAACACTTTGTTTAAAACTTGTACATATTTATGTGATTTTCTGTTTGGTTGGGTAATCCTGCGTTGCGTACAACTGTAAACGATTATGGTCATAAAATAAGAATGAATATGCGAAAGCTTGAACTTGTGAGTCACAAACTATTTGCATATATATTTTTTTAGCATTTAATTAGTCACACTTCACTTTTAACTTTGGCATCATATATAAAATTCACTGCCTCCCGATACGAAAGCGTTTGCACAGTTCCATTATTTGTATCTTGTAACTCAATCAAGGGAGTGCCAGAATCAGTTATAAGACTTTTCCCAAAAACAGCAACATACGGAATTCCCAATTTTTTCGTGTCCAGTAATCGTTTGCCAACCGTTTGATCTAAACGGTCATCAATTATAACGTCATTCCCTAAAAGTTCGTGCATAACTTTATAAAAATTCTGAAATAACGAGTCTCCGACTTTTGCTTCTTTACTGCCACCCTGTCGAAAAATGGACAAAGGACATTGTTAACGTGCTGATCGACTACTGCATTGTTGGTGTCTAATAAGTTTTCCGCTGATATATGAACATAAAGGTAAGGTATTAATGGTATTAATACCTTTGGTGGTAAAATACTCAAGAGATATGGTGCAATTGACACTGGCCATCTAAGTTCCTTGTCAGTAGAAGACACTTCTAATGCAGCAGCTAATAATCTTGATACGCCAATCCCATAACAGCCCATTTCCATAAGGACAGACTCGTTGTCGGCTGTGATGTACATCGTCTTTAACGGCTGGGTATACTTGGTGCCCAGAAGAAAGGCGTGTCCAATCTGTTGTAAATATACAAGACATGCATACATATCTAACAGCAGTTTCTCTCTCGTCCAATTTATTTATTGTGACTACCTCGATAGATTTCGAAGAGGAAAGATCTGAAGAGCCGCATTTAATACAAGTTGGATTTGGAGACGAAGCAGTTGACTGCGACATCGTTGCTGCACCAACTGCTACCGTCCGATGTTCCGTATTCGTTAATAGTTCTTCATTGAAGGCGACGTTGCACGAGTTACAATGAATTAAATTATCTTCTCCGACTTCGGAAATTAAGTGAAATTCGTCAGATTGCTTTCCTCCAATCGTTCCAGTGGATCCAGAAGCTACAACAATTAATTTTGGTTCGGATTATGTAAAGTTACATAATGAGGGGCCAAAAGGGGGGCGAAGCAGCCGGAACAAAATAGTCAACTTCAAAAATTATGATTATTCTTCATTAAACCTTTCATCCATTTGAGACCAAGAGAGTCGAATAGTTGTCCGTAAATCGTAACAATTTCATCATATGTCCTGATTGCATTCTCTTCTGTGGTATCGAATGTGTACAAATCTTTCATTAGAAACTGTCTTGCCCTTAGGAGACCAAATCTTGGTCTTTTTTCGTCCCGAAACTTATCTGTCATTTGATACAATCGAAGAGGCAGTTGACGGTAACTTGTTTGGCAACCATTGATTAAGTCACAAACTGCTTCCTCGTGTGTCTAATAAACCAAATAAATATCATCCGTTGATTTGTATGCAGTAAACAATTTGAGTTGCTGTTTTACCGGACTCAGGAGGAAGCGTTTATTGTGTCGGTCAGCCACGGTCATCAGCTCCGGAGCACATTCGTTTAGTCTCCCTGCAATTCAATATGAAATGTAACTTTTCTTGATAATGAATTAAACAATTTCATACCAGTGGCATTCCACAAATTTTCAGAAGTTAATATTGGCATTTGTATTTTCTGACAGCCGGCTTTCTCCATGAATTTGTCCACGAGACGAACCAATTTTTCCTGTGACCTGAGGGCTACTGGAAGTAAGTGAAATGATCCTGGACAACTGGACTGACGAATGAGACCATTGTCAGCCATCAACTGTGCGAAAGGGAAGGTCAGTATATAACATCGCAATGATGCTAAACTTATTAAATCTTTTACCCACCCTTTGACTTTTAGAAATATTGACTTGCTGGGTTGATCCACCTCCTCCTTTCGCCGGTGCTATTGTTTTCACGGGACGATACACTGTTGACATTGTATGTTTCCGGCGACATAGGCTCACAGCAACTACGCCAAAAGTTTGCTTCCCAGCCATTGCTAATAGTTTTTCCACCCTAACGATTATCGCGTATCAAGTAGTAAGTTGTAAGTAAACAACTCAAGCAAATTGGAACCTGTAAAACGTGAATTGTAATGAAATGAAACATGGCATGAATATCGCGGCTGTGGATTCGTCTCATCTTGCGGCGTCAACATACGGCTGGATAAGGTCAGTCAATTGAAAATAGAAATACTATGACATGGAATTAATTATTTTGTGGTAATGGTGGTAATGCCATTTGCGACTATATAATTGTGGTGGTCACATCCAATGCTTTATTGTACTGTACATGGAATAGGATACCATATAAAGGTCATGAGAAACTACAAAAATAAATGCAACCCTTTTTTGCACTACAATTTATTGAGCAAAGGTGTCCGAGATTAATTTAGCTACTTCTTTGTGATGAACTTTTCCCACGCCCACAGCCGGCGCTGCCAGTGGACCTCTTCCAACATAGCGGATTCGTCTCCCCACAAAATTCTCGAAGCGAGGCTTCACAAATGACCAAGCTCCCATATTTTGATGCTCTTCTTGACTCCAGACAAACTCTGCAAGATATTCATTTGTTGTTGTTTACCTCTTTTCTACTAACCACGTTACAAAATTTGACCGACAAGTTTAAGGATTCACCTGTAGCACTCGTATATTTTTTCACTATCCTCTGCAACTCCAGGGAAGGGAATGGACACAGAGATTCCAGACGAATGAGGGCAATGTCTTGTCTGTTTAGCTCGACTTGCTTCTCTTTCAACGTATAAAAATGTCTTCCAGACACAAACACGAGCTTCTTGACAGATTTCACAGTGGAGGTCTCATCGTCTAATAAGCAAGCAATGTCATATATTTACACAGTTCAATGGATATGTATATGGCATACCCAACACAGGTTTGAAAAATGTGTCAGGTCCCAATTCCTCAATTGTGGAGGTTGCTGCTGGCAAACGGAGCAGAACTTTTGGAGCAATCACGACCATTGGTTTTCTAAAGTTGCGGATCATCTACAATCATGAAAAAAATTATTTGGTCAATGATATATGTGACAGGAAAAAATAACTCGATAACCGTGATGAGCTATGAACCTGTCTGCGTAGCAAGTGAAAGTACTGGGCGGGGGTAGTGGGGTTAACTACTTGAAAGGAATTGTAGTCGCCGTCCGCCTTCCCATCTTCGTTAGAATCTGTCATCTGAAGGAATCGCTCAATTCGACAAGACGAGTGTTCAGGTCCAGCCCCATCCATCCCATGTGGCAACAGCATGACGAGACCACTTTGAAGCATCCACTTTGCTAAAAATGTCATTGTGATGAGATTCAGATTGCATAAGATAAGATGTTCTCTTTTCACATACTTTCTCCTGACGCGAGAAGAGTGTCAATCTGAATTTGAGCCCCATTGCTGAAACAAAGGACCGTATTTTGTCAGTCTCAACAAACTTTGTTACTTATGCTACATGTATTTTAAAGGGTTAAGAGCAAAATCTGCATTATTGCATAATGTTTGTGATGGAAGAAAATTGGTCAACAAAATATATGCCGAACATTAGTGAATCATATGTTGTAATATAATCAAGAACTTGGTCGTAAGAAATGTGATTACCACGAAGTGATTTTTCATCACAAAGCAAGAAGATTGACAACCAAAAACAGATTTTCTTCCATACCTTCACGAGATTTGTCATGGTCTTGTACAGAAATGTTAACCCAGTTCTGTGTTATAAATTCCCCACAGAACAAGTTCAGTTAAAAGTAACTCACAAAAAGTCCCCAAATTGAGCCTCCCAAATGACAAGATTCCCTGGATTTTCGATACTAAAGCCATACTCAAAGCCTAACACGGCTTCTTCCGACAGGGTTGAGTTGCATACCTGTTATTTCATTTAGTATTTCATATTTAGGATTTCATTTAGCACAGTCGATTCATATGTTTACTTAGTCACAAATAAGTGATACCTCCAACTTTTCCTCCTGATTTTCCACCATGGAATTTAGTGGAATGAATATCTGCAAGTGAAATTTAAAATCACGCTTCTTAACACAACTGCAAAAAACTGAAGAATGGACGCCACCGAAGTTGACGTTTTGGCTTTCCACTGTATTTGCATACCTGCCCAGATTTCTGGTCCACCAGCATGGCGTGCCTTTGGGAAAATGTACCACGTCCCACATCCTCACCACTCAGTCTGACTCCGAAGCCTTGGTACAAGAGCGACCCAAGAGCCATCGCCTCGGCCGTCGCCCAATCAATTTTCGTTCCCGTCGTGGCTTTGGCGATGCGAGCTTTAATAAATGTTTTGAGCAAGTGGGAGTGCACATTCTGCGTCAAATTTGATATTTTAATCGTATTCTTCTATGATAAATACATGAGAGTTTAATTTCTTATTATTATTTTTGATACCACTTACAAAGTCGGTTGGATAGTGGACACTCTTGACTCCAATGTACTGGAGAAGAGGAATGTCAACGCCCGTGTCCCACGTTGTGATTTCTTCCTGTGCCTGAATTAATCCATTCCACTGGGCTTGAAGATAAGACTTTTGTGGTTCGTGAGTCTCAATTTGCTCAAAGTTGTCATTTAAAAGATTATTGTGAGAGGAAAGATGATCCTTCAGGATGGAGTCGGTGAGCACTCCAGTGCTGATTAGATTTTCACAATAAGCGTCAGGTATCGATCTAAATATAAATTACCGTCAAATAATTATATATAATAACTCATTGGTGTCGTTATTAATTAATTTGACATTTATGTACAATAAAATATATAAATGACTTTGTACTTTCTGCTACTGATCAAGTCGTAAAGTTGTGGATTCGTGAAAGTTGGGTCATCCAACTCGTTGTGACCCCAACCTAAATGGCGAAAAAATTATACCGAATCATTGGCCGTTTACACCACAAATAAATAAGACTCAAAACGACTAATAAAAGTTGCTCACGACGAAAGCAGATCAAGTCAATGAACACGTCCTTGTGAAATTTGGCCCTGTACTCCATTGCCAATCGTGTTGCTTTGGCCAATTCCTTTAAATTGAAATAATAACAGAATCTTTGCATGCATATTAATTCAAGTACTTGCTTTTAAGGCACCTCTGGATAATCACCGTTAACATGAATGACCGGTGCTAATATCATTTTGGCCACGTCCGTTGTGTATCTAGAAGACCGGGCCCGATTGGCAGGGGTCGTGTAACCCAACTGATTGTTGACGACCAAATGGAGGGAACCTCCTACGCGAAAATGAGTAAGTGTAAAAATGTATTTCAAAACCAACTTTACTCCCATTAACATATTAATTAAGTACTTTGCTAGAAAATGCAAGACTTGTAAATTGAGATCAACTGAATGACATGAGGATTTATACTCAAAATTAAATCCATCCACCGAACAGTAATTGACCAGCAGTTGAGGCTTGGATGTTTCAACCCAGATGCATTACAATGTACGTACCTACGCGAAAATGAGGTACGTATGCAAATCCCAACGTTTCTTGGTTGATGCCTTGACCAGCAAGGGCAGCGTCTCCGTGGACCTGATTGTACATTACGAATCGTGTGAATTTTAATCTTAATAAAAATAATACAATTCCACATACTTGAACGCACAAAACTCGTGAAGCCTTATCAATTGGTCCGTTCGAGTAATCATATGATTTAAGCGTCTTTAATTTTCCTCTGACATTGCCAACGGCCACAGGATTTACAGCTTCCAAATGGGAAGGATTGGGTAAAATGCCGACCCTGACCTTCCCGCCGCCCTCAACATTTATGTCCACAGAGGTAACTGACAGGAAAAGAGACCACACATAAATCACAAGTCTGAACTAGTTGAAGGTTTGGGCGTCTCACACAAATGGGATAAAACATCTCCCGTCGCCAAAGCATCTGAGGGGAACTCGGGCATCCCTTTCATTTTCTGGAACATTTTGACAGGAGGGTACTCCAAGAGACCGGTGAGTAAATTCAACCTGCCTCGATGGGCCATTCCAAGGATTATGTGGTCCACTTGGTTGGAGGCTGAAGAATGGTCAAAACTTGAATTGCATAAAAACCACAAAAAAGTATAAATAAATTGGTTGCCTAACTCACGGCTTGATTTAATCAACTCCAGAAAGAAGGCCATCATGCTCTCACAACCTTCTCCTCCGTAACGCTTCACACTTTGGAACTTTTTTGCCAAAAAGTGATCAAAATTTTGAGATTTCGCCATTTCCAGTGCGATCTGGACTTTGTAGCTTTCCTCCAACTTTTCGCTAGCTAATTGTTCCACACGTTGGGCAAACCAGTCTCTTTCAAGTTCATCCTAATATATAAGCATTCAGGGTCATTGACAAATTATTTTTAATAATTGTCTAATTATTTCTTTTCATGGTGCAGCAGCATTTACCTCAATGTACATGAACTCATAGCCAACTTTGTTGGTGTAAGTCTCTTTGAGTTGTTTGACCCCATCGGACACACTGACGCTGGCCTTGTCATTCCCCAAATGGAGAACTCCTTCAGGGACGTAACGTTCCTCTGTAGGCGAATATCTCTCCTGCAGAATTTCAAGAACAGTGTCTCTCTGATCATCATTACATCCCAAGGGATCAATTTGAGCAATGCGATGACCATGCTCACGAAACGCTGTGACTAGTCTGTAAAAACTATTTTCAAGATTGGCAATTAATAGCGAATCCTAAAATTAAAAGGTTATTTTCAAATGCAAGCCTACAAATATAGTATGTGCATAATTATGTGTATACTTTGGAGCATTGGAACGGTTTTGGTCCTTGGTTGTGAAATCTGTTGTTAAAAATATTCAAAGTTAGTATAAGTGAAACTTTCACTTGGGATCATGGTTAAAATCGTCAAAAAATTGTAATAAAAAGCGTGTAAGATGTATGTAAGTATTTACCTGGCTGCCTTTGAATCAAGTTTTCCCCATGTGGATTATGGCCAAAAACGCCGTTCTCACTGTGGTACTGTTTCCAATGTCCTGCTGCAATGTTACGATCGAGAGGTTTACGCCACAAATGGCACACTTTGGATCCTCCTATTCTAATAAGTCTCATTTTAGGTGTAATTACAACAAACCCTATAACCCCACAATTATAACTCAATTTAATTATAGTCTATAAATTAATTGCTAAATTGTAGACACGTTCTTCCAGCGAACGCGAATTATGGAAGTTCATTCTATGTATGTACATAATATAGCATCAGCGTACATGTGGCATTGAATGAAGAGGATGAGCAGTTTTATTGGATAGAGAGATACATTAGATGTATATGCATGACAGATAACATTCATTATGTTACGTAATCGCAATCTTACGCAGAGCTAGAATATAATGCATACAGTCAACCAGGAGTACATAATTAAATATGAATTTAATCGAATCGGATCATGTAGATCATTTTAAATGGTCCCATGCATATATACATCAGGAGAATAGCCTTGTTTAAAAAAATAGGATAACTTTAATATCTCTTCTCATCAAGTATTTAAAACTATTTGACGCATTTACATCGTCTATTTATTTCTGAACAAGTGCGTTATGGACATGTTGTTTGTTTAAATCTAGTCAAGGGGAGAAGAGTATAAGGGCTGCAAAAAATTAAGCAATATTGTTGGGGTTAAAATTTAATCAATCATTAAATATAATAGCAAAAAGATGGGATCAAAAAATCAGGGGACACTCGGATTCGAACCAAGGACCTTCCGATCTGCAGTCGGAAGCTCTAACCACTGAGCTATATCCCCACGTACTTAATGTTAACGCTCTCTCAACTCGCTAACCATTTTGACATGCCAATTCACATCCCATCATCCTCAATTTTGAGCTGCGGATTATAACATTTCATTATGAAATGGAAATTTCGACTATCAGTGATAGTCTATCACTTAGGAATTCTCTATCAAAAGTGATATGCTTCTTTCCTAGATATTTACCTATGTCTAGCTGGATACTACTGGATAGTTAATTTGTAAAGCAGCTTGACAATTGGTGAAAAAGTATTATAGCAGAATTCATTGATTGTTCACCATCCGTATGTATTCCTTAGTTCGTTCAACGAACTTCGTTGAAATGAGGAATGAGGAGCACACAAGTTTCAGCACTTTTTTGTGGCTTGACTGACAATAAGAGTAACATAAACCAATTATTGTGAAAAGTTTTATGATACTTTCTGGCCTGACCATCATGTCGTTCTATTTTTTTCCTTTACTACTTTAATTCACTACTATGAGATACGATTAATATTTTATTCTCATGTCTACTAACTTCACAATCAAAATACCAAGCTCAAATAAAATTACAATTATATACATGCAAGTTTGAAGTTAGAGATGTATTTTATTTCCAGACATGACGTCTTCATAGATTCACTACATATGCAGATGTATTCGTAGAGAATTGCAAGGCAATATAGTCTAATCCAAAGTTTCCATCGGAGTATTGCATATTTAACGATTACAATACAATCCGCAGGTCAACATTGAGAATGACGGGATGTGAAATGTGAATTGGCATGCCAAAATGGTTAGCGAGTTGAGAGAGCGTTAACATTAAGTACGTGGGGATATAGCTCAGTGGTTAGAGCTTCCGACTGCAGATCGGAAGGTCCTTGGTTCGAATCCGAGTGTCCCCTGATTTTTTGGTCTCTGATTATGCATCAAATAATTACTATTATTTCCAGCAACGTTTCCAGCATCATTTGTGTCATGGATTTAAATGTTAATCGAGTTGATGAAACTGATTTACAAGCTAATAAGATATAGTGTGTGTTATACAGTATTACTGGATTTTTTGACAAATTAAATTAAATTGACCTGTAAAACTGCCGTGTTCGTCATTTGAAAACATTAGTGGCTGACAAGCCAAGAAGGAATCTATGACGTGATGATGTTGACGTGATGGCAGAGCTGTGGAAATACACTGAAGGTTGAGGAGGAACGAGTGGCAAAGAATGGGATTTCAGGATGCCTTATCGAAGAAGGTTGATTAAGTTGGCGGATCTTGTGGTGGTCGTCGTCCAGTGGGTGTGGCTCGTGGATGGGCGAGAAATGGGGGACAGTTGATCTCGAACTGAAGAGTGTGACCCTACTTCCCGCTTGAATCGAGCTCGACGATTTTGAAACCAAATTTTCACCTGAGAATTATTTTGAGAAATTTTGATAACAATTGCTTGTCATTGGAGTACGAAAATAACATTTACCCTGTCATTGCTGAGATTTAGAGCACTCGCAAGTCGTGCAATGGAGTCGCTTGAAAGGTAGCGAGATTTGGAGAAAGTCTTCTCCAGAAGGGAAATTTGTCCTGGGGAAAATGGGATTCGAGGACCTCTTCCGGGTCGTCTTTCTTGAACACCGGGTCGTTTCCGGGATCCTATCAATCAGAATTTATGTATATAAGAAACTACCTCATTTAAATATGGTACACAATTTTATGTCACGAAACAATGGGGGATGGAACGTACGGGTAACTTTTGGGGGATTAAATCTTGTGCAGTTGAGCCAGGATAAGGTTGGAGATTCTTCTTCGTGACGAGTCATTTCTTGAGATAAAGGTGAAGATGAGACCATATTTTGACGATGAGATTCAACAGTCTTAGAATTACTCCCACGGAGATCCATCCCACCCAATGTAGCATAATCTGTTCTAATAAATCCTACATGTGAGAAAGTTTGTGACACCTTTCTGCTCCCAGTCTCAACTCTCAACAAATTCTCAATGCTAAAGTCGAAGCACTTGTTTCTTCCAGAGTCACTGCCGTTCATTTTTAAAATCTCCTCCGTCCCCTGATGCATTCTTGTCATGGAACAATACGATACGAGTGGACGATAGACGCTTTTGTGGTAATTAAATTGGAAAGTTATTCAGCAGTCGTCTCACTGTGGGAAATATGCTCGATCTGTAATCGGACCGGAACCAATAATGTCGAGTCCTCTCTGACACGGAAGCCCTCTCAGATTTGCACTGAGGATGAAAATGCCTCTTCCACGAAACAAAACCACAAAAATATCAGATCGTAATCGTTGATTTGGATTATTGGATAAATGCAGAGTTTTTCAAGAGTTTTTCAATATGTGCATCATCATCATATCACATCCACAAAGACAACGACAACCCACCAACCGCGATGAGGCTGGTGGATAATGCTTGTTTGTTCTTCACTAATCCCCGGACAAGAAGAAGACGACACGGGGAGTGGTGTAATTCCAGGAGAGATACATTGTAGATTTCGAGATACGATGGTGTGGTAGGTCTCGTGTCTCGTCACCGTATCCAAACACCATTATCTCGGGAAATAAGGATGAGCGGATAAAGAACGTATAATGCTCCCGAAAACAAAACAACAAAGGGATGAGCACTAATAGGACAGCTTCGATCTCTAAAGTCCTTGATATCATTGGCCTTTTCGCCTCCAGAAGGGCGGACCCTTCATGTCCATACGTTGTGCATTGTAAATACATCTCCCTGTCTGTCCGACTCTCCCTTTTACCACATTTTTAGGCGTCCGATTTTTACCCAAGAACAATCCCCCGGTTCGGTTGTTTGTGGGCTGTACTAATGTATGCACTACAGAAATGTAGCGATGGGTGTAATAAAATATTAAAAGCAGACCTTGTAAAAACATCCGTCAATTTTAGGAGTGGATATTGATATGCTAATTAAGTAAAAATGTAATCATTAGATTCCTACCCCGAGGACGAGGCAAATGCGGACAAACAACGGAACCAAAATATGAGATGAAAGCATAGATCCTGCAAATCTATCTATGTATTAAGGATGAAAGTGAAACAGAAAGAGTTTAATGTCTGAATTTGACTCGTACTCCAGATCCAGACAGACAGCTCAATTTCATCTTAAATTACCTTTTCCATCCGTCTTATAATTCTCCTCAATATATACCGATAAGGCACAAACAACAGTGGCATCCTATATTTTTACAATAGCAGCATGCACGTTTGGAAACTGGCTCATGAAAATATTAGAAATAACTCTGCTGATGCAGTGCCCACATTAAAAAATAGGTCGAATTTGTGTGGATACGTATTATTCTGGGGTATGCCGTTTCCTTAATATTGTAACTTTAATCAACAATCCTCGCTCTACCGAACCTTCAAATCTATCAGGTTACGAACATCTACTACGCGGTTACAATTTCTTATTACAACGTATTTACAAAACCTAATACACACATGCAATCAAGCCGGCGAAGGCACGAAGAGCACATTTATTTTTATTTTTTTGTTATGCTCAGAGTGTTTATGTCAGGGGACAATTTTTTCAGTACATGTAAGTTGACACTTTCTTAACTCTTTTGCTGTCATGCCAGGGTCATCGAATTATGTTAATTATTGTCGTTATATCGTCTCGTCACATTGGGGCCAGATTGATCACGATAGAACTTAAATATACAAGTCAATGAATGCCTTAAATCAGTGTTATTTTATTACAGGCACAGGCAAATAAGTGCCTTGTATCCTTTCACTTTGCTTTGTAACCCAATACCTGATAGAATTTTGGTCGGTGGTGGCGTGTCATAAGGAATTACTTTGAAAGAGGAATTTTGTTCTTTAGTCACGTTTGATTGAGAGATGATAATTTTAGAACTTGAGTACATCCGTGCATCATAAGAATGATGATGATCATCAAATATCATCATAATCCGGCTTGTCGAAGATAAGGTGAAATTTCTTGCCTGAAAGGTAAACAACTATTTGAAGCTTGAACGAATTACCTGGGTGAACGTATTTACGAATGTCTAACGCTTATTACGAGTGAGATTTAATAGCTAATCAGTGATTTAGTTGGGATTTTGTCTCAACTTCCCTCTGAGAAGCAGAAAAAGGTTTAACGTCGTACAAACCTCGCAGTGTAAGCAATTAGCCAACGGACCCATTTTCCTCCATGATCTCAACAGTCGGTTCATTATTCATGAGAGTTGTCATGTAATACTTATTTCGTTGATAGAGTTGTGAGCAAAGGAGCATGATGTGATTGTTCATGAAGGATTTTTGAGAACGCTGCTGATACTTTGACCCACCAAATCCCATTGAATACACAGAATAATAACCTGAACAACACGTAATATGCAGTTCACTCCAGTCCAACGATGACGCTGTGTCCTACTCACTGTGTATACATACATGTTGCTCTTTTATCAAATCCATCCTAAATAATATTCGTCCCGTTGAGCGGATTAGTTAATGTTACCCCATTTAAATTACGAGATGGGAGCATTTCCCGTTGAGACATAAACAAAAGGATGATCTCCTTCTCAACGTAATTGAAAATTGTGAGTGGATCACTTTAACGAGACCAGCAAATGACCATCGTTCACTCATTCATGTCCAATTGGATTGTAAATATTGTTGCGGATTGGGTTTCCTTTTTCCATCAGTCTCGCTCGTTTCGTGGTCTGGTTTCCATTTGAGATCAACTCTCATTACGTATGGAGACGTGGTTTTGTCGGTTTATTTATTGGCAGTGTTTATGCACTGCGTGTGTATAGGAGGTACTTAGATATTGAGTACGGTCACAGTACATGCTGATGTAAATAATGGTGAACGAGATGCTGGAAGTGAAATCATGCTGGAAGAAGTGACAGTTCTTTTAGTTAAGTAATTTCATAGTATGTATTTAGCAGCAAGGGCAGCAGTCGAAGAGGATGACATGAAATGGATTATTGATACGATATGCATTAAATGACAATAAATGACATGATGAGTCCACGCGTCTGGCACAAAGTTCCATGTACGTATTTATGGCCCATGCACAAAACGTCGACTTGTGTGCAGTACTTATTATTATGAATTATTAGTATTAACAGTGGTCCCATGCAGATCCATAAATAGCTGTGCATTTAAGAGTTTTTTTCTGATAAGCATCACTCATTGAATGCATGCAGCACATGTAAATAGGCACATATTTGACATCCTGATGAAAAAGCTTTGACAAAAAATGACATGTACAGTACACCTCGTGCAAATTGCATGCATCAAAACTGTAGCCCACACACATGGAAAACAGCAACACCTTATGAGGGAGGTAATAAGTAAGCCAAATGTGTTTGTATCCATACGAATATGTACAATATATTATTCCGCATTGTTGGAACGGGTAGTTTTTTCCCTATTGAATCTTTACATCCTGAAATGAAGACATTGATACTTTCCTTAAAATTTCCCTTCTTCCATTATTTCATCATCGTGTTGTATGCAAATAATTGGGTGAAACCCGATTCTTGCAAGTTAAGAAGGGCAGGAGGTCATCGGGGTGAAGATATTATGTATGCATCATAAGCAGATGTCTTCTGCTGGTCACACCATCATCCATCGCCACTCCAGCTGTCTTTTCTGGAACTGAGGGAACAAAAACTGAGATTTATCAAGTATTGCCAAACACACAGTTCATCAACATAAACATTTCAATGGTCATGACATGGACGATAAAAAGTGGAATGATGTAACCAAAAATGCCCCAAAAAGCGGTTCATTTACTGTACACTCTTCACACAGAGATGTAGCCTATCTGCAAAAACAGCTTAACCACAATGCGGACAATTATATATTACATGATCATTCACTCACTCGAGTTAATCATACACATTAGCATGCACATAATCTGTACACATATTTGCTTACATGTGCATGTCCACTATCAGCAGAACCGATTAGTCAGTCAGAGCTAAATGGAGTGAATTGGGAGATGTATAATAAAAATATAATAATCTCGACTAATCTGTGGCTGAGATAAGTGGGGCTCGCATCAGTATAATAAATAATGTGTGACATGCAAAACAGAATAATTGAAGGGTCATTATTCCTAACTTTGGTTCATTGCCAAGGTCATTTCATCACAGATAGCACTGCACACATCAGATCAGTTTTGAAGTTCAGACTGGATCACAATTGTGGGACAGAGGATGCAACCTAAATATAAATACGTATTTTATTTACAATATTCGCATTCAACAACAGACACGCATATAAATACAAAACCATTATTTGCGTATTTAAACAGAATTGCCAATAAAATCAAGTCCGGCAGTAAAATGAGACCGCAGCAGGCAGAGGGAAAAGCAATAGAAAAATTATATTGTCGTGACGCAAATTCGGAGTATCATAGCTAATTAGGTGGTGGGTAGGTTGCATAAATTCACATGGCTTCACAAACCCAGATCCGGTTTAGCGTGTGAAATAAATCTAAAACATTCACAAAGGATTTATTATTTATCCGGTGTCCCTTCTCCTTGTCAAGCTCAACACCTTTATCGATCATGTTATTGTTCATGTCGTGGTTGTGTTGTGCTGGTACTTTTCTTGGTAATCTGTAAATCTGTACTAATGATGCAGTGGTCGTATGTAAGTACGTACGTACATAGTATATCGTTAGGCTAGGAGGAAAGGGCAAGCATACTATTTTTATGGCAAGTGTCGAGTCAAGTACTCCATTGGGCAGATAACGAGATTATTTATCGCATTTTGCTAGCAGGCTGATTAAGGTCGGTAGTCATCGTGGAATTCTGTGCATGGCGCTGCTGATAAGTGCAAATAAATGCTCAAGTTGAAGATGCCTCGATCGTCACTCGTCGTAATTTCCATTTCATCCTCGTACTTGTTCCATCTCACTATTGAATTGGCATGATGATGGCGATGATGATGGGATTGAAATACAATTTATGCGAATAAAATAACCTTGTCTCATTTCACCTCTCTTCTACATATGTGTGCACATTGGGAATATTTGCCACGCGTAGTGTGTGTGTAATTTGACCTGTCCTCTGCGCTGCTGCTTCCTCGAGGTGTGTGTATAGTCTCATTTTCTACGATTTCCATAAAAAAGACCAGTTTTTACCCAAGGAGATGGATAATAATAATAATAACAATGCGAATAAATAACGTAGGCATTTGGGTAAATCCATTCCGCCAGCAGCAACATAACAAGCACCACACAACGAGAGGAGCAATTCATGGGAATTTAGCAACTTTTTCTGCTCTTGGGCACCTCCGATAGCTTCATCGCGACTACCCAACCAACCAGTGATATAAGCTGAGCAAGTAATTTCATCAACCTTGCTGTTGCCAGCTATCTCATCATCTTCATGCGTTTGGGGGATGATTCGGCGATGGTTATGGTGAGATTGGTTGCTTCATGGTTGCCCAAGCCACTGCTGATGTTGGGGATGAGATAGGGCAGGATTGCTCGTGTTGAGTCGCTTGTTGGCAAAAAAAGTTGCAAAAATCCTCACTTTTGAATGCAAAAGGAACGAAAGGAAAGTAAGTACATGAGTAATAATAAAGCTTTGGCAAATAAAAGAAACTAAGCTGCTCATCACCATCTCCTATTCAATTCACCATTTATTCATGCACTCAAGAACTGACAGACATTCGTTTATCACATTAACTAGCATTCCTCTCTTCACCACCATCGCATCACCCAATGCCAACGCCGTTTAGGAAACCGTGAGTAGGAATATCATATTATTGGGTTTGTTGGGGGATATTTATTAGTTAGTCGAGTTCTGTTGGTGGTCTATGTTGATACAACCTGATAATAATGCAGTGCGGCTCGTTGGTGTCATATCACAGCTCATCCTCCTCATCTGCGCTCTCAGATAATGGCACAATTTACCAAGTCCATCTCCATCCAAGCCGTATTGGAGGAGTCAGTTGACATTTGACCGAGTCAGAGTGGATGTGCACAAGGCATCCTGCTTTATTCGTGTCAAAAAGTACATCAAATTCAGTTCAGGTAGTGCTTCATGGACGACCTGTCATTGCACAAGCCCTGAAATAGACTAGAAAGTGACACAAAGTAAAGAGTAAAAAAACAGCTTGAGGTGCTGATCTGTAGCTGTTCCTCCGAAACAACAAAGGACCAATTAAGAATCATCACTCGTCGACGTCTCTTGTGTGCAGTGCAGCATAGTCAGATCCATCCACATCATATTAAAAGTTTGCTATTTTTTGCGAATCGAATCAAGGAAGAAGAAGGGCGTGTGCATTTTTCTGTGTTCGGCTGCTGGCTCCAATTACTTATTATTGCCTGGAAGACCTGCACCACTTACAGGTCTGAACCAACGCTACGAGGTAAATAGCAGAATTGCCACATTTCTTACGCTCTTGCTGCACTTTGCTCCTGCTGCCTTTGTCTCACAATAATCAATCAAATGAGTAAAAGGAACAAGTCAATCACATTGCTACGATTTTGTTATTAGTCGTAACAGCAGCGCATTATTAGTCGTGTCGTATGTACAACAACGACACTCGAGAAGAAAAATGTGAGACAGTTTTACGTTGCGAGTTACTACTAAATACTATTTGGTAGGTTCTTTTTATGGACTTGTGAACAATGCTCTCGTGCTCACTACGACTACCCAGTGCTGAATAAATAGGGGTGTGTGATCGCGGTGAGACAAAGACATTTCCTGGAAGAAATTTATTGCTCACAGACGAGACTACCTGCACACTAAACAAATCATCCACTACGACAGAAATATAATTCATCACATCGTCCAGCCAAAGGATAAGAAGAAGAGCAAAATTGTATCCAATCCAGATCAGATCAGACAGTTGTTGTGCATTGAATGTCCTTCTGGATTGCATCTTCTCGCGTTAATTGCTGCTGAAAGTGTTGCTGGATTCAAGAAATAGCTCCGATTACTTACGTTACATTATCCCGTCGCCGTTAAACTATAAAAGTTGCTGCTGCTGGTAGTAAAAGGTCTCACATTTCCTCATTAAACAAACTATTTATTAATTGTTCATGCTCGGATGATTTCACGGAAAGTTGTACTTTTCCACTTGTGGAACATATCCTTTCGCAGTTCTTGGTACTTGTGAGTACGTGTGCGAGAATCGCATATAGTTCGAATAGCAGGCAGAGTGTTTAGTAACGGTGATACAAATTGCAGCAACTGACTGCTGCTGCTGCTGAATATAGCCTCAGAACACAAGTATCAAACGACCTCAGCAGAGCAGTCTTCCTGCGCATTGTTATCCGAGACGGTATCGTCGTCCCCGTCAGCATCTCATCCAGACCGGTCCATAGTCTAATTTCAGCTCGGATTGATTTCAGCAAGGCGTAAGAAAGAATCCATCCCATTTTATGATTATTGTGAAGAAAAAGAAGCCCGAGGTTACTCCGCAATAAATAATAACCCAACAGCATCATCACCATTACCCTCCACGATATTAACATTATCACCCTGCAGGAAGGTCTTACTACCACCAAATAGCTCAACCAAACCTAATAATAAACCTTTAAGAGCACAAATCTCCTCTTCTTCTCACACTCTCGCAGTCCGTCAGAGTGAACCCTCAATCGCCAAACGCTCTCTCAGAAAGTGGTGGCCACTTGTTGCTGGTGAAACTACTCTCACTCACTCCCTTCCCGTACTTAACTTCAAGGTGATTCTTCCTCATAACACAAGAGAAGTGAGATCGACCAGTCCTTCGAAATGACTTCGACCAGGGGAGGCGTCGCAGCGATGATGGGGGCCGCCATGGAGAGCGTGGCCAACTGGACTCTGGAGGCAGCAGGGGCCTTGACCAGGGTGGACGAGGACGAAATGTTCATGTTTGACGAAGACTTGACATCCAACAATAACAACAACAACAACAGTAAACCACCGCCACCACCTCCTCCTCAGCTCCGAAGGACGAGCAATTCGCAATGCCTGGGCGCCCTTGTGATGCACGATCTCGAATACATGACGCTGGAGGATGGGGGTCTCGGTCTGGGCAGGAAATTCGGGGACGATGACGAAGATGAGACGCTCCTTTCCGTCTCAAAGACTGGTCAGTGCATTGAAAATAGTTTCAAATTGAGAAATATGTCAAATATGCTTTAATTTGTATGATGCCTTGTGTTTCCAGAAAATACATTTATCCGTCCGAAACCACGCTTCCATTTCTACGGGGTGAGCCCGGCAGACTCGTTCAGTGCTGCAGCCTCGTCGGTGGATTCTGACCTAAGCGCCAGCATCACGATCGAAGGATTACGGGATCATCTTCAATCTTGCTTCACGTGAGTTTTATGCATATTATTGAATGCTCATGAATCTCGTCATTAGTTCTTACTAATCCGCACGTGCTTTTGGTAGTTAAGCTGACATTTGCCCCACTTATCACCTTCCTTCTTCCTATTACAAAATTGCAATACTCATGTTAATTTATTCACTGCAGATGCGGCGTGTTGTGGCGTGAGAACCAAGCCAGCCTAGATTGCCTGGAATGTGATGGATATGCCCTCACAAGGCCCTGCATTGACTGTGATGGGAGTTGCTCGACCGTCATGACCAGAGATTTGACCACGTCTCATCAGACTCACAAGGCGAAATGGCTCGGCACTTGCAAGCTTATTTTAAGAAATTGCTCAATTGGAACGGAATCCGTGGAAAACTAGATAGATTAATTAATTTCATATTTGTATTCACATACATGAAAATCCACACACAACTACTCCTCCGGCCACACAATACACATACATTTAGAGATGGAACAATTTATTATTGCGCTCGGTTAAACTTCGTTTTTATAATAAAATTATAAATACTATACAGAGTTCTACACAAGTAATTAAAGACGTTTTTTTAAATAAATGCCAGTCCATCTCCGTACTTATTTTGAGAATCTGGGTCTTATTTGTCTGGGTGTGTTATTATATCCATCTATTTTCTTGATACGGATTCGGAAATATTTAATAGAGTGAACCTCCACTCTAGCTTTCTTGAGCATTCTAATTCTTTGGATTGATTACCGTCCACCACCCACCTACACACACGATCGCTTGCTTGTGTAAAACGAACCAAGTTTTATGAATCATAATAACAATAAAAACAACAATAATAATAAATTCTACTGCATCTAATTATTGAACTACTACATATTTATATTCTTTAATAAAATTAAAACATCTACCACACAAAAGGCTGTGTAAATATGATTGATATACAATTTTTTAACTAAACGTAAAATTTCATAAAAACAAAAGAAACAATGAGCAACAAGAATTTCTAAAATCGGGTAAAAGAAGAGAACACAGTCAAATAAATAAAACAACTTGCATATTAAGTTGACAGATCTATTGTTAAAACATTGATAAAGTCAAATATTACATAACCCACCATGCTTGTATTGTACAAACCAATAGTGGCGGAGTCGGGCACAAAAATTCTACAATGCGAGTGCTACTGGAACTACTATACTTAATCAAAAACAGAATAAACGTGTATAATGAGCTGCATTATTATTTTGGTTTTTTTGACCAACGTCCATTAGGCCTTTGAGAGTTTCGTACACACATTTAAGGCAATTAAAACGGGACAAAAGCGACATCATCATCAAATCTAAAGATCGTCCAACCTGCGCGTTGACAATATGGCGATTTTGGCAACCAAATCGTATTAGCTGCTCTCTACTCTATATATAAATGTATATTTTACATAACATTAATGATTACAGTCAGTGTGTATAATTGACGGAGGACGGGGAAACACGTTAACATCATCCGTTTCCCGTACTTTGGAACATAGCGAATTGTCTTGAGTGTCGGCGTCATACTAGAACGTAAGCTTGAAACCGTCTAATCTCTACAGATCTCAATTCACCATCAGCGTATGAGATTCCGTCGGCTGCATAAATGTAAAATGTTGGATACCCATTTGAGACGGAATTTCATAAAAAATATTGCATTCTTTCTACATACCTGGCTCGAATCATAGAGCGTGTCTGTGTCAGCTGTTGGTTCACCCTGCAGTTGGCATTGAAGCGATTCCAATGTATTCGCCCCACAATCACAAAAGAACCTATTTTTAAAATCGAATTATTACTGACCCGTGCAGGAAATTGTCGGTTTTATTAAGGAAAAAATGGGCTTTATAGTTCATCACGGGGAAGAGTGCGAAAGGGATACGTGAGTTCATTCACAAGAGATGAATCAATCAATCAATCAATCAATGAAATTCATTCAAAATTTCTTGTGGGGTTTACCTGTCATGCCGAATAAACTCAATTTCGTGTCCATGATGGCAGGTTTTGATGCAATTTACACATATAGCATTTCTGTCCGTCGTGTTACATGTTCGACATCGATAAAAGTCGTGCATTGGGAAACTCGTGTAGGAAGAAATTTTGTAAAGACATTGTCCATTTTTAACTGCTTTCTCCACGGCGTCTTGGTTTTTGAAAATCTTATTCGCTGCAATTGTAATTAATTCTAGTCAGCATTTAATGGGTTTAATTTTTATCTGGTTTAATTTGAATTAAACCTAAACAGTCAACAACAATAAGAGCGTGTGCGCATTTAATATACGCACGAGAATGCGTTAAAATTGAATAGACACATAAAAACATACCTCGACACGTTGGATGAACACCACTTGCAAGGCATAAACCGCCGAAACGATTGTTAAATATTTGATTACTAAAATATTAAATGTTTTTATATGTATATTACATTTCTCGTATTTTTGATCTTACATTATTGTATCACTTACTGTTCCAGGGTTGCGGTGGCATTGTTTGTCACCTCGATACCCGCTGCATGTCCGTCGAATATTCTAAATATGAAAAATAGTTTTTAAATGATTGTAGAACACTAGTGGTGAAAAATTATTTCAGTTTTCAATTACCGATTCTTCCTTAAAACTGGGTGGCTTTGAGTGGATATGAGCACGCCAGCTTGTGCGTTCCTACAAATATCATTTTCTTCCAGAATTCCTTTTCCTCCGTTGAAAATGCATATGCCGCCGTCCCGACCATCGTAGATTTTATTACGTTTAAGGGTAGGATTTGAATCCGTTTTTATCCAAACCTTTTCATATTTGAATTATTAATTTATTTAAATCATTATAAATATAATTTTCTTGGTTGTTGTTACCCCAGCCATAGCATTGTCAAAGATTTCATTGTTTTCCAACAAGCCTAAACCACCATTGTAGACGAGAACGCCACCATTTTGTCCACCCCAAATCTTATTTCCTCTAATTACTGGATTACTACCCGTTCTATAAAACAATAGTCAACATTCAACTAATGACACAATAAATATTTGTACAGTCGTGATGGCCTGACATCAAATATGTATGTACAAACATCAAACAAATTTGCATAGGTGCCCGTAATCACCACTCACCTTATTTGGACCCCGCTGTAGAGGTGATTAAATATGTCGTTGTCCTCCAGGCGACCATGTCCGTTATCATAAAAGTAGACACCTGTTTAAACAAAAAGTAAATCAATTATTATAAGAATCATTCATTAGTATCAAGTGCATGATGCATGGTCAAATATCACATCATACCAACTTGTTTTCCTGAGTGAATTCTATTCCTCCTAAGGACCGGTGTTGAGCCGGTAGTGATCCACACCCCTGCATAGGAATAAACCGCTAATTTTTATCAACTGACTATGACCGATTAACACTTGAATAAATGCAAATACAAATACCTGCTAAAGAATTCGCGTAAACCTCGTTCTCTTCAATCAAACCTTGTGTAGAAGCACAATAATAATGACAATGAGTTCGCAAATAGATACAAATGTAAATTTAATGTTTTGTTTGAAAAGTATGCCACCACACCACCTACCATTTCCTTTCTCATGGACATAAACGCCCCCATGTTGGCCGTGATGGATTTTATTGTGTCGAACAATTGGGTCACTATTGTATATAAAATGTTGTAAGATTTTGTAATATTTGGTAAGAGATAAAAATATTCTGACCTATTGGTTCTGATTTGGATCCCAGCTAAAGCATTTCCGTATATATTGTTATGTTCAATGAGCCCACGCCCTTCACCAAATATGTAGACTCCACCTAAAAATTAAAAAATATTACATTTGGGTTAACATTGAACAATTTATTACCAAATTGATTTGTATCTGTGTAGAACCCACCTTGATGGCCGTTGTAAATTTCATTCCGACGAATTGTGGGATTACTGTATTCATATTAAATTTTGTAAAATTGTGCAAGAGTTTGAAAGTTAAAAAATTGCGAACCTATTGCTTGTTACCCATACACCAGCAAAATTGTTACTGTGTATTTGATTTTCAATGAATTGTCCTTGTCCATTTTCTAAAATGTAGCATAAATATGTATATAGATCAAATCACTATATGTAACAGATTTAAAATAGCACAAGAATTGCGACGTATTTTGTAGTGTTTTAAAATACCATGCACATAGATTCCACCCGTCTGTAAAATAAAATAATAAATAATCAAGTGAAAAATATTAACTTGTTGAAACTTATCCACACTGACAATCAATACACTAAATGTAAACTTCTAATACCTGTCCGTGATGAATCTCACAATGAACCACAGTAGGATTGGCTCCTGCCTTGACCTCGAATCCCGCTATGCGATTATTATGAATGTTATTGGATTCGAAATAGCCCTGTAGCAATAGTTAACAATAGACGGAATATTTCTAAATGTAAGATGATAATTGTCGAAGAAAGAAAATCATACAAGTCCATTGTCGAATGTAAAAATTCCAACGTCTCGTCCGTGATGAATGTGATTCCTCCTCATTATTGGATTTGCATGGTTCTTTACCTGTTGCCGTAAATTCAATATTAATATTTCATGTGTTTATTTATGGACAATGGACTTTGTAAATTAACTTAATTTACCCAAATTCCTGCTAAGGCATTCCTGCTAATTTCATTGTCTTCATATGTTCCACTCGCATGATCAGTAACTATTAGAAGAGTACATTATGATAATATTTTGATTATTTAACCAAGAAAATTCTAGTTAGAACAACTTTAGCTTACCATACAACCCAACATTTTCACAGTCGCTTATGTCGCAACATTTTATAACGGGTTCTGAACCGGCCCCACTTACACAAACTGCTGCTCCAACTATATGCAAAAATGCATACAGATGCAACGATTAATAGTGGTTTTATTTGAATAATTTATTAATAAAGAAACCGTGCTGACCTGTACTCTGACTTCGTATGACACAGTGATCCACGGTGGGAGAGCAGTTTTCTTTAATTTCGAGACAATAGTGTCTTTGATGAGGTGCATTGGAAGCCTATATAAAAACAGCCACATGAGTACCGTAAATTACAAGCAACCACAACACTTGACACACTCACCCCAAGATCTGGAGAAAACTTCAATGTGACGTAACCTAAATAACTGTTAAGCGATCCTTCAACGAACACGACGGTCGACTCTCGATCCGTTTCGAACACAACGTTTTCCGCAATATTTCCACACGCAGCTCCCACGATTTCGGCATTGTTGTCAATTACCAACGATTCCCCAACATATTTGTTGGCGTGGACGAAAATTAAAGGATTGTCTCCTCCAATGCTGATGCTGAAATGTAGAATATAAGAGTTTACATTCAAAGTTTAAAAAGTCAGATGGACAAATTATTAGAAAAGTTATCAGTTAAACTCACGCAGCTCCGATTGAATCTACGCAGACTATGTTCCTCCCTGAGAGATTGTCGATATACATATCTTTGCATCCTTCCCGAACGTGAATCCCTTTGTAGAGCTGCATCAAGGACATTTTCCAGGGATTTTCATACTCAGAATCGTCCACCGACACAACATCAAAAGTCCCAGAAGTGTTTCGAAACATGGGGAGATCATACTCAAATAGCCTTTGATAAATCGTTTTCCTATTGAGTGTAATATAGAAGAAAATTAAACAAAATTAAGACAAATAAATATTTCGAATTATCTGTCACGTTCACTTACCATAATTTACAGTCATTAGCTAATATTTGGAAGCGTTTGCCTAAACATTAAAAATATATTATATATGTATGATAATATATATATGAGGATTCGATTAAGGGCACATATTACAGTGAAAATAGGTTAGGTACTTACACACATGAGACAGGCAACACAAGTCCTTTTCCTTTAAATAGCTAAATATTGTCTGAAAGTTATAATAGTAAGAGTTACATATCAAAATAATGAACCATATAGGGACGATTGGTGATTGTTAAGTTGGTTTGGTAGACTTACCAGCATAACTTCGTCCGGCAATTCATACTGCAGATATTGAGCTGCAACACTGGTGCCAGATTCACCTAAAAAAGAGTGAGTGTTATTGGTCGAATTGGCAAAAAATCGATATTCCAAAACCTTACAACTATCTGAAGAAAGGGTCGAGGTGCACTTTCTAGGTCTTTTTCTCGCCGGGAGCATGGAGGAAGGACTTTCAGGGGAGGGAGGAGCGGGGGACGGAGAATTTACGCCGCTAGAACAGCCCGCAGCCGCCTCCGTCGCACTCCCACCGCAACAAGGATGAGAATGAGCTGGCACGGTCCCAGTTTGTGGCGAGTTTTCAGACAGATGGCTGACAAAGAGGGATGAGGATGTTGGTTGTTTTCTTCGCAAGTCGTACGGCGGCTGGTGACAACTCCCCGTCACAGCAACAATCGAGGGGGGATGAATCAGAGGTGGGGAAGGTTCGCGATTGAGGGTGGAAGATGTAGAAGACGAGGAAGAGGATGCTGTCGCCGCCATATTTCCTTCTCCATTGCTACCTCCAACCGGCGGCGGCGGCGGCGACGACGACGACGACGACGAGGAAACTAAAGAATTTCCTGACGAACATGGATTATTGCTAGCTAACAAAGGCAGTGGGATGGATGGTGCAACGACGTCCTGGATGGCACATCCTGCGACTCCACCAGACTCTGGTTCTTCCGTCACTTCTAGAAAATAAAGCACAATACCACAATATTGTTAAATTATAACATATCACCAACTAAATAACGTGAATATATGTCTACACACCTGTCCTACGCAGCGTACGCCGTTTAGATCGAGTCCTGGATCTTGCGGTGACGGAGGCACTTGGCATGTTGCCCTGTTGCCCAGGCCACCAGTCCCCTTATCCTTCCGAGCCCTCAGGTTGGGGCCGACACTTATCAAAAAATAAAGAGGCGACAACAACGTCGTCGTCCTTTTATCGCCACTTTCTTGCACCTCACGACACACTATTCATTAGCGACGACAAGACAGGATAACAGCAGTGGAGGAATTTTGCGGCTGCGGTGAAAGTGAGTGGGTGTGCTGGACGATGTGGGCGAGTCTCCGTCTTGGTTCACAGCTGAATAAACGTTTTGGAGGATGGTAACATATCGGATCTGCAGAAATAAAAACAGATCTCTGCTCACAGTACAGACAGAACTAAGAAAGAAAGGATGAGATATGATTACTGCTGGCCCATTGTTATTAAAGTGTAAAGTAAGTAGCCAAAGTAAGTAGAGAGCTACATGGCATCTGCGAGATCAGGTGGGCAGCGTCACGGATTTCACCAAGCGATAGACTTTGCTGGGCGGCGTTGCGTGGCGCTGCAGTCGCAATCAGACAAAACTGCTCCAAATCCATTTATGGTCGTCTCAAATTCTTTCCAATGCCAAATGCTTCCAATGCCCTTTCCAAATTCTTTCTGCCAACGGAAACTTGAGGATTGCGATTGAATACTTATTGAAATGAATTGAAGATCCGTCACCCCAGAATCACAGGAATGGGTGGGTCTGGGTGGGTGGGAGTGCCTGGGACAGCTAAAAAATGAATGAAACTGCTGCATAAAAGCGCTGTCATCTTTGGATGCAGTTATGCAAATCATTCAGTCTCTCCTCGTCTGGCCAGTGGAGGATGAGACCCGTCGTAGGTAGGTAGGCACACATAAGTGTTCATGGGTGGTTATGATGGCTGGGAGAAAGTGATCATTTTATGAGGGGCATAAAGTAGACCCAACCACGCCCCCATGTAGACCCTCCTTTCCCTCTTTCTTCGAGATGGGTGGTGGTGTGGTTTGGGTGGATATCTTCCATCCATCCATTACTTTCACCCCAAAAGCAAATGCTTCCCTGAATTTTAATGTTCAAACTGCCTTTTCCCTTTTTATAGCCGCTTCACTCACTCTGACAGATTATGATGCTATCTGCCTCTCCCGGCCGCCTCCATCTCGATCCATTTGAATAAACAGGTAGATCCTCCTTGCCCTCTCTCTCTCTAATAAATTGCAATATAATAAGCAAGTTGTAAGCAGAAGGAGCTCGCATTTCTGATCCGCATCATCCCATCCGTATGCCAATCCAATTCTCCTCGAGTTCGATGGGTTCATTTAATTTCTCGCAGTATTCAAATGAAATATCACATCTGCAGAATGTTGCCATCTTCATGAATTTCAATTTCCGAACCCAGCTCCTCCACCCCCACACACAACCTCCCGCCCGTTGTTCCACCACCACCAGAGTTGGGTGGGTGGGTGGGACGAAAGGCTTATCCACCGACGAGGGGAGGAAGTGAGACAGATAACGCATTTAGGTTCAGTCAGGGGCCCAGCAATCCTTCCTGTGACAGAGCAAGAATATTATTACTATTTAGATTTAGAACGGACGGATGGATGGCTCGATGGTTGATATGGGCGCTGTAATCAACCGCATTACATATTCGTCATCCAGGACGAGTGACATTATTATTATTATTATCATTTTGTCTTATTGTGCATGTTGTATACTTGAGCTCCTCTGCTTTGACATGTGGCCCAGGGCGACACACACATTCTCATTGTGCCTGAGAAGATGAGACGGGTAGAGGAGGAGGGTTGGCTTCCTTCCTTTCACGGGAGAAATCACGGAGGGATGATGCCTGTCCTTGTCGTCGTATGAATTTACAGGGTGGTTGATTGGTTGGCTGGTTGGTTGGTGGATCCTCAGTTCATCTCATCCGTTCTCTTGATACACTTTCTGCAGTTCATTCTGGAGTGGACTAGTTAATTAGGTCGGTGATGATGGTAGTTTTCATTTCAAAAATGGGGAAGTAATACTCCTTGGGGCTGAATCTCTCTCTCTCTCCTTCCGTGATACATACGTTGGCGATGCATAATAAATAAATGGTTGGTGTGGTGTGGCCTGATGGGTGGATTTGAGAGGCCTCGGCAACCATGTAGCAGTCTCCTGCTGCTGGTTAGATGAGATGCGAATTAGAATGCAATACAGGAGGAACAGACGGGGAATATAAATCAGAAAAAGTGCAATTTATCTCCATCTCACACTCCATGAATATGGACGAGTTTAGCTGGGAGGCAGGCACAACTACACACACATAGATACACACACCACACACCACTCAGCTTGTGCAGCGACACGACCGTAGCCAAAAGCCCACAAGAAGAAGTTTATACTTTTAACTTTCTTTGTGGTTCGAATACACAAAACATGTAATGAAACGAGGAGGCTGAAGGAGTGGGGAAAGATTCATGAGAACGAGAAAGAGATGGAGAAGTCTCATTGAATTTTAATTCGTGGGTAGCACGAGCAGCATTAGTTCTGACTGAGCGGTGAGTGGGTGACTATAACACCATGAAAAATTTGCCAACATCCTAAAACAACAACACCACACCCAGTGTCGTACGTACGCCTCCTTTGGCCTGGCTGCGTCCGACACCCTCACAATGTCAGAGGACAGCGAGCCAAAGAGAGCGTTGTGCTGACAAATTTTAATTAAATGTGGGCACAACTTCTTTCCAGTGTTTTTCTTCTTTATATTTTGGAGAGGTCGACAGCAACAAACAAGGAGGACGATGAGATGATGTTGATGCAGCAGCAGCAGCGACGGCGGAGAGGAGGAGGAGAAAGTGGGATGAGAAATAATGGAAGCCAAAAATTCGAGTCGGGACCAGGCAGTGGATGGAATCTATCCGGAATAAGAAGAGTTTTAAATATTTACAAAGTGGTTTACATACGTTTTCCCAATCTCGGCAGCAGAGGCAGCCCTTCCCAATTTTGTGACAATGGCTTCTTTGCTTTTGCTTTCTCTTCTTCTTCTTCTCAAGTGCTTTCTTTGGTCCCAGATATAACGCGGCTCTCTGAGGACCCTGTGTGATACCACGACGACTATACCGACTTCAACTCATACTCAGCCGCTATGGCTGAGAGCTCCTCTCAACCACCATGCCAGTCACTCCATTATCTAAAAACAAACGGGAAATGTTTTGGAAAGAGATGATGAACAAGTGGAATGGCATCATCGAGCCCCTTCTGCAGTGAAAAACAAAAAAAAAATGATGGAATCAATTCAAAACCATGGCAGTGTTGGGTGTGGTGTCATGTCATTGATAGTCCATCTGTGAAGACGAGGAGGGAAGGTTCCGCCGACTGCCATGGTAAAAGTGCGGGTGGGTACGATGGTTGGTGCGAGGGTGAGTAAAATCCGGTCAAAAAGAAGAGAGGGGAATAGAATAAGCAATAAACCTTCTCCCGCAGATTTGTACGGCTGCATCCATCCGAATTTGTCCCGTGATCCCATCGCGTCCCGGTTGACTTGTGTTCGCATCTATCTGCTCACATCATAAATATGGAGATGAGAGAGAGAAAGTGAGAGAGAGAGAGAGATGCACTGCTGCCACCCATAATCTGGGGATGACCGCTTGTCACTGGGCTAATATTCCGATTGATTTCTTACTTTATGGTGTCTCCCTCCCTCCTTCCTTTCCTCGTTCTTTTAAGCCATGAATTTGGGGTGGATTTGTGGATATTGAAATCATGTCCTGACTCATCACGACAATAGTAAATAAATATGCGTCTCACAATGATAATGGACCAGCCCAACATTTATGCACCGTCTACTTTTGCGACACTAGTAAGAATTTCTTCTTTCTCGGCCTCGGTTTCGTCGGAGAGAGTGCAGGTACAAGTGCAGGCACTGGCCAGAGATAAGGGAAGGGAGGCATTGTTGTGCATAAAGGCCGGAGAGTATAATAGTTGTCGTCGTCGTGAAACAGAGGGCATAAATCTTTCTTGGTTTCCCATTATTCAAGTGTGGATTAGTGTGGAAAGCGTGTCCACTGCAATACACCCGCCGCCTCTAAGTCCACTCGTGTAATTTCTGGATTAAGAGTGTAATTCCATTATATCATTAGATCCAAAAAGCAGTTCCAACCAAACCCGGTCAGCCATCATCCACCCTCGCTTTTCTCCTACTTGCTCCTTTCTGGGATATTAAGAATCAGATAAAACGGATTTCATGCTTTATGTGCCCACCACCCCCACCACTTTCCCTGCCTCCACGTTACGCTATTATTTGACCCAGCACAATTTCTCCCTCAAAACTTATGTACGTACGTATTAAGCCTTTAGTCCAGTTATTCACTCCACCAATTAATTTCTTCTTCTTCTGCTGCCTCGTCCTCCACTGGTTCTTATGACAATGGAGTGGGAGAGACTACTGGTTGCGGGATAAGGTGGTTGGTATTTTGGCCTTCCCGTTTATTTATTTCCTTGCCCAGCCAGTAAATCCAAATGATACAGGGAACGTCTCATTCCACTGGCGATAAATAAGTTGGGCCAGCAAATGGAATGAAATGCCAACCAAATTTAAATGTCATCATGGTGTGGTAGTTGGCATAAAGGATGAAAAGTGAGTGCATACAAAATATGAGGAGTTTGGTTGACGAGCGAGGGGAGAGAGAAAGCTGGAGAAAGGCTGCTGCCTGCCACGCTGCTGCTGCTGCTTCTGGAGAGCTATTAATTCCTCGGATTTTTATTGCGCACCGTGGTTATGTTTCCTGCTGGAGAGAATTAATATTTGGCAATCCACCGTGTTGTAAAACAAGAGAAATTTGTTTTCTCTCCAGATTTTTACAATGTTGAGGGAGGGAGAGAGCCGCTCACGTTGTTGGAGGACGAGGGACATGGCGTTGAACTAATAATATGTAGATTAAGAGTGGTAGTAAGGAGAGAAGAACAATGGGGTGCAGGGGGAAATGTGAACTGATGTACTTTTTGCATGTTTCTCCTCAATTACCAACTCACATGCCCAGGCGGAGAGGCTCCTGCTTCTTATTTTCTCCGCACACACGGCCAACGCATATCCATGACCATTTCTTTATTACCTTTCCTTCCTCCTCTGCTCCCGGAGTGAGTGGCCTGCTCATTGTTGACCACCCCCTCCTGCCGTCCGTCTCCCATTGTCCACCTCCACACAGTCCAGAGGCCACCAAATTCACATGTCAAGATCTCACCACCACTACTCCTCCACCCGAGGAAACGAAACAGCCATTGTGCTCCCCAACCACCATGCACACTTGACTCTTATTCAAATCATAGGAATAATAACAAGTCTGCTAACTGACTGGTGAAAGCAGTCCTGGTGGTGGTGGACCCATTCTTTTCCCAAGACTTGATCACTGCTTTCTTCTCCGAAGGCATGCATATGCAGGCGGGCAACAAAAAATGGCCATTCGTTTGATTGACTCTGTCCGCAATATGTGACTGCGGAGGAAATGAGTTTTTACTTTTAGTGAGGAAATTGACACAGGGGTTTGTCCGTGCTGCTGGAGGTTGGATGTGGTGGTGACCAGGTATTTTATTGGGATTGACTCTGCTTTTTTATGACATTTACTTGCCATCTCATCTCCCATCTACAACTCCCACTGTGACCTGTGTCCCTCTCATAAAAGTGCTCTTTTTATGGCTACTTGACTCAGTGCCCTCTTTGCCTCTGCTTTCTCCTCCACCAACCCTTCCATCCGTCCTCCTCTTGCTCCTGGCAAGCGGCGGCGGAGCAATTGGAAAGACGGAGCACAGCGGGCCGTGAATCTATTAATGAGCAGCAAGCGATGCAGTCGAGAGTTTGGCGGGGATGAAGCGATACAGACTGGTCGTCGGTCATGAAGTTTTAAGGGTTTTTAGTGTCACGTGAAGGAAAGTAATGGGACGAGTGACAAAATGATATCGCTCATTTGAGACCGAGTTGGATAAGGATTAGCATTTAAAGTGAGTTGGTTAACTAACCAACCACCGCCGCCAAGAAGGAGAGGAGGGCAGGAGACGGCCAGCGGTTCTTGTGGATAATAATGGACATGGCCTAACTTCCTCTGCTGCCCTTGCTTCTTCTGCGTCCCAATCTCCTCCTGTTCCTTGTCTATCTCCAGCCACAAATCTACGCTCCTCCGTTTAAATTCAGATTATTCGAGGTTGGGAGAGATTTAAGATGGAGATCTTGGTCTTCTGCTGAGCACCCTCAATTTCTCTTAACTGGGGCCCATTAGACTGGTAATTATGGGACCGCTTGAACAGATAAAAGAGCTCCAGAAGCAACATCTTTTTTCCACTTCGCTGCCCCCAAAAGTCGTCTTCGGATGAACCGACGACTTGTGGCTCCAATGACGACCACGACCCTGCACTGCTCAGGGAAAGAAATCTCGGCAGAAAAAAGTGGAAGGCTATAAAATGACGAGACGACTCCTCAGTTCTGAAACCCACGAAGGACGGGGAAAGAAAGAGTTGAGCTTTTTCAGGATAAATCTCCGGTGAAAGTATGTGACATGACCATCCACGAACTTCTCCTCTACTCGACTCCTAATCACGTCTCCTTCCCTTTAATATTTCGATTTATTTCATTTCCGGGTCAGTTCCATCATCTCGTTCCCCTCGCTGACCACCATGCACGAGACGAGCCCATGCCCACCATCAAACCAGGAATTACTGCTGCCCCGTCTTATTTATTTCTTCCTCTCTTCCAGCCACACCCACCCAGCGAGCGAGGAAGGGGGATCATTAGTCCGAGTAGGAAGACGACTCATGCTGCATGAACGGACTGAGCCCAAAAACGAACCACCAACGGAGTAAGGAAGGAGCGAAGGAAGAGTCAAAAGCTCAAAAGTTAGACGTACATCTCAGAACTTAAGAAGAATTCTTATCATCCGAGTAAGCAAAGCAAGTGGGAGTTTTAGTAATTGTGTGGAGTCGTATTAAGAGGAACGCTCAGCCGTTGCTCCAGTGAAGGGGTGAACCATGGCTATGCACCGCATTATCCTTATGTGTAGCACAGCCTGGTAATAACTTTCACTTGTCTCGTACAGCAAAAGATTTGTACTTTTGAGCAGTTTCATTCAAATTTAAGTGAGTGTAATCTGGGCGAAATAGGCTGAATGAATCTTCTCCTCGCTTTATATATTCAGCTTCGTCTTCTTCCTCCTCCTCCTCCGAATGGGATGAATGAATGTGGGTCGCAGAGTGAAGGAGGAGGAGGAAAGTAATGAGTGCAATGCAATCCCGCCAAGTAAAACGGGAGAAAAGGCATCATTCTTTGATGAGATAACAGAAGAGGGCTGCAGCAGAATCACGACGACGACGACGAGACTTTTATTCAAATGAGAGAAAGAGGAAGAAAGTGGGCTAAACAATTTTCATTACTTCATTTTACTCGCACGCTTTATTTATTTCTTCGTCCTCTCTCTCTCCCGGCAGCAGGAGTGCACACGGTGTCGTACTCAATAATCACTTAATCATCATCGCATCGCATTAAATATGCAGTTAGAATTAATTAGAGTAACAACGATGTAACATTTATTGGTATGATTATTATTATAAATAGTATTTAGCTCTTTTTGGGTGGTTGGTTGGCTGGGTGGGTGTGTTGTGGGTATTTATTTGTTGCTCGGAGAAGGGGATGACTTTTCTGTACACATTTATTATTTAGACGAGTATAACAAGTAATTATGAATACCAAGCACCACCACCACCACCCAATTAATTAGGATAAGTGCATGCATGCTGATTTGCGCCTCCATGTGCTACACATATTTGCACTGAATTCCTTTTACACCAATTAATTTATAATTACTTTAACTCGTGCTTAATTAGTTTATGCATACAGCAGCCAACCCTACTACGTTATACAGGAAACGTACACACCTTACATTATATTATACTTACTTACATATGTACGTACGTACTTATACATGTGTTAGTAGCTTAGGAATAATTAACTGACTGACTGGAATTGCAAATCTCACTTGACGCACATGTATGAAAAAGTTGCAAATTGTGTAACGTGGGTGTGCCTGAGGAATACGGAGTAACGGAGAATGGGGAATGGGGGGGATGGGGGCAACTAGATTCGGATGGGGGAGGAGATTGGGGGAGATTAGTGTGTCAAGTGGTGTGTGCGGTGCGGTGTAGGTTGGCAGGGGAGGAGAGAGAGTGAGGGAAAGTAAAGAAAGGTGGGTGCTCAATATGTGCAGGTGGATATAGTAATTAAGAAACATTTATTATCCTTAACCACTTATCAACCCGGACAAGAACGGGACCGAGCTTAGCAAGAGGAACATGTTGCTCTAACTCGGAACGGAACAAAGGAAACACGACATTTATTTGGGTTGTTACACACGTTTGGGAGATATGGGACCTGGCGTGTTAAGTAAGGAAAGCAACAAAAGTACAACAACCACTTACAACAAATGTCTCAAAGAGTGTTTGTTCCAATTTCGCCTCATTTGCATTTATTTTATTCCCCGACCACCAGACCAACATTCCGCCTCATAATTCGGATCACATAGCAGAAAGGGACACAGCACAGAGGAGCAAGTGTTGGAGAGCAAGTTAAATACTTTGAGTAAAAAGTAATGCTCCACATTTGGCCTGTGAGTGCACGTGGTGGTGGTGGCAGTCGTCCTGGGTCCAGCTATTACGTTTTGATTTTGATAGCTGTTCAAAACTCCCATTCGACAGTAAACACACCACCAACAAAACCTCAACCGTCCAACATTTAGGGAGGAGTGTGGGACTTCTGGTACTTGTGCATAATAAACCCGATTCATGTTTCAGCCATAAACAGCTCTTTTAATGGGCAGTAATTAATGTTGGATTTGGTTCCTGGTTTATGTTACTTGATAATTACACAGCGTCGTCCCCACTTTTATGTCGCTCCTGATTTATAGGCGACTAACAAGTCGAGCTGACCAGGAGCCATATAGCTACACGTAAATACATATGACTTCATAGGCTATAGGTCACCCTCGCCCTAATAATAATAGCAATACTTTTATTATCCCCCTCACATTACATTGGCTTAATTTCATTGGAAATCTAAAAGGTTTTTTCCTCGCTCGCTCTCTCTCTCTTTCGCTGTGTTTGCCTACGTAAACATTTTTTATGAAGGGGAATCAGGCTTGTATCACCATCCACTCCTGCTGGATACAGTTATGCGGCTGGACCGTGATAACCGAAGCAGTGGAGTGTATGTATGCAGCAAGAAGTGGGATGTGAAATTGAGTTTTATGCTTTTCTTTTTCTCGGCTAATGCCCACTTCGCATGGCCAAATGGTTTGTAATCATAATAATAATGACGTAGATCAGACCATCCCATTATGCAATGTAATGAATGTGTGACCTGCCATTCGGGGTAAAAAAAACAACAACGACGACTAATCGGGGTAGCAAACCGACTCATCCACCCACCACCCGGATGATGATGATGGCATGCAGTACGTACATATTCGTCGTCGTCGTATGCATGGCGTCACAGCAGAGTTTGTTGTTAGTTGTTGTTGCATGATTTCATGAGCACGGGTTCATTTGTAAACTCTGAGAAACTTATTCTACTTAAAATTTGTATATCCTTTATACACTTTAGACACAGTCCAATTGAATGTGCAACTGCTGCAACTCTTTTGTGTTTTTTTTATCCTGGTAAAATGTTTCCTAGAACTATGTAGAAATTGCATAAATATATTCCGGCGGCGACGAGATGATAAACGGATAATTATCTTTGACAGGTTGTGGTTTAGCGCTGCCTCCGAAGCTTATCTTAGATCAGAGGCGAATGCAGAGCTGACTATTAAACTACACAGGGTTGTAATGGTGACTGTGAGGTGGTGCAGGGAAGCCAGGGTTGTGGGGTTGCTGGGGTGCTGGCCCGTCCGTCCAACGCTGCTTGACGCTTCTGCAAAAAGAACGACAAGAAAAGAAAACGGTCCTCGGTTAGTTCAGTCCTTTTTTTGGCTACATACTTGTCGACCGCCGAGAAGGAAAGTCATTTAATTTAACGAGCAGTTTGCTCACCAAACACAAAAATGGGAATGGAAATCAATTTCATCTACAAATTACTCTGCTCACTTCACTCACTCACTCACAAGTCACACTACTTTTCCTTGCTTACTCCCTACATATGTACCACCACAGTCCCCGGTGGCTCTTGATATTACAAAGAAATGCCACTCGTTCTCCTACGACTACACACATGTACATACGCCATTATGCTCTGAGATGCTACATGCATATGCATACTACATGTGTACAAATGTGTGGCAAATGGTTCCGCCAACGCGTTCTCTTTTCTCCTGTCAATACGGAATTTTGTCAAAAGCACTTAATTGGTCTCTGCACAATGTTGTAAAATATCGTGTAATTGGCTGGGTTGGATTTCCACCATCGAGCGCATTTACTAGTCCATAAAGGAGCGGCAGTTAATAGGCTGAAGCGATTACGTAATTTTAGACATCACGTTGTGAAAGTAGGTATAAAACCTAATCCGACAATGCCTACGTCACAAAGGGAGAGTATTTTATTTCGCGTCGTGGAGCTATTTGCAGTTATGCATGTATGTGGTGGTTGGACATTATTGATGATAAGATGTTATGACTCGTGTACGTACAACTATAAACCCGCTCACTCACTACACGGCGTTACTTATCAAAAATAGTGGTTCGGATCGGAAAGAGTGACAGGAATTGATTGCTTCTTGCGCCATGTTGTAAGGCAATGCTTGTTGGCGTGCCATTTATTTTTTTCCATCCAAACCACACACTTTACGATGATAACATCTCTCTCTTTCTCTCTCTTAGCTCTGCAATAGGTCGATGTAATCGTGACATATAACGAGGCACTACTGACTGAGGCAGGCGGCAGTATGGAAGGCCTTCCACCATGCATACACAACGACCCATAAGCACACGACATATGTACACGTAATTCCTTCTTGTTAGCTTAACTCGCCTTGTCATGTAATCTTCCAAAAGGTGATGTGATCATCATCGGGATAAAACCTCATGCTTCAGCTCGCAATTAGTGGTGGTAATTCCCTCCTTGCCTCACTTTCTGACTGACTCCTCACTCACTCACTGACTACTACGTTAATACGGGCCTGAGACGATCCGCCGAGCATCAACAAGACTTTCACCCGTAATGCCCGAAACATGCATGGATACCGAGCACCCTGCCGTCTCCCTCAATCAAACCCAGGACTGAGGATATGCCTCCCATTAGAGAGCGAGAGTGAAGAGAGAGAGTAAATCACATCACATAAAGCAACATCATAATCATCAAAGGGTTTATTAGATTCGGGGAAATAAATATTGAATAAATACTGTTGGCCGGGTTATTGGTTCGCTTTCTCTCCGTCAGCCAGACCAATCTGGGTTGTTTACCTAATCCGTCTCCCTCCGGATGGAACCAATTGCTCAGGGATTATTCCACAACATGCCATTAATACACTCAAGGAAGCTCAACTAAATGCTCTTTGACCCAATTCACTTACTTCCACGCACTAATTTGCCACACTGAATTACGACTCGGAACACAAATAATAATTCTCGGGCAAGCAGCATGTAAGTCGCGTTTTCATGTAAGTATACCTCTCTTTCCAGGTGAAAAGGTTTCTCTGCTCTCGAGAACGGGGGCTTTCTGGGGTCGGTCCCCTTCCACGCTCTCCTCGTTGCTTCGCCAGTACAGGTTCGCAATCGTGGCCAAACATTTCATCTTGAGGTCACCCTTCTTGAAGTGCTTGTGCCGCACCTGGAACAACCACACCCACACCGCCCTCGTTATTTTTCTCCTCTTCCACCACCAGCGAGATTAGAGCGCCGTGGATTACTGATTATGTAGTAGGCTTATTAGTACCTTAAATTCTAATCCCAGGATGGACGTCTCGAGTCCATCGTCGTCAATGATGACAGGGAAGTGTCGAAGAAGAGCTTCCTCCGCCTGAATGCATCACCATCAACAAGACATGGACAATTAGAGGCGAGATAACAAAGCGAGAGGAGGAGGAGGAGGAGGACGAGGAGGAGGAAGAAGAAGAGAGTGAAAGTGGACGGTCGACGAATAAGAAGAAGAAGAAGAAGAGGGAACAATAAAGTTGACAGCGGGTGAAATCTCGAGCACATCTTTTACTCCCATCAGTCGGAATGAGCTCCTTCTCATCATCAGTTCAAGCAACAAACAACAACAACACGACGACGACCACCGCATCGCCGCCGTCTCTCCGCCGCTCTCCCCATTATTCCGTTATGTTATGTTTGTCTGGCTGGTTGCGGAATAATAATGCAATGTTTTCCAGAGCCAAGTCGACCAAACCACCAACCAACCAAGCAGCCCACGAAGGAATTCTCTCATCCGCATTATTATATAAATCCGTTGAGAGACTTATGAATAGGGACGAGGAGCGGGCAGAGAGAGTCGTCGACGGTGGGTTATTTGGTGAAGCTTGCCTCTCACGCATAACAATAATTGCTTCATCTCTTCTTCAACTCCTGATTTCATATCTTATAAATCTTCCCCATAAATCAGCCAATCCTTCCTTCTTCCTTCCTTCGGGGATTGCAGACGAGTGGGAGAAAGAAAGCAGGGAGGAAATGGCTCCTATTTTTGGCCAAAGACTGCCTCGTGCTGTTGTTGTGTGTGGCCTTGTTGCTTGAACCGACGCCACCCGCGAGTAAGTGAGTACATAGGAGAGTGAAATAATTAGATATTCATCATCCGCACAGCCAGTGGTGCACAAAAGGTGGCTCCGACGGGAGAAAGAGAGAGAAATATGGAGAAGGTGGAGGTGGGGAGAGAGAGAGAGAGAAAATAGAGAGAAAGGTATGTGTACGAGCATCTGAGATACCGGGTCGGCATTAATGAACCAGGCCAACTTGGCTGCAGGCCTTGATCTGGATGACGTGCAATTGATTCTGACGGTGTCTCCAATCCCATAACGCGGTCGAGTCCCTTCAATTTGTGGTCCGCCCGAGTCGGGTAAATCTGTTGGCAAACAGGGGCAATAAATAACATTAAAACTAGGATATGACATCACCACCACCTCGGCGTATACACGGATCAACAATGTCCTCGTAGGTATCGCGTCCTCCTCGCAGAACATGCAGCAGCGGAAGGAAGGAATAAACTTGCCCCCGTTTTACAACCGTCAACAAGAGTCAGCCCTACAATGCCATTTATTTATGGGAGCGGTGGATTATTGTGGTGACTGCTCTGCTGATAGCACCACTCCTCTCGCGCAATATCTGTAGCTGTAGGTGTCAAAGTGGGAATAAACGACTTATTTAAATGCGATCCCGTCTCTGCCGCACGTACCTACCTGCCCACGAAGAGATCGGGAGGGAAGGCTGCGGAAAGAGTGGAAAGGAGCCAAGTAGTCAAGTGGTGGTGCGGGTTTGGAGAATTTGTCAAGCTGGCCAATGAAGAGGAAGACGGAGAAAGTGGCTGAAGATGGAGAAATCCGTGGAGAGCAGGTGCGAAGGGATCAGTTAAATAAAATAAAGCACATTTATTGATTGGATGGCGATGAAAGGAAGGAATTGGCAGAGATCCACCGGACCTGAGATGAAAATGCTCCAGAACCAGATGAGGTCACCCAGCACAGCAGAACCACCAACAACCTCTGGGCCCATACCGAACCCATTCCAGGGCGAAAGAAGTCAGGCAGCAACATCTCCTCAGGGAGCGTAAGAGCCAAGCAACATACTCATCGACACCAGGCCCAAATTACATAAATTGTAAATACTAAACATTCCCCACGCCAGCCGCCCTACTTTGGCCGCCTCATAAACAATAACGTGTGTCTCGAGCACAAATTGCAGAAGGATTACAACACCACTTGCTCTATCCCACCACCAACAAGGATTGTACTCCAAATGGAAATGGAACGACCAGAACATCCCATATTTATCTCGTCTTGAACTCTGCCAGCAAAAATTAATTAAGGAAATAATGAATTACGACCCATTTAATTTGAACAAGACGAAGACAAAAAACTTGCTCCTGTCTCTCTCTCTCTTTCTGTCTGACTTAATTTCTCCGGCAGCATCAGGGAAACATAACACGACGAGAGTGTCGGGATGTCACTCGCTCGGGTGGCAGCATAGCAGCAGAAGCACTGACTGACTGCACTCCTGCATGTGATACATCTTTTGTCGTCCAAAAGAGTTGCTTTCTCTTCTCCAGCTCTCGAGGGCTTTCTCCTCCTCTCCACCCAATTTCTTGGAGTCACTACAAAACCAACTCCAGCCCCAGCAGACGCCCCAACCAAGCGAGACAACAAATGCAGGAGAGGAATATCCGGAATAGACAAACAATGGCGAGGAGCATATAGTTAGCGAGGTCTGGTATGGTTCCCACCAGGAAAAGCAATTGAAAAGCAGTTAGTTATTGCACACACCCCGTCTGACCACCAAATTTGTGTTTCAGATGAAGGGAAATAAAACAATAAAGGGGTCCGGAATTATTATATATTTGGGATCACGAGCGTATCTCAACTATGGTCAGCATGTGGTATGACATGGTCATTCGATCGCACACATGGCACACACTTGTTCAGCACCACTCCTGGGCATCACCGGAAAAGTTGTTAACCAACAAACAAAGGAAAGCAGGAAGGAAAAGGTAGAAAGTCTTGCACTCATGAACCGAGTGTCGTGTCACTCCCACATCAGGCTACCTACCTACGTACATACTTTATACATATGTATGTATGTACCCATTTATGTACATGCACACAAGTCCGTCCATCCCAACCACAGCACTCGATTTCACTATCAGATTATAGTAATGAGAGAGTGAGGACGGTAATTGAAAACGTGGCCCACACTGCCACTTAGTAGTCTCCTCTCCGTAACTCTCTGTACCAGAAACTGACACGAACGGCTCCACCAAACGTGTGTCCTCCTCCAGCCGTCCCTATTATCCTGGGTCTCGCCTGTGTGTATGACCAGCGTCGTGGTGTCAGGTGTGAAGGGTCCTCTTCTCGCTACTGTTGTCGTGGTCTGTTTGAACAGTGGCTGCTTGTAGCGAGTCAAGTGGAGGGCAATAATGGGAGTACAAATAAAGAGGAAGCTCGAGTGAAAGCAGAGGTGCCATGTACATACAACGTGGCGTGTTGGAGTGGACACGCCGAAAATTCTGCCGCCTCGTGTGTCCCATGCCAGGAGGAGAGTGATGCAAAGGCATTAGATTTACCAAAGGTGATAAAACGAGAGGGAAAAATTGTCATAAAACCTCGAAACGGAACTCTGAACACGTTTCCCAGCCACAATAAAAGGGCAGCCGGGATTCTGCACACATTTTGCATCATAAACTCCTCTCCTCAGTATGTACAAGTGGTGGTGGTGGTTTTGGTAGAGAGAGAGCAAATCAGGACACAAGAGTGGAGTGGAGCTGTTTAAGACACAGAAACAGAATGTCACTAAGCCGAAGGTTATTAGATGGGCACTAAACGAAATTCTTCCTTCTGCTCAAGTTTCAAAGACTGCCATTCACCCGATCTCACTCACCCCGACCCTGCCTCCCTGCCCAGAAAGATGGAGAATGCCCATATGCACCGAGCCAACTCAACCACCAGCATCATACGTAGACGATGAACATTGCACTCAGTTTGGACCATTTTCTCCCACTTTCTTTTCTCCCTTCTTTCTCCAACCATCCTCGTTCCTTTGTTCAGATCCAAGTCCGATCACTCGGATTGCACCACCACCACCACCACCGCCACCGATCCTCATTCCGCACATGGCATGGGGATGATGATTACGTGAGAAAGACTGGAACGTAATCGCCGCTCCCAAAAATAAGGTATCTCATTCGGCAAAGATACAATCCAAATTTAAAATTTGTATTCACAATTCATACTTTGGCGAGATGACTGCACTTCAAAATTTCAAATGACGGCCATCCCCACGAAACAAAGGAGCGGGGAGAATATGGGGACGAGTCCGGCTGGAGAGAGAGGAAATCTCGGAAGAAGAAGCAGTCGTCGCAGGAAAGGAGAAGAGATGGGAATTCCCAAGGCGTGAAACGTGATGATGTAATTAGAAACGGGGCGAAGAATGTATATATCCTCGTCAGTCCGACGACGACGACTGCTCTTCTTCTTTCCAGCTTCCCTACGCTCCCACTGCATTATTTAATTGGACTGTCGCCTATTTGGGAGACACGATAAGAATTTGTAACAATGGGACTGACACGTGTAATTAAGTATTCACTGGGACGAGAAGGAGGAGAAAGACGCAGAGGACACGACTTCCAAGTGCAGGCATATTGTACAAATATATGTACACACATACATACATTCACCAGATGCGTAACACGCGTCTGCATGGATGCGTTATGTTGTGTAACCACTTTTTTGGTGGTGAGACTTTTTTAGACTTCTTTGGCAGCTAGCAATTTCAATTGAATTGCAATTCTACGTGTGCGAGTGGAGCAGGATGCGAGAACGTATGTGTGACAAATCAATTAAAATAAGAGATTATCAAGAGACTGAGGAGGACAGAATTGGGTCGCGTGAAATAATTCGATTACACGAAGCGAGCTGCTTTCACTTTGACTCTTTCACCCCAAAAATGTTCTACCATTTTATAATGAGGAGCAGATTCGACTCCTCGTACATAATTTATTAGATGCAGGTCGCACATAGCTCAGGACGTAGGGAGAGGATTACACCACTGCCGCCACGTACTTGTGTGGTTCGGCGTGGCGTGGGTGGGTGGACCTGATCGGATTTATGAATTGGCCGTTGGATGGATCAAGTGGTGGTGGAGGCTGGAGAAGCCAAGCATGAAATACAGTTTGGCTTTGGCGTTGAGTTGGGAGAGCTCATAAAGAAGTAGCCACCACCAGGACGAGCCTAGCGAGGCAGGCAGAGAGACATAGGCAGCGAGGGGAATAAAAAGCTCATGATCTGTAAATCAAGCATTGGTAGACTGGACAGCATCCAGGCAGATCCATACGAATGTGGAGGAGACGAGGCTGGCGTGATGGTGGCAGTGACAAGTCCAAGTGTCGCCTGGACAAGGAGCAAAGATGTGCTGGCTTGCTTTTAGTCCGTGACGATGGTGGCGTGGTCGTAAATTCTGCCCGTCCATCGTCTTTCCCTCATCTTCCCATTCTGCTCCTTTCTCCCATTCCGCGAGAGAAAGAGAGAAATCCAATTCAATTGACCAAATGCCCAGAGCCAAGTCACTTTCCGCCCTCACTTCTTGATCTGTCCTCCACCACCACCACCATCGTTCCTGCTGCCTCAATGACCAGCCCACCACCACCAAAGTATCCAATTCTCAAGCAAAATACCCGACTTAAAATGCCCCGAGGTGGTCCTCATCCATCTCATTTTCCACGGAGGAGGATGGCAGGGAAAGGAGAGAAATGGAGTTGAATTACTTCCTCCTCCTCATCCCGTTATTACTTCCATCATCACGATGACTCGTCGACGTCGTCGAGGAAAACGGGGAAAGTTTGAGAAAAACGGACAAGTTTGGACCGAGTCGAGTCCAATGAATAGTTTGATGTGAGGTGGACATGTGGAAAAAAATGCTTTGTTCTCTCTTCCCTCTAGCTTCAATTAAGAGCTGACTCTCCACTCTGCCAATTTAACCAAGTGTGTGCACTCCTCGATTGTGTCCTCGTCCTCGTCGTCTTGATCTGTCGTCCGGCTGCTCTCTCTCTCTCCCTGCTCGTCCTTTATTATTGCGGACGGCGTGTCATCTTCTTCACTAGAATGGACACTCACTCACTCACGGCGGCAGCAGCAGCAGCAATCCACGTCAACGTCAATTTAATATTGGAAGACGCCCAAAGCTGTTTGTCCATCCACATTGTTGATGGCTTTCCTTAAGCAGAGCCAGCCACACACATGGGAGCCACACACATGGGAGAGCCAGGTTGTAAATAGGAAGTGAGATGAGATGAGAGGTAGATGCAGGACCATAAAGAAAAGCTCTTAATAGATTTATGGATTATGAACACTCTCTCCTCAATTACTTGACACGTCCCAACAGTGCCGGCGGAGAGGAGGAAAGTAGCAAAGCCAGCGACGTGGGATGCGAGGAAGAGTGAACGCAGAGGTGAAAGTGACATTCGCACAACAAGGGAGACACAGCACCACTCCTTCTTCCCCGTTGATGAGGAGGGAAAGTGACTTGAAATTTGGCAGATATTGGCTTACAAGAGAGAAACGGAGTGGATTTGGGGATTACATGTGCCCATCACTAAAATTAAGACCGTGGCAGGAGGAGAATTAGCGAGATCGGGAGAGAAAGTGCTGAAGGCCTGTTGGCTCATCCCCACCCAATTTTTCATTATGACTCCTTCCCACTCCACACAAGAGAAAGTTTTGCATCAGTTGTGAACACGTTAGTCATGGTTGAGCTCACAATAATTGGCTAAAGACAGAACTTTACTAGGACCATCACGAACCGCCACCACCACCACCCGCACCACCACCCAGGACGACGACGAGGACGACATTCAACCAAACCAAACCACGGACGGATTCCATATCACGAGCCAAGAAGACTTCTCTCTCGCCTGTATAGATTTTGGCTTAGTTTAAACATTTCTCTAGGTGTCGGCTGAAATAAGTGGGAGAAAGTTATTTGGCGGAACAAAGGCAGCAGAGCAGTCCGTGCAGCAGGAGCGAGTGTATAGTCGTAGGAGTGCCAGTGGTCGGTAGTTCATCAGGGCTCAAGGCTCAATTGTTTCTCTAATGAAATTTTGATGAATTAATGAATACTGTGGCCGTGGATGAGACTCTCTCGCCTTCCCCACTTCCATGTCCATGTACGTACCTACAGATACATCCCGGTCTATGTACACCTCGAGAGGCCAAAGTCGACCGCAACGGGGACTTTGTTCTTCTGGAGGCGGGCGACGACTCGAATTTGTATCTTCTTGTCTTCTCCTCACCTCACTCGACAAAACTCAGGACAGACTTGGCTAAACTATGCACAGTGCGGCTTCGAGGATAAATCTCGTATTGTCACCAAAGATGGTGGTGGGAAAGTAGGGGACTCGTAAAGCGTAATTTACTCCTCTTGCTACTTTCCCTCTCCTCACGCACACCAGAAACGTACACTTTGTCCAAATTGGTTTTAACATTTTATTAAAGGAGCAGCAGCAGCGGGGACATCAATGCGGACGTGCTGGAATCACCATGAGAGCTGCCACACAACAGATATGCAACAGATAACCATTGAGCCTCCGACGAATGGACCGCCACGACCATCGCCGCCTTGTCACGTTGAGGTAGGGCGAGAGTGAAGGCACAAATTCAATCTCATCAAGATTCAAGAGGTTGCGGGTGTCACTCTCGCTCTCGACTTGGTTCCATTCCTTGCATGGCGTCGCGTGGTTGTCTCTGCTCCATGCATGGCGACACATCCCGCACATTTCCAACTCTGGCATCAAATGGACCCATTCCCACTTCCTCCTTCGTCGATGGGTAGACGAGACGGATGAATGAGTCATGCATCCAAGTTACATAATAAGTGCCAATCCTACTCGAATGCTTTCCCCATCACCATGCATGCAACACTAGGCTTTTCACTGCAGCAACCATTGCTAATTTCATCACCACGCCGTTGCGTACACGGATGGTCACCAAAGCAGAAGTCGGATAAGTGTGGGTGGGCATATCATAGGGCAAAACAAATAAATAGGCATGACGGATCGGATCGAGGGAGAAGAACTTGACATTGGACCACTTGTCAAACTGCAAATTCAGTTCTGGATCCGCTTCCCTCACTGTCACGACCAACGCGGCTCCTTCTTCCATCCAACACCACCCGACGACCCTTCCTTTCATTTTATGCTTTATGATGCACTTTTTCGCTTCCTGCTGACTGATGCTCCTTGCACTTCATACATGAACGTACGTATCTCTGTACATATGCTGCCCTGTGCCACTGCTGGGCTAACATGGTGGGTATGCTGCAGAGCTATTGCTACATGCTTGTGCTGCTGGTGGTGGAAATCAATACTGCTAACGAAGCGATCTACTTGTTCTGACGACGAATCTGTTTATAAGGATGAAGGATTCGTCTCGTGCGGGTGACATTTACAAGAAAAAATGGGAACTGCCCGAGAATTGATGTGCTGATTAAGGCATTTTTTTGTCCGCCTCTGGTTCACGTACAAACTAGTCTTCTACATAGCTTTCCTTCTTGCGGGACTTGTTTACTCGGATCAGTTACACGTCGAGGAGGGCTGTCATAAAAACGGAGAAGATTAAGACACTTACCCACAACGATCATTTGCGCACTTTCCCCCACCGTCTGGAATGTGGGTGCTTCGCCAGAGACTGAAACAATTTAAACCAAAAGAAGATTTTATTTCAAAATTTCCTTCAAAATTTTAAAATTGTATTGCGACGATCTCATCAACTACTCACCTTCGCAGCGGTAGACGCCAGAACCGGTGAGGTCCACGCTCTTGAGTGTCACCGTGTTGTCGGAGGAGTTGGGGAGCTGTGGCGGTGTCAGAAAAAAGAGCAAATCAATTATTACCTACACATCCGCATTTGTTTCTGGTGCTATTATCATAATATTCCCATCTCGGTGGGGAAACTGGTCGTGGAGAGTCGTGATAGATGGGTAATCCACCCCAAGCTTCACCAAGCAACTGAGCAGTGCAGACATGATAACATAAGCGCCACCACTGCGGCGAAATCTCATCCTCCTCCTGGATAAGTGAATATGAAGATAAACATCAACTCCTTCACCCAACACATGCATCCCATCATATTTCCCAACCTAATTTTACTTTCAAATTTCAAAGTCTAGCCCAAAATAAACAAGCCAACTCTCCACGCAACCACTCACCCCGTGTGTATCACCACCTTCTTGGTAACTGAGTGAGTGAGTGAGTGAGCTGTGTGCGGTGATGATGAGTTGCTATCCTCCTGATATTCTCTGTATCTAAGTGAGTGTCACCCTGTTTTGTTATCCACAAGATAAGCAGTGGTGAGCCATATCAAAACGATGGAGCAAGATGAAGGAGATCCACTTTTTTTCCTCTCTAATCTCCGCATATTTTCACAATTTCTGCACCAATCCATTTTTCACCCGAGCTGTCTCCAACCTAATTCCGAGCCATTTATCAGAGGTCACCTCACTCACTCACTCACCCGCTCACCGAAGCAGATACACATTTTTGCCAGATTTAGTAATACGCAGAAGGAGGGAATAAAAAAGAGTTAATAATAAAAAAAGAGAGAAGAATAAGAAGACGAGATTTCCTCTCTCTCTTTTTGGCTGGAAAACTGCCGTGTCTTCTGGCGTGTGGGAGCCCCAGCAATTTTTTAAATTAATTCTAGGATGGAGAAGACTCATCCTCGATCCCTCCTCGGCTGAGAGAGAGAGAGAGTAAATTAATTCATGTGAGTGATCTGAATCCGATCTGGCGTGAAGTGAATGAGTTTCCGGGCTATGCAAAGTGCAAATTGGGAGAAAGGTGGTGGTGGATGGATGGATGTGCAATAAAAATATTCGGGTTGAAATGTGCAGGATAATGGGAAGTGAAGACCCCTCCGGGCGCGTATTTGATGGATGAGCTGAGCCCCAAACTATCTACATTTTAGTACGTACGTAGATTCCAACGCCAACACTAACACCACCACCACCCACAGATCCATTATACTCCACGTCGAAACGGAAAAATCAATTTTCGCCTCTACTTTTTATCTCACTTCATTTCTCAATCTAATATTTATCAGCTGCTGCTCCTCCTGCTCATCCGCCAACCCACCCCACACACATATTGCCAGTGTCACCAACAGCCAACCTGGGCGTGGGCGTGGACGGGTGCATGACTGACTAAAATATGTACATGAAACTGTATGCATGCTAATATTAAAAAATGCAAATTGCGGAGGGACTGAGGAGCCTGGTGGCCGAATGGCGTCGGTTAATAATTTCCTGAGGTTGCGAAAGGTGACGGAAAGGAGGCAAGGAGGAGAAAGTGAGAAAGAGAAAGCAGGAAAATAACTGGCATAATTTAAAAGATAAGAAGCTTCCCTCTCGCCCGCTCGGCCTGCCTCTGATTGATTTATATTGAAGAAAACTCTCATCTCGGGCGTGTTGTGAATGCCAAGAGAATTTTTGACGGAATGTAGTTAATCCACTCATAAAACAATCTACAACAGGAGGAGAGGAACAAGTCCATTGTGCTCAAAGGAGGCGGAGGAGGAGGAGAACCCGAACCGTGCTTTTGAGGAGAGAAGAACACGTAATTGGAGCCATGATTTACTTTCACTTAAAGTTTCGTTAACTTGGCTCGATGCGAATTTGAGAGAGTGAGCGAGTATTCATCTCGATGAAGTGAGTATGACGGTGCATATAAATTAGCAGAGAGAGAGACAGAGCGGAGTGAGATAAAGGCTGTCAGCAGAGAAAGTGAGACAACATGCAGGGACGACACCTCTCTCCTAATAAAGATGAAGCATTTCCTTCCCTCATGTAGGGCAGAAAAAGTCGTAGGAGAGACAAAGTTGATGGGAGAGCTCCAATCCGGCCAGAAAAGTAACTCAATTCGTCTCATCGGCATATACGACATGGAGAGAAGTGCCAAGAAAGTGGGCAATCTGCATGGAATATTTGTCCACGTCGAATCGTCGTCAAACTCATTCCGTATGCACAACATCCCTCCGATTCTAATGATCTCGAAATCCATCTTCCTCTCTCTCTCTCTCTTTGGTAACAGCGTCTCCTTTTAGCGTGGGCTGGCAGGCTGAAGAAGACAGAAGACCAAGGAGAAGGAGCAGTGGTGGCGTCTTCTTTTAATCGAGTTTCGGTTACGGATGGATTTTCACAGCAGAATTTTAACTTGATGCCGTATTTTGCATGAAACTTTCTTTCTCTGGCCTACCTAGCAGACGGTGGACCAGGGAGAAAGTGGAAAGGTACACACGGCGGAGGTAGCAGAGGAGGAGGAGGACAAACATGAGCTTGGATGGATGGGTGGATGGTAACGAGCTTTGTTCGATTGGGTTTAGGCTGAAGAATCGGATCTGATAAACCTTCTTCTTTCTCAAGAACTGCACAGTGGCTTCCACGCACCACCACCAAACCCACACCCACCCAACCAAACAAACTTTTGTTGTACTAACACACCAAATTCACCCACTTTCTCCCCTCTCTCCTTCTCTCTCTCCGTGGTCGCCTACGTAGTCCATCGTAAACATTCCTCTCGACAAATAAAACCAAAAAGAAGATTGTCTTGTCTGCCTCCAACAAAGGTTGTCACTCACTCAATTCATAGAGATGTCACACCCTGGGACACGCAGCAGTGTGTTCATAAAACAATGCAAACTGCGACACGAGCCAACGCGTTGCGAACGAAGAGTCCCTGCCGCGAAGGAATCCCATTTTTGTCATGAATGTTAATTAATGAAAGTGTGATTTCTAAACAACTCGTATTATTGTGTTGTGGAGACGAAGAATGTCATTCATTTGACCACAATAATTCATTCCCAAAATGAGGCTAATGCCTTTCTCTCTCTGGTCTTGGGTCTGCAAATTAGATAAAAGTGACACGCGGACTTATGCATGTGGCAGCCAGGTGCAGCTGTGGTGTGTCCCCCACTATTATTTGGGAAGCAATAATAAGGGATACATTTTGCCAGGAGGAGGACAATTTTTAAGATGGGCCGTAATTCGTAGCAAGAAAATACAATAATTAGTGAGCGGGTAATGTATCCGGGTGATAAATCATCGCGGGCAGGAGAGAAAGTGAGAGAGAGAGGACTTGATATTGTGAAGTTGCGAATAAATAAAACTGGCGCAGAGCTGGGCCCAGCGAGTGGGAGGCAGGCGGAGGAAATAAAAAGTGGAACTTTTCATTTAAAGAAAAGTTTAGGAAAATAAATAAGCTTTTAACCCAGAAGTGACTTTGTACCTGGTGGAGGGGGCTTTGGCGGAGCGTGTGTGTGAGCTGAGGTTGGAGGAGCAACACGCCGTGGAAGGCAGTGAGTAAGTAGCAGGAGCGATATTAAAATGTTATGTCATGGGGAGAGACAGGTTTCTGTCTCTCCGAGGCCTGGGTGGGCGGCTGAGAGGGTGCAATTTTTCCTCAGTGTCGTCGACTTTCTCCCTAACACCCTGGCATATTTCACGCCAGAGCAGCAGAGAGTAAGTCACCAAGGATGTTGTTGCCTCTGATTTGGCTACCCCACCACCGACCCACCCACCAAGACACCTGCATGCATTCAAACTTATTAAGCCTGGATGGCACACACACGGTCACATTAGACGTTCCGAGCTGAGTCTCATGCAATAGCACTACAACTACCATCAGCGGATGGATAAGGTTGATTTATGGTTAACTTACGTCAACGTTGACTCCAGTGAGATTCACCTGCAAGGATGAACAACCATGTATCAAAGGCACAGCGCAATGTTAGATACGAGCACTTACAACTTGGGCCGGCGGATTGTCTGCCACGATGAAGCGAAAAAACTCGTGCTGATCCTGAAATCCCATCCAAATTGATATCATCGAGATTGAAACACAAGAAGGACATGGTTTGTTTTGCCTCTCTCTCCGTCTGGAGAGGAGGCACTCACTCTTCGTGCCATGCCTGTCATCCCCCCACCCAAACACTTACGGTTGAGCTTACCTTATACCACTTGACGGAGTACAACTAGAGAAAATAGAGCAAAAAACGATTACATTTTACATCTAATGACAGTGGCAGAGTTGCAATAAGCGCGGATTTTCCCCTTACCGCCTCGCCTTCCAGGTCGTAGTGGCACTCGAGTCGAACGGGTTGGCCGCGGATGGTGTGAGAGGGGATTTTCAAGTCGGCGAGTCGCAGCATTGACACACCTGCAAAGAAATTAAGACGCATCTCATTAGGAGCGTTGCAGAGCGTGACGGCGTAGTTGAATGTGTGAGGGGGGTGAAATCAAGGATGCGCGGATTATAAGGTTGTCACTGGCCGAGGAGGAGGCGGGATGGAAAAAGATCCATTACAAAGTTGGAAAGTTGCTTCAAGACAAACAAGTTTTTGCAAAGAGAAAAATTCGTTGGCTAATTCCAATTAGAGAAATGGGTCCCGTTCTCCCTCTCTGCCATTTTTGTCCTGGCTGGAGAAGAGAAAGGCAATAAGTGAAGGAGTACAAATGGAGGATATTAAGCATCTCCTCCTGACTTCTTGGTGGAGTTGGTCGCTCCGCACTGCATGCTCATGTACATACTTATACACACAAAGTGAAACAAAGATCCAAAGTGGTGTTCATGCTCCGAATAAAATTATAGTGGACCACTTAATCCTCTCCGTTCCCATTAGTTAGTCTACCACCATCTCAACTTGCCAAAACTGAAAACTCAAATGTTAAAATGTCGCACGACCATCACTGCTACGTACGAAGGGACCAAGTCATGCATACAGTGTGGACTCTAAAACCCTATCCAGTGCTGGTTGGCCGTGTGTACTTAGCTCCTTGCACGGCCCTCATGCCTCGACTCTCTTATTCATTCTGCTTTCCTCCTCTTAAAGGATGATGTGAGGGAACGTGTTCCAAGTTTTGCGAGCAAGAAAATAAAGTAAATTCATAGTTGCACAAGTGAGCAAAGTGAACAGCTAGCTAGCCAACTAACCATTTCACTTTGTGACTTTCTCTCTCAGAGACAAGAGAAAGTTGGCGAGAAGAAATTAAAATTAGAGCTTCCATGAATGTTGAATATGCATCCGAGCACTTTCACTATAGTTTCCTCCTTCTCCTCCTCATCTCTCTCCGGCCAGTCCAACCAGGCCACTTCCTTTCCCATGTATTCCTCCATACAATTCATATCCATGGACTTCATCTGGACGACCTGATACACGTCGTATATGTGACCAACGTACATTGTTATGCATCTTCAAGGGCGAAGGGATGGTATCTTGCCAAATTACCAGAAAGTACTTCACCATGTGTCCTTCTACTCCAAGTACAGGAGGATGAGAAGCGAAACGTGAGCAACATTTCCCATAAATTAGCGTGAGCTAAAATATCAGACGAAACTGCGAAGGAGAAAGTGATGACAAATATTTACGCCTATTTTTATTTGAGCGAGGAGAACAAATGAAAGTATAAAAATAGCATTCTTGTCTAAGATTTGGCTGAGGAGGAATCAATAAGAAGACGGCGATGGAAGGGTGTAAATCTGTTACACGTTTGCATAGCTGTATTTAATAGAGCATCTGTATCATGCAGCCTGCGATCTGGTGGTTATGATGGGATGTAGTAAAATATGGACACAAAATTGAGAAATAATTCTGCAAAAGTGTCAAATTCCTGCCACCCTTTCCGTAATAGCCCACTAATAAAAAGGGGGATACGCAGGAGGAGTAGGACCATCGGACACGGGAGAGTGGGAGAGAGGATGCCAGTTATTTATTATGCATGTGTGGAGCAACAATGGCTTTTTTGGACTGCTGCAGCAGAGCTCTTCTTCCCTCATACCCTCGCATATCCATATCAATGTAGGAAGTTGGGTGACTGGTCGTGTGGCTGGCTGGCTGGCATATGGAAAGGTGCGACATGTGACACAAAGTCAATAAAATGGCTCCGTTGTGGCATGAGATATTGAATGATCTGCCAAAGTGGAGAGAGAGAGAGGAAGGAAATGGCAAAAGGGGAACGAACAGCTCGAGGGAACAATGCAACACAATAACAAGGCGTAATAGTGCTCGGATAATGTAGAAGAATGTCCTCCCTCACTTTATTACTCTCGCCCTCCGATGCCTGCGACAGCTCCTTCGTGCCTCATTGCTCCCCCCGCTTCGTGGCCATCCAGACCTGGACCCAGGCACCAGGTAGGCAAATGCAAATTGCTATCTCCCCCACACACCACACCCCATCAAGAGGATAATAATAAGCCAGCCAACCATACACCCGGAACGTAGCATAATATTCACTTAAATATCACCACGCACTTTCACTCCACCATTTCTCCAAACAACAAATTACTCAAATTATGGTAAAATCCGAGCCGAGAGAGAATCTCGTATTTCGAGACACGTGTTTTCCACAAATAAATGTCAGCCAACATAATGACATCGCCAGTGTCACGGGAGATTAAACTGACCACACGGAAAACGCTATTACAGAAACTGCAGCATTTGCTGCACAAATTGCCTGTCGCTTTATTACTTTTGTTTGATGTGTTGTGTTGTGTTCGACCGGTCCCTTTTTGGAAAGAGTTTAATAATACTCGCTCCTGAGGTTATACACACCAACTAAATTGCACTCGGGTTATTGCATGTCGACCAAAAATCACACTTTATTTATGCACTTTCACCAGAAAGTGAAAGGAGGGAAATGAAAGGAAGGATGGCTAATTAAAAATTGGTGCGTTTATTGATTTCCCAAAAGCCACGTACGTAATCATATTGGCCGGCTGTTTGTGATGATTAGGTGAGTGATAAGTAACCGGAAAAGTGGCGGCGCATCCACCACCACCATCGCCACCAACAAGACCACCGGTGTTTGTTGGGTACGTGCTGCAGGTCTTCAGTTTCAATGAAGCCATTAGCACCTCATTCCTCCAACCTGGCGCCATACTGCTGCTTTCACTCGGGTAACCTGGGAGCGAGTGACAGGAATGGTCTTATCCTCTGCCGACTACGATCAGTGGTGGTGAAAGTGAAAGGTGTGGAGCAAAGTGGTCACAGCATCAACATTCTCCCAGATGAGAACGGATTTGGTCTCCACGGACCCATCCTCAACATGTTACAACACGGCGAGAGGAGAGCAATACACATGTCAGCAGCACTTTTCTCGCCTCTTCGCCCTGTCACGCTCTATTCGTGCATCATCTGCAGAGGTCATTCTGACCGAAGTTGACTTGACCAGGGTTATTTCCATCCCAAAATATCCACCCACCCACCTGTGTCACATGGCGGAGATGATGGGAGGAGGCAGCCGTCGGTGGTGGTGGAGGGGAAAAAAGTTGAAATCCTGCTCAGCCAGGACATGAACGGATTAGCGGCTCTGGATGTGAGGTCACTCCTTCTCTGCTGCTACTCTGCTACTTTCGCTGATGTTTGTCCAGTCTGGAGACGAGGAGCGGAATACAGATGAAATGTGAGGTGAAAACAGAAAAGGAGCTGGTTACCACGTTTGCCTTGTTTGGTTTATAAAAATGCCGAGAAGAGAGGAGAAAAATGGGGGCATGGGTCGACCTGTTTCGTGAACCACGCCAGACGAGCAGACCAACAGAGGCTAAAAAGAAGACGAAGAAGCAACTTCCGCCCTTCACTCACCAAACCAACCGGACTGATTCGCATCCGGATGCCTTTATCCAACCAAACCACCACCACCAGCACCACTAAAAACTCCTTCCACCACCACTCCTACTAGGTACTACTGCCGGACTTGAGAAACATCCCAAAAATTTGGATTGAACCAACTCTGAGAATTTAGTGAATAAAGCAAAAGGTTGTCGGCGGCTGATAGGAGCGTGGATATAGCAGCTCGAACCCGTAGTTGATAGGCCAAAGCTTTTTAACTTTGCTCCCACAACAACTTTTTTATTACCAGCACCACTTACTTTATACTCTTTGTAGTTTACTTGTTGTTGGGCCATCCACGCCCATAAACTGGGCCCACTTGTAATTTCATTCTTGTTTCCTCAGCCAAAAACAGTTGCACTCCTTTAATCTCTCCACTGCTCTTCAATTTTATTTTATGACGGGATGGACAACAACGTCCACCACATCGTTCGAAGGAGGCAGAGAGAGAAAGCAAGAGACTTGTTCATGACAGGTTGTAAAAAGAAGATATGCGCACAAGGCGTAGGAACGCGTATTTGAGGGCGAACAATACGCATTGTGGAAATATCCCACTTTCTCACCCCACCAGAATTAACCTTTGAACCCCAATTAGCAGAGGAAGAAGAGACGGCAAAAGCAGAATTACGCATAATATTTGCAGAGCAATTGCAACCTGGCCGTGTCCCGTTTGACTCTAGATTGTCGCCATATTTGGAGGAGGCGGAAGAGGAGAATGATGATGATGAGATGATGGAACAAGAGAGAGAAAGGTTTAAGTGAGTTAGTAAATAAGTTTTTATGGGGGAACAGAAGAAACAAGAGAGTGGTTTGGTTTGTTGGAGCATTCTATTGACAAATCCTGGAGGAGTTGCTCCTACTGCGAGTACGAGTCTATCCATCCTTATACCTGATAAGTACGTAGCAGCACTGCTTTTTCCCTTCTTTTCCTTGTAGCCAAATCTCTGGAGAAGGAGCTAAACAAATTTTTCTGGATTCATCCTCCGCTCCTTTAACCTGAATCTATCTTCTCCGGATTTAGAAAGTTGTAGTGCTGCTGAACACTTGAGACTAGTTGAGACTGGGTTGGTTGGTGGTGGTGGGATCCAAGCCCATCACCATAATCATCATCATGATGATCCCCCTCCATTCGAGAGTGAAACTGAAAAGTGTTCCCCTTCACCGACCACACCGTCCTCGGATGGCAACTGAGGAGAAGCAGGCTGCACCTATATCCAGATATCCAAACTAAACCAGGTATAATAAATAATATGGTGCTTATAGGTCTCGGGAATTAATCAGACCCAACCCCCCATAAATGCTCCTGCCTGATGCACTTTCGAGGACGCACCAGAAAAAGTGGTGGGAAAAGCAAAAGTAGATGGACGTGAAGGGAGAGAAAGCAACTGCACCCACTTTCTCCTCGAGAATCTCCCTCTCTCTCTCTCTCTCGTCAAAGTTGTATCACTTTCCGCCCCGAATTCCTTCCTTTCTTTGCGTTCCGGACATGCATTCCTGTCGTTGTTGTGCTGCTGCCCTGTTGCAGTTTGCATTTTTGTAGCCTGATCTAGTTATGGACGGAAGGGAACTGCTGCTGCACCACCGCCACCACTTGTGCAGCAGCCACTATGTACGACTACTATTTAACGTGGGCCTTGTAGCAAGTGACTGCTGAGTGAGTGACTGAGTGGCGAATGGAAGGAAAAGGACGACCAAGATTGTTTTTCTCGACAGACAGATCTCATTTCCTTCCTCCCTCGTTTCCGCCTTGTTGAGAAAAAGCCCCAAATCTGAAATTCATAAGCTGAAGGAAATGCACAAGTGGGAGCGGATTTACGTGGTTTCTGTGTGTGGTTTCCTCTCCCGTTGGCTACACACGTAGAGAAGATACTCGTATTCAGTTTCGCTGGTTTGGTATGATATTCACTCTCGCAACTCAACAGTCTGTCATGGAGAAAGAAAAAGAAGACAAAGTGACGTGACGTTGATGCTTTTACTCTCAGATAAAAACGTACATTTCACAATAACCCGCACTACGGGACAGATGAAAAGGGGAGGAGGAACTGCTCTACTGCGGAAATAAGCAGTTGAATGAAATCCATATAACGGGGAACAGGCAGTCTCCAAGTATTACAACTTGTTCCCGATTATAACGTTGTTCCACGAAATGAAAGGAAAATGAAAAATCATCCCGATCTTTAAGACTGCGTGAAACACTTGCACCGAATTTCAACCCGAGCTCAGTTTCTCGACAACATGAAAAAACAAACATTTCACTTTCTGTCATGTATGTACGTACGCAGTTGTGAAGAAAAATGCGTGTGCCCTTCAGAAAGGAAACTCGCAACTCATGAGAGAAGTCTGGCTGAGCGATGATATGACTTTTGCCAGCCTGTCTCCCTAAACCCCATAAAGTGTCTAAAAGTAATAATAACAGTAATAATTATTATTGATTATTGCATTCCGTTCCCTCCGCTGGGAGCAGAGATCATACGGCGAAAAGGAAAGGTCATTCCGACCAGATATTTCTTTGAGCGAACTTTGTGTGTCTTTTCTTGACATAAATCCACCTCAAGTGGCCACTTGGTCACCACACCAGCAGACAAAAGCTCTGTTGCACGGACTTCTTTATTCCCCAGGAAAAAAAAGAACACAAAGCAGTGCAGGAGCTGTAAACGGATAGATTTCTCATCCGTTTGTTTGTTTCTTTGCTTGCTAAAGTTGTTGCTAAAACTAATTCCAAGCATTTTCCCAACCACATAACAACCAAACTCTTCATTTCCTCCGCAGTTGAAGGGAAAGCAAGGAGAAGGCAAACATCACAAGGAGACGAAGAAGAGGCAGAAGGAGGGATCTGAGAGACGACCACATTAATTTTTTTGGAGGAGGTAAACGCGGACGTGAATCAAACCACAACACGGGAATTACTTTGTTGAGGGAAATAAATAAGTCGTGGGCTCCATTATCATGTATCCCCAGGAGTGGGGAGAATATGGGACTCGCACCCAAGCAGCCACCCAAATTAGGCGAGATGAGGAGAGAGAAAGCAATCTCTTTGAACACAGTCCCAGAGAGTTATTAAATTATTGGCTTATTACATACGAAGCAAGAACAAATAATGTTCCCCCTTTGCAAAATGCTATTATTGACGTTATATTATTTCACTCGGTGGATGGATGGATACATTTTCCACGTTTCGTACCCAGCCCAGGTTGCGAGAGTATCGCCATCATCGTCATCATCATCATTGAGGGCAAATACTGCTCTCATTTCTGTTTGTGTGTAATGACCAGAAGCAAACAGGAGTAATTAATTCATGCGGGGAAGCATTATTTGTCCCGGATAATTGATCAGATGGATGGATCGAGGAGAGAAAGCGAGGAATGAACCCTTTTATTTCAGTCCAACTATTTATGTGCTTTGCTACCTTGCCATTATCCTACGCGCCTCGCTCGCCTGATGAGCAGCGAGCGAGATGAATTGGGTATGCGCATAAAAAAGTTGGGCGATTAGTGTCATCCATCAAACTCGCCCTGACAAAGAATCAAGTCACACGTCAGTCCACATGAAACAGTCAAGTTGCTTTTCTTTCACCATCGGGTATCGAAATAATGATGTCTTCCTCCTCCTCCTTCTCCCAGTCGCTGTCTCTCTCCCAACACCACCACCTCCGTTATTGGAGGAACCCACTCTTTCTCATCTTAAAGTAACGACAGCCCCACCACCACCACCGCTCCCTCGTCAAGAATTTAAGTCCTCATTCCTCTCCAAATCTGACTCAATTACACTTTATCAGCCACAAAGTAGTTGCGCAAATTGGACAAATGTCCTCATTCATTCCATGTATTGTATTATTTGTCATGTTTTCTCTCATGCCTTATTGCGTGCTCTTTTTGTTTTTCAATTCGCGGAATGTGGCGTTGATGGATTGACGATTGATGTCACCAACCAAGCTCACCAAGCTCAACCATGCCGTTTGATGTGCAGTGTACGTGTGTAGGTTGTTGGCCGGGGGGATGTGTCATCATCACCACTGATTGAGAGAGCGAGAGGATGAATGGAAAGAAAGCGAGACAAAAGCTTATTTAATCAGGAGCACGGGGGCACAAATGTTCTGTCACTGATGATGCGACTCTGGCTGGATAATCATTTCCCAAGAAGAAAGCAAATACATCACGAGGATCATTAAGCAAATACATCAGCACAAAGTTGAATCCAAATTCGACGCAGTCACCGAACCACCAAAACCAAACCCAGCCGTACATACTTCACAGTCCTTCACAGAGTGGAATATAAATATGTGTGTATGTTGAGCTATGCAGTCATTTATTGTTTGTCCTCAGATTTATTATGTGATCCTATCCGACCATTACAGCTCCAAGCACTTGACTAACTCCTTTCTCTGCTCCATGATTATTTAGAATTTCGACATGTTACATGAGAATGCCATCGAGGCCATCACACCAAACCTTCCCTGCTTTGTTCCCTCTCCTCAACCGTTACTACAATTGATCACAATCAGCCAGATATGCCCAGGATCAAGTAGTAGTTAGTTAGTTCGTGGACGGGGAACAATGCTGCGACCAAAATTAACACCGCTGACTCCAAACCACGCTGTGCATATATTTGTCAAACGTCCAGGCACCCAACACAAGCGGGATGACTGACAATTACAAATACTAATAATACCTCGGTGGTGACAGCAGCAAAGAAGAAGAAGAAGGAGCAAGGAGTAATTGATGACCAAATGAACACATAACTCTGGTGCTTTCATCTCCATATGGATGATGAGGCGATGCATGGTGGATTCCCCTCATGGAAACCTGCTTCCACACTGAATTACCCTAAAAAGGCAGTTGTAAAGGTTTTGTTATAAAGTGAATCATGCAAACTTCTACGGTAAATGCTGTCAAAAGTGCTCCAACCACGAGGAGAGGCTGGTGAAGAAGATGCAGAAGGAGACGGCCAAGAGTTGCTGCGGTTGACAAATAATTGTGCATGCAGAGGAGTCGAGGTGGTCCTCAAGTGCCCTCAAAAAGGCTCATTGTTCTTTTACAATAAAACACAAAATCTCTGCTGGCTTGCTGTCGGGTTGGCTGGCATCATGTTCTGCTTATTCTGCCGAATCTCCCAACGAGCGAGCGGTAGTTGTGGGACTGAAAGTGTGCTCAAACTGGAAACTGTGAGGTATCGAATTTTGATGCTTTGAAAGGGAGGATGAGGACGAGGAGGAGGTGGGAGCAGTACTCAGATTCTGAAGGGATGAGTAGTCGACGGACATGTGAGTAATCGATGGCGTAACTTTACACGTTGTTGTTCACCCGAGAAATCCTTCACTGTTTACTTTGTGAATTGGAATTCGTTATTCGACTCTCTCAAATTTTGTCTGTTTTCGTCATCCTCAATTATTCAAATGCTGGGATGGAATCATCCTCCGAGTGAGGTCAGCCTCGATCCAATTCCAAACCTTAAGTGTTTTTCACTATTTGTCTACACTGCATATCCTCATAGCTCGCACTTTGCAATGCATGAGACCCACAAACTTTTGCGAATGCCTGAGCTCGCTAAAATCACAATTATTATTTGAATTAGAATTGCAACTGGATATCAGAAGAGGAGAGCGGAATGTGCTTGAAAGCAAACATGAAACGAATACTTTGGTTGGTTTTAGCATCATCATCATCATCATCACCAAGTGATGTACGTACGATCGTCGTCATCCGGTTGAAGTTTTCATGCAAACAATCCTCGGCATCCTCCACCACCAAATACCACATCAAATCATGGCACACAGGTATCAGATCATGTAACACCACAATAATCAAGTGTAATCCGACCCATTAATTGTCCAATCCAAACTATATCACGTTGCAGACAAGCAGAAATAATTGAAAATAATTTGTTCCGCACAAATTAAATGGATCACTCAGTCACACGAGCTGCGCAGGGTCGTGATTAATTACTCTCGAATTCGTCCACGTCCAAACCAGTGCTGATGCTTTGCATTTATTTAAACCTGTCCAATTTCAATGAGCACACAGTCTGTATAATTACATACTGTGCATACATGTGTATTTAGATAATGGCATTTATAGCAACGTGTGATTATGACGAAGAAATTGGACTGGGCTGTCGTATGTATGTAGTTTAAAAGTGTGATGCCTTCTAAACACTTTACACACGTCCTCCTCGTCCTTCGTTGGCACATCGAGCGTCAAAGTCTCAAATTACAGACTGAAACGAAATCCGAGCCCTTCACACGTTCGTATGCATCTCGACGTTTGGGCAGAATAAGACTCTCTCTCAAGGGTTTTTAAAAAAGCAAAAGAAGTGATTTCAGCCTGAAACTTGTCAGCTGCATTTCAAACCTGGCCTTTCTTCGCGTTGGTTAATAGCACGGATTGAATTTATATAATATTAGGGAAAGAAATGTTGAGTGAATTGTTGGGAGTGAGAGAAGTCGAAGGAAATGAGTTTCTATTCAGCAAGTGGGGCGGCGATGGCGGAGCAGAAGAAGAGTTGACTAAGTCGCTTTCCGGTCTTCACTCTTCACACAACAAGTTAGCGCTGAAGACGACGACGACGACGATGGTGTGAGAAATAAGGAGGAGGAGGACTTGGGAGAAAATGAGAGACAATGGAATCACGATCACGAACAGGAGAATTAGTATTCATTCGATGATTCCATGCCTCAATGGTCATAATATCTCCATTCTCTCATCTGCTTCTTTCTCGCACACACTGCACCACCACCACTCCCACCACGCCACCTTATAAATTCTACAAATAGATTCATCTCTAAACTAAAATGTTCTCCATTCTAAATCAAATTGAATTTCATAAACTTTTCCAACAATTCCATTAACAAAATACATCTCAGCTTTTGCTACTCTCGGAAACTTTCAACCCGTGATAAAGTTGGCAGGGTATAAGTAAGTAGTGCATTGCAGCCTGCGTCGTGTTTACCGCTCTGGCTGCATATTAGGAGAGAACGCTTAGGCCAAGGTGCTCATGTGGCGTTCGTGGGGGAATAATGCCACAGTCTGGTGAGCACCCATTTCCCCACCAGGTCATAGGCACCCAGTGATACGTATACGTACTTATGTACGTAGCTATACGTAGTCTAGGAGTGTGAAGTATAAGCGCCTCGCACACGAGGTCCGCTTGAAACAATGGGCTTTCATCAACAAGTTTTATTCTACTTTTCATAAAAAAGGGGAATAATGACTTTGAATGAGCCGCATGACATTGGCATCATCATCATTATCACGACCATGCAGCATCAGGCGGAGGACGAGATAGCTTCGAGTCACCTGAACTCTGAGCGGAAATTAAACATTAACATTGGAGAAAGTTTAGGAATCAAGAAGTTTGCAATTTTATTATGCAAGTAGTTCTCGTATTTAATCTGCGAGTTGATATCCATCCATGCACCCAACTCGAGGCAAATAATACTTCTGGCATATATATATGGACCAACCTCCACACTAGAGTCAGACCTCGATGTAACAATATCTCTCCCTATTCCCCAAAACAAACCATCATCTCATCGTATGTGCACACACAAGTCCCAAACGTGCCGTTGCTGAGCCCCAAATGAGTGAGTTGTACGATGACACTTACTTTTTAAGCAGGCTGATGTTGGTCGAGGAGGCTGTTCCGCACCTTACAGACGGAATGGCTGAGTATGAACTGAACATGGATAATAAAAGAGCATAATATCGCATTTGGAGAATGATCATGAGCTCGAGGATCCCACAACCAGCCGAACCAACCCAGCAAACCACTCTCATTTTAACTTTCCCATTTAACTGACATAGCTCTAGGACCATACATGCACACACACGCCTCCGACACCACTGTGCTCCCTATTATGCTTTCACTTGGGGAGGTGGCGGATTATTAGACTTTTGCTGCTCGTTGTGCAACTCGGACTAACTCCGTGAACGGATCCAATGTACACACTCATTACGAAAAGAGGTATCAATAATTAACGAGGTTTTAGTGCTGGTCGCTGCTGCCTGTCTCCAAGTACTGGAACCTGGCTGGTCAGAGACTAGATTACGTCAACCCAGCAAGGAGAATGTCTGGCTGAGTAGAAAATTGCCTTCCACTGCCCATCCAATGAGACACTTTTATGCGGCTTGGAGACAAATATTATGCCCAAATCAATTGTGGCTGATTGAGCTGGTGGAAAAAAACAGGAGAAAAACTGGGGAGGCAGGCTTGACCAAACCACGACGTCATATTTGTTTGCTTGTTGGCCTGGTGGAGAGGCGGAATTTGGAAACCACTTTTCCTGTTTACGGTATTCATGAAATTCCCGTTAGAGAGGAACGAAGCAGTTTTCTCCTCGTTTGATTTTAGATGGACCAGAGAGTAGAGTATAATGCAGTACATATAACCCACGCACACGGACGGTGTAGGGCATACCGTGTTGGGTGGAGGAGACCTTCCTGACTGGTTTAAAGCCAGTTTTCCGACTTCTGCAAATTTCATTAAGCCTCCCACCAGCAAATATCCTAAATCGAACCCCCAGTGTTCCATGGGTGGCGTTTTCCATTATTATAACAATTTTAAGATAATCATAAATTAAAATAAGATTATAACTTGCTCGTCTCGATTCAATTATTATAATCTTTCTCGTCCAATTTAATTGCAATTTGTGTTCATTTTGCATAAAAATCAGTGAATTTTGCTCGTTTACTGTTTAACATTCTTGAAAATTGTCGTCATTTGTAGAAATTTTGTGATTTGATAAAAATATATTTCCCTCTTTCTCAACCAGTCAAAAGCCGATGTTATATAATTATAGTAATATATGTATATCATCGTGTTATATATATGTGAGGTCGGTGAGCTGAGCAGCCGATGGCACGTTAGCCAGCACTCGCACGAAAATCAGCCATCACATGAATTTCTGACAAGATTCGACTTGTTTTTTGGATCGAAGCTGGAGAAGACGTGGGCCGCCCTTGGATTGAGTCACTCGAAGGCTGCTTGCTTGCTTGCCTACTTCTGCTTATAAAACCCAGAGCGTGCCACCACCTCGCCCTCAGTCTCTCACCAACTCCACTCTCGTCAACATCTAACTCTCATCTAACATCCAACTTCGCTCTCACCTCTCGGATTTTTTTGGAAGTTTTGAAGAAATTTTCACAAATGGGAACCCACTGGCGGTGGACCTAACAAGGAATCGGAATCTAACAAGGTGAGTGAACCATTTTCTTCAATTTTACTGTTTTTTAAAAAAAGGATTTTATCCTCGTTTTTATAAGAACTGTGAGACTTGTTGATGGAGAGATCTAATAATTTGTGTTGGTGTGATTTGCTTCTTAGATGCTGACAGAGTTCAACAACTGGTAGGAGATGAAGGATATGAGAATGTCGTCACCGGTGAAAAAGAGACCGAACCTTCCTCTCATCCCGGCAAGACCACTTCACCGGTCAAAGGAGCGCTTCGATTGAACGTTGGTAAAATTTAGCTGATCGCCAATTGCTACCCGGTAAGTTGGGATTTTAAATTTATTTATGGGTTATTTTTTATTATTTTAATGTTTCTTATTTGACAATCCTGCTTGTGGTTGCCTGTTCATCTATTGCTTAATTGAAATATTTTGGTATTTACTATATTCTAGGTCAACTTTGAAAGGAAGTTCCCAGACGTCCTCTACCACTATGACGGCGTGATTAAAAATGTGGAAACTGTTTCATCGGATCTGACCGCAGCCACCGCGGCCAAGAAGCGGAAAGAAGCAGATACTAATGTACACTACTCCCATCGACGGAAAGAAGAACATCTACACTGCCAAGAGGTTGGCCGTAACGGAGATGACTTCTCCGCCACTCTTGAAATGGACGACCCAGATGACTACGACAAAAGGAGGACCTTACGGGTGGAGATTAAGTTCGTAAGTGAATAAGAGATTTAATTCTGTTATTTATTTGGTGCGTTCATACAATTTTATAACGAATTGAAATTGGTTATTAAATTGCACCTACCAGTTCTTATTTCTTACTAATTTTACAATGGTCGTTAAAGTGATGACCAACTCTGCAATCCAAATGTGCGCTAGTGGTCAGGCCGAGTCATATGGACCTCATTTTCCATCCAGGATTTCTCAGTAAAACGGTAAAAATCCTGCGCTGCAACTGCTCCAAGATGCTCGTCTCCCCACTCACCAGAAAATGAGAGCGATTACCCTCAAGAAGTTCAGCGGAAACGTGGCCGGTCAGGACGACAACATCAGAGTGAGTACGACCAGTTCAGTTAATTATCTTGTACAAAATACGACAATTTTTTTCTAATTTCAAGTTCAAGATGTTTATAAGATGGGTTTTTTTTAATTGATAAAAAACAAACAAAAAACGATAAATGTTTCGAAGTTTTGAGTGTTTGTGTCCGTAATATTCAACGAATTTCAATTTTTTTAAAACACCCTCAAACTAATTCATTTTTTTCTTGTGATTTATTGATGGAAGAAGAATGGATACCATGGGTGCGGCCTGCATCATCCACGGATCCCTAAAATAGGTGTCGCGCTTTATGCAGAGTAGCGGCTTGTGACCCAGGAGGACCAGGAAAGGTGAATGTGGATACAATGTGAGTGTGGACGGGCAAATTTGTCATTTCAGGGGATAACTCCAACCGGATGCTGAAGACGTCACGGGACCCTCATGATTGTATCGTGTTACCAGGTGGGTACAAATTGGACACTCTTGTCATTCCAGTGGATTCAACCAACCGGTTTGCTGAAGACACCAAGGTTTCACAATCCGGGGGGGTTCATTCGGGTTGTGTTCATAAACTGGCTTGCTGGTTAGGGTGGAAACTAAGTGTCTAAAAGTTTAGTACACGTTATGAAAACGATTAGCCTGTCCTTTGGTTCTCTGTCTCAGGATTTGAGAGCTCTACTGGACATTCGGGCTTTTCGGAAGTACTAATGTGGAAAGTACTTATTCGTCTACCCGTTGAGCCACAGCTAATTCTCTTTTAAACCTGAGACACAGTGATTTCAGGCTATTTGGTCACTGGCAGACATTCTCAGAGGCTTTAGGTTTGAGGATTGAACATTAGACATTGAATAACCTTACCAACAAATACAAGTCATTATCATATGCTAGATTTCCAATAGGTGGCTCACAACCCGGTTTGCGCAACAGGTTTCTGTCAGTACAGAGCGTTGGGAATTTATGTTTGTGAGTCGGCATCAAGCATGCATTATCCATATTTTATATTGTCATATATGGTGCATATTTATGGACCTGCTCCACTCTTCACTTGCTCATAAACCCGTGGATCTGTAATTTTAAAATATTGGTCATGTATAATTTCTGGGCCAGCATAAAACAACAAGTATTGTATGCGTGTGCTATTATATACTAGTCAATTTTCCCATATCATTTCATTCAGTTTCACTATGATCTGTTACATCGCCCTTCCACGTTACTCCAAATTTGTTATCATGATTATTGAACCAATGCAAGGCTGTCTAAGGGAATCTTAAACTCGCACTACCAGAATATTACATACTGTCGAGGTTTGTTTGTTTGTTTGTTAATTTGATAAAAGTGAGAAAGAGAAAATTTAATTAAGTTTAACATTAATCTGTAAATTTACATCCGGCAATTCGGAAAGTTGGGTTTAAGAGAAAGGGAGAGAATTAATGGAATTAGGATATTAAGAACCCTAGATGGAAAGACGTATGGAAGTACGGAATGTAATCCTCATTCTCATCCTTATTTGATTATTGATTCGTCATGCTTCTGCTGGTGACTGGATCTCTTGTTCGCAAATTTTCTCGACAAATACTAGCCCCTATTAACAAGCCCCCCACCCCCACCCTTCCCCCCTTCCTTAACCCTCTACTCCTCCCACACATCTTAACCTTGGTCTCGCTGGGCCAAGTGAGGTGATTAATCCTTGCATTGAGACATCATATTCGAGTTACCTAGCATACACTTAATACGTGTCATATTAACGTGTTAACTTTATTATTAAATAATATTCTTAAAAATTAACAAGACATGTTCTCAAATTGCAAAATTCAAATTCAAATTTTTTAGTGACCCCAATGCACGTTGGAGGCGGATAAAGGGTGCGTCAGAAGGACGATTTGTGAGATGTCGACATATGATTAAATCATTATGGATGACACATTAAACTCAACTCCGATGGCAACCCTCCGTTCGAAATGTGCAAAGGTAGTCACTAACACTTCGCAACGAGTAAAGATACAACCAAGAAGAAATAAGAAGAGAAGATCGTGGGTGCGATATCATTCGGCCACTGCATAATAATATTCATAATATATTTAGACCCACTTAATCCAGTATGCACAAAGGAGCCTTGGATATTGCGATTAGTGGGTCACGACGAAAAAAAATGTCCCATTGTCCCCCTGTCCCCTGCCCCCACAGTTTTCAACTGTCCGTCGTCCCCTGTCCCCGGGACCATAGTTCGGACTCTCACCGCTCACCGGCCAAATTCATGCTCACCGCTAAATTAAGTCTGCACTGTAGGTTTTTTTATCTCGTTATTCATACATGCAGTAACTCTATGTTGGAATAATGATGATGATAATTTGGAGGACTTCCGACCAAATATTGAAACATTTATCATGTTTATTCTTGAAAATCAGACTGTGGTGTACAATTGAAAACACATTATCATCCCCCCCTTTAACGGATACATATCTATTTAAACGTAGAAGGGTCTATTTTGGTCTTAACTGTACTAGTCGAATTAAAAACTTAAATTTTCAATACATGCAATCACTACATACTTACATATCACATGGCAGTTAGTGGATTTCGTCACCACTTGTTGAAGCACAAATTTTTTAATGGTCAATTCGAAAAACTATTTTTTTTCTGTTTTTTTAATTTGTGCTTCAAAAGAGAGCTCTCACAAGCCTAATTCAGTGGAATAGGTTGCCAAAATCTCCCAGTTCTATGTAGTTGTTGCAATTATATGACGTGATTTTTATAGATAATGTTACATTTCAATCCAATTCACAAATTTAAAATATTCCTTCATATGAAGTCCAATTGTTCACAACAACTACATGGAAATGACGCAGAGGAGTGCTAAATCGACTGTAATCGTTAGGTGTTAGGTGGGAGACCTTGTTCAGTCGCCCATGCAAAACCACCACCCTCATTTGTTTACAGTTGTAAAAGCCGACAGACTGGAACGGTAGTATATTGTGAGGGTGGACAGTCGCTCCAGATGAAGGGGGGCGGTTCTCGGTTACTTCATCCTGCCATATTCTCCCATGTCTTTTTGCGTTTTTGTATGCTTAGAGTGTTCGTTAGTACCGGGTTAAAGGTTCGTCCACCGTCCGACTAGTTCACTCCTTATTTGATAGTTTCCCCATTAGAATCCGCCCTGTGTGTGCACTTTTGACCCTAATTTGCACATGGTTCGTCGCTAGAATCACCGCGTAATTTTTACCTTTTTGAGGTCTCCGAGCATCTACTCCTCACGCTGCCCTCAAAGGTACCCAATGCAAATATTAGTTCAATTCATTTCGTTTAACTCGTTTTGGTTGGGTTTTAATTGTCGTGAATATTCATTTTGTAGTATTCCTTTTTATCAAACAAAGACCATCTCAGAATTCACGATGAATGATAACGATCGACTGATCCAATCTCTGATGGCGCATGTCACAGAGCTGCACAGCCAGCTGTTGGAAGTAGGAGTTGATGTGTTCCGTGAGGATGAGCTCATCGACGCCCTAAGAGCACATGTCGGAGTCCTCGAATCCCATTTGCTTCATCAAGATGTTGAACCTGTCCAAATGCCAATATTTGAAGTTCTTGATGTAGAAATGGCATCGGCTCCTCCCTCTCCACTGGCAATCCATGTTCCACCACCTGAACATCCCGGTAGGAGCGATGGAGGTCGTCACGTTACACGGAGTTTCATTCTCCTTTCTGATTCCGAAGATGGCGAAGACATGCTATTTCCTGCGATGCCTACACCTCCCTCCCCACCACATATGGCACCACCTCTTTCTCCTCCAGCATCCGACGATCCCCTGAAAGGAAAACTGGGCAACAAAACCAATTGATGAAGACGATCCCCTGAAAGGAAAACTGGGCAACAAAACCAATTGATGAAGACGATCCCCTGAAAGGAAAACTGGGCAACAAAACCAATTGATGAAGACGATCCCCTGAAAGGAAAACTGGGCAACAAAACCAATTGATGAAGACACCAACGTCGACTTTAATCCAAGTCGTTAAACATGGATAAACCCACCAACGGTCGGCTTAGGCGCACTGTAAGTCCCTCTGAAAAGAGTAACCATGCGATCGAAACGGCTAACCTTGCGGATGAGTGGGGAGGGGGTTTGTTGGAGCAGGGTCCGGCAGTAAAGTCAATAATCCTGATGGTGTGCCACCCGACCCCCGGCTGACGCTAATAGCTCTGACGCCCAGTTAATTTCATCCAATTTAAGGCCCACTGAATGGCTTCAAATAGGAATTGCTTTGATGATCTTTATTGCAGATAACAGTCGCTCGGACCATCCTCTCATACGGCGTATCTATGTATGTACATATGTACTCTCAAGAGCTGCACTCCCACCACCATCATCATCATCATCCCCCCATCATCATGACCCCGTAACATACGGACACGCCAAGAAGGCCAACGCTCTGCTCACATGAGTATGTACATACATATGTAGCAATAATGTCTTCTTCCTCCTCCAAACTTTTCTCGGGAACTAGTCCTTAATTGTGAACCTGGTTATGGGTAAAAAAAATGCAGTCCACGGAAATTCGTATTATCCGCACCAGTCCTCTCTGCAGTGGGAGGGAGAGGAATGGAATGCGTGCGAGTGGTGTGGCGGAGTGGAGGTTGTGTGGAGATGAAGTAATAAAACCTAGTTTAGGTGGGCATGAAAGAGGAGCTGAAAGATAATGGAGAGGATAAAGTAGGAGGAACGATGCCGGTTGTGAATAAATAATTAGCCAAGTGTGGAGATGCACTGGGAGTGTAAAACAATTTATCTTCGTTAACTATTGGCGTGTAGTACGCGCACACTTTGCCCAAGAACAAGCACGGGTGAGCAGTCATTAGCTTTATTAGACAATGCCCAACAAACAACGACGACGAGGAGGACGAGGAGGACGACTCTCTCCATTATGCAACAAGGATCACCACCACCACACATACATAAATGCTGCCCCTCCTGCTGCTTTCTCCCAACTCGACCCCATCCGCCTCCATGAATGTCATTCTCTTGTGTTATTAGCAGCATTCTGAGAAGGACATGTAGATGCACAGACAAAGTAGCAAGTTGTTGGGCAAGGAAGGAATGAGTCACCATCAGCCTCTGCCATGCACCACCAGTTCCGCTTTGAGGGGACGAGAAGGAAGGAAGGAAGCAAAGGGAAGAAAGAGTACGGATGCATAACTACAAGGCCAAATATTATGCAGGGCTGATGGACGTGATGGCGTGGGCTGAGGAGACGCCATGCATAACTCGATCCCCTATTCCTCGAAATGAATGAGTCAAATCCCATCGATTATTTTTCATCAGTCTTATTAATCCCCATAAAAACACGGTTTAGTTAGTTGACACCCCGTGTTAATCACTCACTAAAGAGAACGAATGTCGGCTGTGGGAATGAAATGTTGTTGATTTAATTAATCCGACTGCAAAACTAATCCGTGCCTGCTGCCCTGGTTGGTTAGTTACGGAGCATGGTGCGCAACTCTTATGGAGGCAACTCTTGAAGTGGATGAATGCAGAATTGCAGATATTTAGTTAGTTAGTGGTTGGGCCAGAGTAGTGGAGCAAAGCAGGAGTGGAAAGTGGAGAGAGAGATAATTCAGACCCTTGAGAATTGCCAGGATTTAACTGCCGAGGAAGAATGAACGGTGAAATGTCACGCTCAATGTGGGAATGTGAGAAGAAAGGAGCAGAGTGGGTTAGGAGCAATAATACACGAGCGCATGATATCGCAGGCAGACGCCATTACTATGCTGCTCATGACAAAGCCAGAGCCATTTACCAGGGATCGAGATGCAGGGGACAAAAATTGGGAAAGATTGATTTCCTCTCATTACTTGCCCCATTTCCTTAATTAATCTCCGACCGGTGTGACCACCACCACCACCGACGCCACAGAGCAGTCACAGACCCAAGACATAAAGTGTCTCCTCCGCTGCTCCAAGATTAGTTGGAGGACATTAAAAGAACAAATGGTTGCAGGGAACAAAGGCCGCAAGGAGAACGTGTGGTGGGAACAGTCACGTAGAAATAAAGCCCGTCTGCTCAGTGCAAACCAGGTCTCCTTCCCCTCCCGTCATCCGCTACCCCCCATCAAAATCAAATGAGTTCCAAGAATGCATTGCCAAATATTCGCATAATTCCACCGTTGACCAAATCATCGACGTGTATGCGAGATTGTTGTTGCAATTGGGGTGGAAGCCAACTGACGGCCACTGGAGGTGAGCTATTATTAGACGTAATTTCACAAGGAGTGAGTTGGGAGCAGTGAGACAAGAGATTTTCGCAACTCGGTGGATAGTGAACGTGGGGCTCAATCATTGCGGGTGGATGGACGACGGTGGGGACGGTGAATTGGATGAAGAGTTATGTAGAGCAGGAGATATGTGAAGGTATGCATGACCATTTGGAATTTAAATCAAATCCCACAAAGTCCAACTGCCCTCTTCCTCTCCCACTCCCCTCAGGCAGGCCGAGCGCATTTGCTCCCAGTTACCCAACCTCCCTGTCCACCATATAGGCCTCAGGAGTGAGTGTGCATGCATATAGAGGAGGAGTGGTGGTCAGCAGAAAGGAGAGAGAAATAGTGGAGGATTCCTCCACGAATTGTGGCTTTTCTGAAAAATGGAATTCTTCTTCTGTGAGCAGGCCATTCTGGGCGGCTGACCACTTCTGACTGGGGATGCCGAGGGGTTTAGTGGGTTGGATGGAGTGGAAATTGAGATTTAGAATGAAGTGCGGACAGCAAGGAAGAGAAATTGGTCAACTGAACTGGGTAGGCCGTGAAGGAGGAGAAGAGAGACCTACGTCCATGGAGTGGTTTGGCTTTTAAAGATATTTTCCACCGTCCTGGCTCCGGGTTTGATTTTCAGAAGAGAGAAATTCGGAAGCAAAGCAAATGAAGCCCAAAATCTCCTCCAGTCTCAAAGTGCTGCTTCAGCTGTCATCAAGATGCCTACCTTGCTCGATATCCCTCTCGCTCCACTGCCACCTCCATCACGCCGAGAAGGGATGGAGTCGCATATCTCTCGCATGAGAAAATAACCATATCCTCACAAAAATGCAACAGCAGAGACACAGAGGAACGATACAAATGTGGTGTACATGCAAACATACGTACGTACGTACGTACGCTCCTCTTCAGCCCTTAGCCAAATATTTTTAGTATGCATACACTTTTACCCTTTATAATCTCTCGGTGCAATAAGTTATGTGTTAATTTTGTGAGGAGAACTATTTTTATCGACCCACCCAACGAGTCAACTACTGCACATTATGTGGCACCACTTGGCGTAGCATGTACACGTATGTGGAAGGAGGGAGACCGACGGTGGAGAAAGAAGCACGACCGGTGGTAGTGGTGGTGGTAAAGCGCATTCAAGTTTCGTATGTGCCCCGACTACTGGGAACTAGCAGTTTGAATGGTATTTACAGGAAAGAATGAGCTAAATATTTTATCCTCACACTACATAAAGTGAATGAGGGAGCATATTGCACTGCCGCCTTCTCCCGAGAAGACGAAGGAGGCATTCTCCGCAACGATATTCATGAGTTTAACTCAAGCAAACCACCTCAATAAATTATCATAGCAAAAGTGAAAGAACAAGAAAGAACCAGAATAATAAGAACTAGCTCAAACTCCTTCCTTCCTTCCTACCTCCGAGCTACGGGATGCACATTGTGCCCCTCAAAACTTCTTCTAAACCTCGCCACCCACTTTCACACAACAGACAGGGCTCTTCATTGATATGACTTTAGGCAAATGTGGGTTGGTGAGTGTGGAGAAAGCTCGAGACAATAATCAAGGAATTGTGAATGAGTGCGGTTTTTCCTTCCTGGAAACACGTTCCATAATCCTGGTGAAGATGAGACAAGTTAAATCATGAGCGTCACTTGGCTCAACTTGCTCGAGAACCAAGAACCCCATAATCATCACTACAGCAAACTGGGTTACTTTACTGCGGCTCCCGAGTTGGTTGGTGGGCTGAACGGGGAGAAAGCGAGCGAGCTCAAACACCACAACTTCCATGTGGACCAATTGGTTGGCAACTTGTCTGCTACACAGGCGAGTATTATGTGTTGGATTGGATGATGATGCGATGATGGGATGTGTGTGTGTGTGTGCTTGTATTTAATTTGAGGATAAATAAGACCGAGTAGATAAACATTAGCTCTTTCACCACCATCGCTACTTCCATGGCGGAGAAAGTTTGGTGGTGGTGGTGGAGGAGAAGTGAGAGAGCGTAATAAGAATGGATCGCCTCTCTCTCCATGCATGCTGCATGGCTTGAGCAACAAAGTTTGGTCCAAGAGGAAGGGAGCCAGCCAACAAACAATGTCATAATTCCAAAAAGAAGAGAAAGCACAGGACACGGATAAGAATAATAATAATAATAATATTACTACGTAGTAAGAAGATCAGCATGACTATGCGATGCGAGTCTTGGAGGTTGGTAGCAGCAGAGTGTTGTGTTGTGTAAGCTGCCCTCCAGAAATTCAGACCCAAGAATAATGCGTACTCTCGTACATTGTCTGCATTTTGCCCAAAACAGAGTGGACTTTGGCAGACTTTTGTATTTGTTAATAAGTAATGTGGCATAAATATTAATTCTTAAAAAAGTGGGGCAATTCCATGCCAAGTTGAAATGATTTTTCAATCCCGTTTCCCACTTTTTTTTTACCCCGCTCCGCCCTGCGGCCCATACCATTAATAAAAATGAGATCTTAATGAATTGTATTCACTCTGGCCGACCTGCGACCTGAACTCTGTATGCATGCATACATTACGTACACATGCATGGTGACAGCCAGGATAATGTGAGAGTTAATAAATTTATACGTGCAGAACAGTCTTGGAAAAAAGGTATGAAAAAATGCCCACGCAAATGTCCTTCCTGGGAAGAAAGCAGAGAAGAAAGAGAAATGAGGTTCCATTACAATTACACAAATTATTAATACCGCTCTTCCAAGAATTACTACAATTTGTCAGAACATACTTCTTTTCGCCTACTTATCTACTCCTCTCAACTTATACATTAGCAATCATCATCATTTCTCTCTTGAAGAAAAAATCCTAAAGTTTTTCTTAAAAAAAAGTGACGTATGGTTTTCTAAAAAAACGCGGCTTTTCTGTGGTCCAACTTTTTTCCGAATTTCATCACATGCCAAACTCCCATGAATCAACGTGCAGTGTTCTGAAATTGTCTTTCCTCTTGGATATGTGATACGTACGTGTTTGTTTTTTGCAAGGATCGCCTCTCGTAAACTAATGAATGATGAGTTCGATTTTCTAATAATTTTTTCTTACGGATGAGACAAGGGGTCCGTGGTGAGGGCTACTTTATCTTTTGTCCAAGTTTTTCCTCACCACTTTCCCAAACTTATCATCAATCCATTAAGAGAGAGAGGGAAACCACTTGTGCTACGCAAATAGTGATGCAGGCAGGAAATTCTACGGAAATTGGTGCGGTTGGGAAGACCGAGTGCAGCGTGAGAGAGTCGATGATGGGAAATTGAACACTCGACTGCTTTTAAACCTGGTTCATAACCGAGTTTAGAAATTTATGTTCTTAGCTCGAGACAGCGATTACATCTCTCTCGCTCTCCAGCACCAGCTTCGCCACGCCACGCCACGCACCAACCACTCAACAACCCGGCCAATCCCAATAGGAAATATATCCCAAATTCCGACAACCAGCCTCTTGGATCAGCCTGGCTCCTAGTTTTGCTTTCTCTTTTATGATCCTCATACTAAAATCAAGCAGGAGCGGGAGGAGCAGCAGTGGCAGCATTATGCACGCAACAATAAGAACAATGCAATCTGATGCGATCTTCTAATAGGGGACACAAAAGAAAAGCTTTGCCAGCGGGGGAGGCAGGGCGGGCGGATGTAAGGAGGATTTGCGTGATGAAATAACCAACGCATCACATCATCAGCCTGCTCTTTCTCATCATCATCCTTTCTTCTCCTCGTCCTCCTCGTCTCCAATTAGCTCGTAACAACCCAGTTACTTACTCACAACTTAAATCATAAAGGAAAAAGATGATGAGATGGAAAGTTGAGGAATTTATGGCTGCCTTTATCTCGCTCTCTCCCCCTGTCATACGGACGTACACACGTACGGCTTTCTCCTCTTCATCTCTAACCAACCAGCACAATCCTATGATTACAACATTCATTTTACGCTTCAAACACTTTGGTCAACGATGTAACCAATATTTTTCTGGAAAAAGTTCACTCTAACAGATGTCAAACTTTGAAAAGTATTTTATTTTATGTGCGATTTTTTGAGCATGTGTATGAAAGTAGAAAGAAACATCATCACTGACTCCGAGTGGGCTTGTGTATTTGGAACTTTACGCCTGCACCCTGCTTGTGGATTATGCCGAGCTTATTGGGCTGGTTTAGGCAGTGAATATTGAAAAGTAGGAAACATAACACGGAAACTTTTCCTATTTCGCATGTTATTAAATGGAGAGAGAGAGAGACGTGGAGGCAAACGGAGGAAATTCAAGGGGAAGAAAATCTCTTTCTTTCTTTACTCCGCATACATAAATACATCCATTGTTTGAGCAACATGATATTCATTCCAAAGAGCAACATCTGATCCAATGTTGTGATACGTGAAACTTGAAAGTTTTATGATAATGGAGAAAGCAAGCGAATTTCTCGCTCTTCCTCCTTTCCAATGAATTAAAGACATTTGGTTGGACAAATTTCTTGCTTAAAAACAGGAGATCATCATCCACAACAGGCTGTGTGAGTGAGATGATGATATTATTACGTCGTGTTGAGAACGAGCCACAAAGACAGACGTCGACCGGATTATTATTCCGTGCTCTTGCGAAGAGTAAGGAGAAGCGCAAAGGAAGAAAAGATGGGAAAGTGGAAACCCGAGAATACATTTCAAAGTCAAATGCAATTTGAAACAGCAAAAGGATCCATTTTACTTTTACTCACTCATAACAATTGGAAATATATAGGTTCGATTTGGAGAAATTTGGATTCCTGGAAAGAGGAGCAGCAGGAGCAGCAGGAGCAGCAGAAGTGGAGGAGGAAAAAGTATGAGCAACAGCAGCAGCGAAAGGTTTTTGATACACGATTTGGGCCACATGACAAAACAATGTTCACATGTTTAGGAAACGTGCAAACAGTTTTGGGATGGGATCAGCGGATGGGCGCAGAGTGGGAGGAATGGGTCGTTTTGTTTTGGCTAAAGGCTTGTTTGAACTCCTTTCTCTCACCGACGGCCTGGCTGAGCGAGTGACTGAATGAAGCCAGCTTTTCTCCAGTTATATATCCTCCTCGCACTTGTTCTCGCGAGATGCACAAGCAGAGAACAAATGTGAAGGAAGGTTGGCGAAATAGCGAGGAATAATATGTATTATCGAGTAGGAAAAGAATAAGCAGGCAATAAACCCGATATGGGAGGAATATTCGCAAGGGGAGCTTTTTTATTCCACTTGGATTCCCCCATTTTGAGCATATAATGTCCCATAGAATGTCTTAAAATGTCACCATTTATAGATTCACAGATTCATCTCTTATCCTGATTTCCAATATAATATTCTCCAGGATTCCCAACTTTGTTCACCAAAGATAAAGAGATAAAAGTTGTTGTAAGATCATGTTATCTTCTTCTCCTCACAACTCACAAGGAGAAAAATGAGTAAAAAATGAGCTCTGCTCGACGAGTTTATTTATGCCGTCGGTCGTCACACCACTGCCTTCTCCACCGACGAGGAGGAGGACGACTACATTTGTTGTTTTTCTCTCCTTCTTGTCCATTCTATAATGGATGATGCGTTGAATTTATTTGGTTTTGAAACTTGTGTGGAGAAAGCAGTGAGGCAGAAACTTGTTGGAAGACGAAGGAAGTTCAAACAAGTTTTTGCCATGTATTGGTTTGCTCTTGTACTCTTTGGAAGAGAGCGAGTCCTTTACTTCTCCTCCTCTTCTCTCCCGTGTCACTTGAAGCCTATAAGCGAAAACAAGTCAAGTTGGTTGCATTTGATCCAATCTGATCTACTTTGGGCTAACTAACTGACGGTCCAGATAAGACACTGACTGACTCCTTTGAACTCTAAACAACGAGTCTAATTCCACTCTCCATTTTCACGCGCTCCCATGGGGAAACAAAACACGAGGTGGAATTGAAAGTATATAGACTAATAATATCTCCCTCCTTGTCCTCTCTCTCTCGAGTTCCAAAACTGCGGAGACGCGTCCACATCCCCCGTTCTGCGTGGACCAAGGTGGGCATGGAGAGTGAGTCGACTTAAAAAACAACTAACCCCAACCTCAAGATCAAGGAACTCTGCCCATTGTGTAACCCATTTTCCATCCCGAGACACAACTTTGCCCAATTTCCATACTTTTTAAAACAAGTTCAAAAGAGAAAGGGAGCCGGAAATAAATGTGATAATGGCTGCGAACTCATCATCATCATCATCATCTCAGTAGTCATCATCCCAGTGTAATAATTTCGGCCGTGCTTTCTCCGTGCAGGACCCGACGAAGCGAGTGTCATTACTTTTGTGTGTCGCACGGGGTTGTTCTTTCTTTTCCCATTCCGGACAGAGATTCCATGGCCTCTTCTTCTTCTTCTTCCTGCTTCTTCGTCGGCAGAACACAGGTCTCTCATTGAAGGTCTTTATTAAGCCCCATTCAATGGTAATGTGGCGGATTACATCACTCATTCCCCGTTAGTACAGACGGCGGCGAGAGAAAGAAAAACACTTTTTGTGTGACGGGACGACGAAACAAAGGATGAGTTGGAAAATAAATTAATGCGACGCAGTTTACCACCACGAGCAAGAAAGACGAGCTCGCATCCTTTCTCTCGTCCCCATTCGAGGCGAGGCGAGGAGGAGGATGAAGTTGTGTCGTGTCGCCTCGTGGAAGGATAATTGGGATGGAATGGAGCATTAAAAATTTAAAGCATTTACGTGTAAATTGGTGCGTTGTGAATCAAAGTTTTGAGATGTGTAAAGTATGCACACATCACGACATGGCAGGCTCGAGAGGAGGACTGCTGAATAGACTTTACTTATTTTGAGTAATTTCGCGTGTAGATGCAAAGCGAAAGTAGGATTCAACTAATAATATTAATCCTTTGCCTTTCTGTGTGTGAGTGAAATGGTGGCATTTGATGGTTGGTTGGCAATTTCACTGAATGCTATTCATGGCTCATTACTACGATTAACAAAGTTGCACCACCAAAGTATAATTTCGTTCGTCCGTTGGTTGGTTGGTGTGTGTGGAGGCTCGGAATCGCTCCACTACTCTGATCCAGCTTGACAATAAATGCTGTGAAATTTTAGTGCTGTGGAGAATGAATAGTTCAGCTGAATGGGAGTGGTTCCAACTTCCGCTCTGGCTTACTCACTCTTGCAAACACGCTGTGTGTGTATGAATTTAAGTAAAATACGACTTGCTTCACATTTACCACACTCTTCACTTTTATCCCAAAACCTATTGTGGTAACACACAAGCATCGAACGTATGGACGGGCATTGAGCAATAACGATATGTGACGAAAATGTAGCTTTCCTTGTAAAATGTTGTTTTGTGTGACATGACAAATGCAGCCAGTGTCACGATCACGGCGAGAGAGAGAGTGCAATCGTGTGAGGAAATGGAAAATCAAGTTCCGGTGGTGCTGGATGGATCTTTGAACTGCATGCTCTCACAGATTATCACTACACACGTTCAGTCGTTGCAGGGTTTGATCTAGAATTAGAGCTCGACAATGTAACAATAACGCGTAACAACCAGGTTCACATTCATTTAACAGGAAATTTTATGTGTAAAGATTTCCTGAGTTTATTTTACCAACTACGACGACGAAACGAAACCACACATACTAATCATTCCTCCAGTCCACAAAGCAACCTGTTTGTACATTCCCGTGCATTATTATTACACGATGTGACTGACTGAGGGGGAAATGTGCTCAGGAAGCAGCGGTGCTACAAACATTACGCACACATTGCTGCGTCGCTTGGCGTTGGTGGTTGTATGGATTGATAGCTTGGTTGGTTGGTGCTGCTGGTGGTCATTCCTTCGTTTCTCCCAGCAGCTTCATGTATGTACTTTTTGGTTCGTGAGTGAGCAAGAGCGGGCCACATTAATTGAATGTATTCATTCATTCACCCTTTGACACAACACTTTTTCATGATGATGGATCAGTCCATTCCATTTATTCAGTGAGCAACTTGACTGCTGCCACAGAATTTATTCCATTATCGCTTCAAATCCACCCAAAAAATTGGGGTTGAAAATAATGGAGAGAATTATAGAGCAGTCTGTTGTAGTAGCGTCGTCGTCACTTTGCCGGTGGACTGACCGAACCATCCCTTTGATTACCAAAATGGAGAATGAGATGGATGTGCATTCACGTAACGCTGGAGATAGCCCACCACCGACCAGCACCAGGACACGAGGAGGAGTATAATCAATCCATCCAATCCACCCATCAACAACAAAGTGATGGACCAAGGAGCATCGCCGACGACGACGCCATGTCGATTCATCACGGCCGCGTGACAGCTCCAGGGGTCAATCTATTCAATCTTTTCCACAATGTGCATATATACAGTGGGCGAAAATAAAGGCGGATAAGAAATCTTTGAACTTTGCAAAAAAGTAGGCGAACCGTGTGATGGATATTTTACATTTTCATCCTCACACATTATCACGTATGCATTATCATCTCATCACGTGTAACCAAAGGAAGGGATGGGTAACAAAGGAACGATTGGTTTTGTGTGGTGGCGGAGGTTAGGTCATGTACTCCTGAGCTCATTTTGTTCCCCGTTCGCATTGCAACGTACCAAAGAGCAAAGTTTAATGTAAACCTTGAACTAGAACAAATGACCAGCGACAGGAAGGAGGAGATGTTGGGCAATTAAGTCATGAGAGAAATACACACGAGTCTGGTCGTGGTGCAGCCATGTCATCCAACCCTCCCACCCACAAACCCGTCCGTAATCAGTTGTTGGAATCATAGTCCGTGAAATTATTATTTGTACTTGTCGGCTAAGCCCATGAATTGAATCTGACTTTGTGTCCGTGGCGCTGGATGACGGATTATAATGCTGGCTCGTCAATTTGATTGGATTGTTGTTGTTTAACTCTGAACTGGATAAACGTTATTTATCCGAGTGGGTTTTGGCCATGCCATGCACACAGTGGAATCCAGCCCCGACCAGGTTTGATTTCAGAGATTGGACTCGTACATACCTACGTATAGGTGGTGGAGAAAGTAATGAATTGCGTGTTTTGCATGGGTCCGTTGCAGGAATGGAGTAATAATCCCGAAGCATGTACAGCTGGTGAAAGAGAGAGAGAGAGAGACCAATAAGTTTATAGACTTTGGAGGAAATTGAAATCTATTTGATCCAAGGAGCCGCATGTGGGTTCACTAATAATTCATCACAACACAGAGAACGCGATACCTACGTGTGCACGTTTACAGAGTGACTGGGGAGCTGGCCATTCACTTTTCATTCCGTTTAATAGTCTCCTCGAATCAAGGATCGCGAGCAAGACGGACAGATAAAGAGTAATATGATGTATTTCCAATGAAACGATTTGCATCATCGGGGCTGCTGACCTTATTCGCAAATCATGCACCAGTGTCATTATCTGGAACGGTTGCGATGATGATGATGATGATGATAGCGGAGTAATCCTTCTTTCTTACTTCGTGTAAGACATGACACGATAATGTTGACCAAGCCGGGAGGCCATGCAACAATAATTTGATGATACCAACCCAAACGGTGTGGCGCATTTCATTTGCATGGCGATAGTGGTGGCGGATGTGCATAAAGTTAAAGTTCCCTGTGTCCTGAGACGCTCCTTCGGATTGGACACCTCCACCAGTCGGAGATAATGTAGGAGAGGAAAAGTTGGGCATAAATTCTCATTTGGCAGGTTTAGATTGCCAACTAAAGCACATCTTTGCGTGTGTGGCACCCATCACCATCTCCGTCAGCTTGGTCGGTTATGAATATCCAGAGCAGCACTTGATGTGATGCACCTCACCAACCAAGCAACCAAAACTTCCATCATGATTACACCTCTTTCTATTCTTACCAATGGACACATGTTTACGACACGTATCTACTACATAGCTACATATGTACAGCTGCACATTGTGTACGACCAACAACCAAAGTATGCACCTATAGTACACATGTACATATGTACATGCGAGTATTATTATTATGCCTGCACACACATGTATGCTTTCTCAAAGTACAGTTTAAATTTAGCATCCACGTCGTCCATGAATCAAGAAGGAAACAATATGTGAGATATCGACACTTTACCATTCTATTTATTGCCCAAATTATTATCATGCTGTGCAACTGAGCCGAGAGAAAGGAGGCAAAAAAGGAAACCAGGCCAAGCGAAAAAAACCAAGAATTGAAAAACTTGCACCATCCATCCCACACCCACCCAGCAACCCAACTCAACCATCGCCGCTAATCTTGATCACTTCCTTCCCAACAGCCAGAGAGGACTGCATACATCCGTACACGGGAGAAAGGGAGCAAAATCAACCTGCAAACATGGAGCAGAACAAGAAAAACTTTGCTCCGAGAAGAACTAAACTTTTGCAGATAATTGGGTGAACAGAAGACGAAGGAATTACCACGACGCAGAACGTAGAACACGGTCAACGGTGTACAAGAACGAGTTCTCAACCATTTTTCCTCTCTCTCTCTTCGTACGACACCAACTTAATGAGACCAATCTGTGTAACTATACTCAATTAATTATTGGCAATAATTGATTCATCCCTCAGGCCAGGTTGGCATTTCCACCTTGTTTCTCCACCTTTTACACGTGTCTCGACCAGATTCTTCCTCACGTAGGAACTTGTTTGCATGTTAACTGCCACCACACGACTCGTCTCTGTGCATGCCCTAAGCAGGAGGATAAGATTGTAGCGGATGAATTCCATCCCCACACACAGACAAGGTAATCCCAAGATGCCAATAGTTGTGCCCATGCATGCAGCGGATGAGGAGGAGAGAGAGAGAGGAAAATAAAGCTGGGAGAAAGTGGGGAAGATCATTTCCTTCACTTTCACTCCTCCACCACGACCACTCTCACATTCCCTGCAATCACCAACAAACAAATCCCAACTAAAAAGCGAGAAGACGACTTTTTGAGATGGAGAAAAGTGGGAAAGATGAAGGAGAGGAGGAGGACTGGATACACACACGGCTCTCTTCTCATGGAGCTCGTGGTGGTTGGATGGTAAAGTCCCATTGTGGAAATAAATTGTCATTTGTGAACTCTTTCTCCCTTTATGCCCAAAAAGTTACACTCGTTTGATTCAATTCACGGGAAAATATCTGCAGGAGAGACGACGTCGGATTTGCGACGAAGGCAGGCAAATGCAACAGCGAGAGCAAATGTCTTTAAGCAAATTACATATGTTCTTATCATGTTGAACTCGCACCACCACCAACCAAACCACTCACTCCTCAGTCAGGGCCGCCTAATAAAGTGGAGCATTTGCATTCAGTCTCATTTGATAACTTACTCCGTTTGAGGTTGCCTGCCTGAGAGAGGAGCTGCATAACAGCGGGATATGTACGTCCAACGTCGAAATAAGTGTATGCAAAAATGAGAGGAATTCTTTTGGGAGCTGAAATCCCATCTTCACTTTCCTTTCCTCCTGCTCCTTCGACGGTGCTGCATTATTAACAAATCCCTTCTCTCCTCAACACACGCTTATCTCGAGACAAGCATAATAATTGCTGGCTGTAAGGTAATCCACATCCCCACATCTTTTGCACAAACTCTGCCTCCTCATATTTCAAACAGCCAGAGCTCTAATGAATTATGTCGTTATCTTCCCTGCCTGGTTTAAAGTTTTCATTACATTTAATGCAAAAATGGAGCCTCGTCCTCGTATCACCCTTCTCCTGATATGGACGGATTTAGTAATGCAAATATAATAATGTGAGCAATCTGTCCACCAAAATGTCTCATTTGTCGCAGTTGCCATAAAATTCTCCATATTGTTACAAAGCATTGTAATAATGTCAAGAAATCCTCGAGTTATGCGTATTTACGTTGTGAGGAAGAGGAGCGAGAGTGCTGAAATCGTAAGAAGACGACGACGAAGTGGTTGTTGTGAAAGGATGCACGTCGCCACGTCGTTGTTTCCTTCCGAAGTACTCCAATTCGTACTTTGGACGGTCAATTCAATTCAATACGACTTCCATTTCCTCCGTCTTATTATTACTTTATTGTCGCAGTGTCCACATCCTCCTCCACTGCTCGATGCTTTTAAGTTTCTCCCATTTCCTCCTCGCTCGCTCCCACCCAGACAACAACAACGCCGCCGTCTTCACACTCCTTTTTTTACTTACAACAATAACCACGACACTCTATTATTTCAGTATCACGGAACTGCCACACTTTACAATAATGAGAAACGGCGTCAGCGAGTAAAAAGCAGGCATGATGTCAAATAAAAATCGTCGTCAGCACACACAAAAAAACACCCGTTTTTCTTCCAGAAGTTCCTCATTCGCCCTTTTTTATTTTTATTCTCTGCTCGACATCTTCTCATCACGCAATTATGGTCGTGTCGGTCGACAAATACGTGTTGGTCATATAATGGCAGGGGATATTTTCAAATATTTTTCACAATGGGAAAAGCGAGTGGGGAGGATGAGAATTGTGTGTGGCAAGGGGCGAGTTAAGAATTGCTTAATCTTGCCACACTGCTAGTAAGCAAATAAGTATACATAATATGTAGACGTAGGTGGACGTCGATATGTGCTGGCGTCAGAACCCATGTTTGTAATGCCAGGTTGTGAATATCTTTGGAAATCTAATCAGCGGAAAGGTATGGGGCTGGTGGTGGATATGGATGGAGTGAGACAGGAAGCAGGGAAAGTGATTATTATTTACAAGGCAGCTTTACCTTCAGCAAGGCAACATCGGAGGAGTAAGTCCGTAGCGTTGGGCATTGGGAGGAGGACCATGTGCAGCTGCAACACCTGGCCAGGTTTCATTTCAACGCGTAACCAACCAACGGGAACAAAAGGCTCATGGACAATTTCATTACTCAGCGAACAAGGATTTGGGGAAAATAAGTCGCAATAATGAATTCTGGATGAAATTTGAGTCCGAAATAAAGCATTGGTGTTGGTGTGGGGCACTTAATTTTGTTTCGTACTTTATGGCCCTCGCTGATTGAGATCTATCCGTGTAAAAGGAATCATGGACGTTGGTCATAAAGTCTGTGGGGCTCTACCACCAGTCCACTTACTTACACACAGATCTATGGCCAGTTAGTGGTGCATGGGCTCCTTAATTGTTTAATGCATGGTGTGTGTGGTTTGCTTAACCAGCCAACGAACGACCCCTACTCACACATATGTACATAGGACAACATGCATCTGTTGTACATACTCGAGTCCAAGTTGCTAGCAGAATTATGTACAATGTGGGATCATAATCATAGCAGAACATGATACGCCCTGCAGATAAGACAATAATGCCCAACATTTGACCCAGGCGACATCGTTATTGGTCTGCATCGGCAGAAATAACTGGGTGAGCTCAATATTATTATTATTGCCACTATTATTATTATGCTGAGCATGATGATGACGATGAGCATATACTGAGCATACATATTTACTCGCTTCTGCGACATGTTGACTCTAACCCTACATGAATTGGCCCAGTTTTAATTTAAGCCCAACGACATGATGAGTTGATTAAACAAAGGCTCGCTGGAGGGAGGATGGGGCATGAAATATGTACACGTAATATCGCTCTGGTGTTAATTGGGCAGATGATGATGAAGCAATCGTGGAGAGAGCCCTGCCCTACATTGGACGGACCAAGTGAACTCCTCGTGTGCGTGGGGAGTAGGAACTAACAGGAATAGTAAAGAAAGGTGCAAGCTCTTCCAAGGTAAAGAGGAATAAACTTGGGTCATATCTATGAAAAAGCATATGGCTTACACTCGTGGCAGGAAGAAAACACCTGGTCCCTGTCTGTTTTACGGCTGGACCTTATTTGCTTATTTTACTATTTCCCCTCCAAAACTTGCCTACCAGCATCGCCAGCCAAGGGTCAGCCTGGATGATGGAGGTGAGGGACATGATCACCTTTCCTGCTCACTCACTCGCTGGAAACAAGCCATGTCACAAACCCATATCATCAATGATTAGTATTCCTCAGAAATTATGCATGAGTTGTTAAAAATCCATCCATGCACCCACCCACGCCACGACAAACAGCAGAGGCGACAACAGTGCAAGCTCTGTCTGTCTGTTCCGTCGTCTGCATAAAGACCCAGTCAATTAAACGTCAGACTATTCCGCTAACCAACAACTAATAAATAAAGCACAGAGTTCGGAATTAGTAATAAGCAGCGTCGGCCTGAAGCCAAAGGTGTGTGTGCAATATCGAGTAAAATAAACATGTTTTGCCCGTAATGAGCAGTTTTACTTAAATGGAGAATAACTCATTTGCAATTAAATGCGCGTTAACAAAGAGTGGTTTCACCGAGGAGGGAGCATGTGTGGGAGGCTAAAGTGGTAGCCAGTTCCATTGCATAAGTAGGCAGGCAGCAGTAGCAGCAGGTGTCGGATCTTTTGAAGAGAGAGGCGGAAGTACATTGACTTTTTTTAAAAACCACGCCGCATTGGCCAACATTTGCAAGAATCCGTGCTTCATTCTCCCAGTTGCTCCACTTGCAGAACGAGGAGATTTAAAGTTTTAAAATTGGAACTGGAGGAAGTGGTGGAAGGTGGTAAAGCCAAACCATCATCATCGTCATCGCCATACGAGCAGTGTGAATGGACAAAGTCGTCTCAAAAATGGTGACAAAAGTTGGGCCGAGTCTTTAGCACACACTGCAGCGCAGCCGTTTTTTCGCGTGTCGTGGTGGGTTTCCTTATTTAAATGGAATAAGATTTCTCTCCTTGTTCTAGTTTGATGACTCAGATATAGGAAATAAATGACACTACACACTTGGTAGTTGTGCTTTGTAGCTCTGTATGTCCCATGCAGTAAGTAGTCGTGGGCTGGGAAAATCAATTCAGAAACTGCCCTTGGTCGATCCTAGCGTGGAGCAAGGAGTACAGTTTTACACTGATGTGCTGCTGCTGCTGCTGGCTTCCTCTTACAAACCATTACCCAATAACCCTTGGCGTAGTGGGGGAGAAGCAATATGATTTGATTTCATTCGATTAAAAAACTTTCCCCTTTTACTTACAAACTGACTGACTGCCTGCTTCTCCGACTGCACATCGCATGCGATATCAAACTCTAAGTGGGAAATTCTACCAGCATTTTTGTCTCTTAAAATTGCTCGCACATTTTTCAATATTCCTCGTGTCTCTCTTTCCTCAGCCCGTCGTCTCCCCAGAGCCCAATCCCACACATTTTATTCCTCTGTAAATAGGACATTTGTCACTCATATGCATTTAATCAGATGGAGAGAGAATCAGTCATCCTGACTTAATAAATGGTCTCATTTGCATTTCACAAATCCAAAAGAGTTATCGGCTTTAACGCTCAATTGATAATGTAAGTCTTGGAAATAATGTCCGTTTCCCCTCCGAACATGGCCCTGTACTAATCATGGCTTCAGCATTGCCACGTATTTACGTATCTACGTATGGATATACACGTCAATGTAAGAAAGACGAGCCAAGGTCCCCCAGTCGCATTCATTCCTTCGACTTTATTTCTTTTCCTTGTACACGTTTGTCTCAATCGTGTATTACACGGATGAGGACGAGGAGGAGGACGGAATTGCAGAAAATGACGACACATACACAAATAAATGCTGGAGAGATAAAGGAAAAAGCGGGTTAACGTCTTGTAATGCACTTATTTATCCGTAATGAGCCATAACTGATGAATGTTGCAGATGAGGAGGATGAGGAGGAGGAAGCCGTCGCTCCACCAAAAACAGAGCCATGCAGACATTTACGACGGGAGGCTGAACCGCTCCTTGCTGTCTACTTATATTTTATCCATTCACATAAGAATTGACCACACGGCTCGTGTGTATCATATGACGCTTGGGTTATGCAATATCTCAAATGTGAGACTTACCTCGCCACAGTGCGGCCAAAATGTACAGGGCTAATGTCCACGAGGGAATCATTCTTCTTGCCTCGCCTCCACTCCTCGCAGCAGAAAAAGCAGTCGTGATTCCACGAGGAAGAAGATGAAGTAGAGTGAAGAAGCGCCGCTAAAGTCCAGCGTAATGTGCGAGCGTCCTTATCAATAAAGCCAGATCCACATCACTTATACTTTCTCTCTGAGGAGGACGTCAAGTCACACCAAATAACGAACAAGAACGCCACCACCACCATTCCCAGAAAAGATTGTTCTCGTCCCTGTAGAATTATGACTTTGACTCTGGCAACGATATGACACGAAACCGATGGTGCAACTAATTCTCCGCGAAGTTCTTATAACAGCTGCATCCGCGGCGGTACTTTGTCTCTCCACAATAAAATGGATCCCTATCCTGTCCTGTGTGATGATCAACAGTGTCTCAACTATGTCACATTTGCCCGATATTGGGGCATAGTGGGAACATTACTTTCCCAATAACAATAAAACTGTCACCTTCCCCTTAAATTCTGTCCAGTTTCTTAAACAAGGAATTCATCAAAGGACGCTGCCTATGTGTCACACACATGACCGCGTGGTCTTAATGTCTGCATGTCAACTTCACTATATAAATATGCACCCCTTACTATTCTCCTGTTTTTTCTCGTCGTCAACAATAAATATGTTGAGATCGGACACTGTTCACTCTGTTTCAAATTCGTGTTCAGTGTAGAAATATTTGAATCCGAAGCTTGTTTCAAAAGCGATGAGAGGAAGTCCGTGGTGATGAGTCAGTCTCACCAACAACCCCAACGAAAGGAACGACGCAAGGAGAGAGACGCTGGTCGAGAGTGGAGCGAGAGAACACCTTCCGCTTCAGAAGAGTGGCACGAACTGAAGAAGGAAAGAGTCGGTCGGCTCACCAAACTGACTTCCAACAACCACCACCAAAATCCACCCACCCCATGGACCGACTTTCTCCTCACTCAGCGGATGGAGCTTACATAACCAAAGCCCACGACCACTGCCCGACTCTGAACTTTCTTTCTTATTAATGGCTCCACACATGAACTCGTTTTAAGATGAAATGTCAAAGCTCTCTCTCCTATGACGGTCAACATTGGACGCGGGGTTCCCCTAAATATTTATTTCCTCTCCATTCTATTCTGGTGAATTGAGAAATTGACAAAACTGAATTTACTACAAAATTCGGCTGGACGACGAAGGAGGAGAGATTTTGGGGGGAGATAGCCGGCCGCTGAGGAATATATGTACGTAATAATAGGAATGCAGCTGAAAAGCCAGGCCGGAGCTGTTATGTTTCCTGTGCAGGAAGGAAGAGGGGATTTCCTCCTCGTCCTCGACTATCTTCCGTCCTCACGAGGGATACAAGGACAAGTGGAGATTTGTGGGTGGGGGAAATGAAAAAGAACTGCATCCAAACTTCCACTCACTATTTGACGTGACAATTTGTGCGTGGTGCGAGGACTTTATAATCGCATTCGTGTTTTGTCTCCGATTAAAAATAAGAATACGACAGTATTTTACACCGGCGGAGGACAGAAAGGACGCCGAAAAGCGGGAGGGCAATCATCATATTTTATCATTTACACAAATTCCATGCGTCAAAATGTGGGCATCTCTTCAACATCCACTCCTCGCTTGGACTCCATACTTGTTCCATCCCAATGTTTTCTCATAAATGTGTGTCGAAATGACACAGGCACAAAATGAAAATATGCTTGAAATCAGGTTCAAATTTCCTTGTAGGAAATGGGTAAAAGAAACAGGTAAAAAAATCATTTCGATAAATCAACTCTCACCGCTATCTAGAACTAGATTAAGGTTTCAGCCTTACGTTACTTGTGATGTGGAAAGTTGACGAGCTTTAATATTATTTTCCAATGGGATCGCACAAACTGAGACCGTTAAGAAAGAACTGAATACTATGAACGAACATGGGAAAAATGCCGTTTTTGTGTTCAGGGTGAATTTGAAACATGATTTGGGAAGTGTGTAAGCGGAACTGGAGCCGACCATCCAGCGTTTCCAGTCAGGAACGGGAGCTCCATCCATTAGAGGAGATTTGAAACTCGGGAAATAAATCCTCTACGTCCTCCCGAGTCATTTCCTACCCGAAAACTATTTAGGAATTTTTACTATGAAATTACGAAAGATGACAATCATGAAAATATGTAAACTTCATTAAGTAATGTTGTATAAACGTATGGCAAGTATGTACTACTCGTAATTATTAATGTGTAGAGGGGTATATTTATCACTGCAGATATCATTTGCAGTTTTGTTTGGAATGCTGTATCAGAAGTGGCTTATTTTCTCCAATCAATGTTATAGTAAGGTCTTGTTTCCTCCTTGAGATCATATTGTTCTGTTGCAGGTGGAGGTGAAGCGGTCCGCCTCGTCGTGGTCAGCGGAAGTGGTCGCGGTCTATTATTCGTTGCTGGGAACCCAGTCGTCCTTCGACCTTTGGGGGAAGGTGAGGACCACGAAGGTGGTGGAAATGGGCGTGGTGTGGATTTGGTCGTAAATGTGGGTAGGCCCCAATCCGTGTGACGACTGTACGGGATTGCACAAACGCCTTCAAATTTCACACGCAGCTCTGCAATAAGTTGAAAGTAAAATGAAAGGTCAGATGTTAAGTCACAAATTCAATCAAGATGCCATTACCTGAGTCACAATGTCTCTGAGCACAGATGAGCTGACAATGGTTGACGTAGGTGGATCCATCCGACCCACAGAATGGAATATAATTCTGAGTACAGGGACAATTGTTTAGGTCACAAGCGTGGATCAGGGATCCTCCCACTGAAAGTTGTAGCAAAATCTCCAGAATTAAAATTCTTGGTGGCTGCATGATATTATCTACAAAATTTCGACGGCTATTTCGGTAATAAACTTGAAAATAGTGGCAGAAATTTATATTAAGCAATATAACATGCGTAAATAATATTTTTATGCAAACAATTTCTGTATAAAAATGTCGAAATGTTTCATATTGTTCTATTCCCTGTGGTTTATTCATGTAATTTGCGGCTTTCCTACTTTTGGATGACACAAACTCGAGTCATGAACATGAATTTATGAACATAAATCGTATAATACGTAATGACTTTTATTTTATGTATCAATTCGTCCTCGTTAAGTCAATGGAACTTTTATTTCTGACCAGCTGGCCATTTTCATACGTCCAATTTCTTCTGGTCAGCAAGCATTTATGTCCATACGTGTGTGAAATATGCATTGGTTTGCTCCATGCAATTGTTCGGATGCGACTTTATTCATGGACATCCAGAGTCTGACATTGAACGGCGACTCCTACTATTTAATTAGGAGAATAAGTTCTCCATCGCTCAACCAACGACGGTATACATGCCATGACATTTTTTCCTACTCCATTTCGTGATTAATTAGTGTTTGATGTAGAACAATGCTTCCATAATGAACGGGCGGATAGAAGTACAAAGTCATGTCATGGCCATTATTATTCGCTACAGTTTCGAGATACACATGCATATCGTATCGGCATCCAGAAACTTTGAGAGTGTTCAGCGGTGAACTACCACAAGAAACAGCGACACATTGGATGTTGTTTGCAATTCTTAGCGAATGTGTATCTCATTTGTGCTGAATGGAATTGGTCAGTTTATCAGAATGAGTAACGTGGTGTTTTTTAGCAAGTTGAGTGCTGAGCTTGTAAAAAAGAATCCTAGTTGTTGTCCTTGCTTTAGAGAGCCACGAATATATAGAAGAGTGTCAATTTACTTAGGATTAGATAGCACTACATTCTGCACAACACAGCACAGTCACAACAATCTCGCTCAGCTATGTGTATAGTAGTTTTCCATGCTAAATGAAAAAGGTTATCATTATGAAAATCAGGACGTCGAAACTTAACGCTAATCCAAACTGCCCGATCCAACTTCCAAGCGTAATCAGCTCGTGAACTCTGCAAATATTTTATGCCTTTTCCACACAAGATGATGACGTCGAGCGGAATGGAAAATATCATTCAGAGCTGCTCACGAAATCCATGCAGCGTTCGTTCATTTAATTGGCAATGTGGCAATATGCTGCTTATTCTGGTGGTGGTGGGACGGTGGGATTTCTTGACAGAGGTTGAAGTTGACAATGAGAACTGGAGAAGCAGACCTGTCAGTGAACTTGATGATGAGGAAATCTGTCCAGTAATAATGCGGCTCCAGTGGAGTGGTCATAAAGAAGAGTGGTCTTCAAGCAACAACATGCGCCGCAGTCCAGCGTCATCAACATTGTTCAATTTTTGCTCAGAATTGAGCAATTTTCGATAAGTTATTCAAAACTGAACTAAATTTGATATAATTTGGTAAGTAGTCATAAATAGACACAATAAACCGTTACTCAAAAATATGCCTACATAATATGCATGTTAACATTCTTATAGTAGAAATGTTCAAGATTTCTGCATTCGCCGTCCTTCTTCTTCTGATCCCAGCACTCTGCAAAGTGACCATGTCCTCAGGAGAACCATCCACAATTTCACCGCTGATTAATGGCACAGGGGTGGATGATGGTGGTGGTGGTGAAAATCAAGGCCCCGGATTTCTGACCGGCTTCATATCCTCACTCGAGGTCACCATCCTTTCAGAACTTGGAGACAATTCCTTCTTCATTTCCCTCGTTCTCGCCATGAGACATTCGCGAATCGTCGTGTTCATCGGGTATCGTATTTACTATTAAATATTATCCCAGACTCACTGTCATATGTCAAAAGATAAATTATCATTTTTAGAGCCATGTCGGCCTTCTTCTTCATGACCATTTTCACGGGTAATACATAGATCACCAAGTAAATTTCTAAGGACTGCGTACTCATTGTGACCAATTCTAATAGCGTTGTTTGGCTTGGTGTCCACCCTGATTCCACGCATGTACACGTACTATCTCTCAATCGTGATATTTACGTGCTTTGGAGTCAAAATGCTTCATGACGGCTTCACCATGAAAAAGACGAGAGACGTGGATGAACAGATTCAGCAAGTTGACGACGACATGAAAGCCGAGGATGAAGATGAGGACGAAGTAACCAATTAATTTACAGAATTGAACTGATGCACATTTTCAAAATAGTGCAAAGTATAATTTTATTCATGCAGGAAGCAAGTGTGCCCATGACTGAGGTGGCAGCTGCAGGAGTGGAAAAGAATAAAACCTCCGACTCTGAAGATTCTGGGTGTTGTACACCTCTGGATGGCGACCCCATCACTGCGCCACCTCCGACCTCGGGTGACGATGGGAGCACCACTACGTCAGCCCTCCAGAGCGTCCAAGAGGAAGAACTGGACAAGGGCGCAGTTACGCTTCCCAAGAAGAAGGACCCGACCAAGAAAAAGAAGAGGAGCGGATTACGGAAGTTTTGGCGTTCGAAACGTTGCCACGTGTACCTTCAAGCTCTGACCATGACATTTCTAGCCGAGTGGGGAGACAGGTCGCAGTTGGCGGTCATTGTGATTGCTGCGACGGAGAATATTTGGGGGACGTGCGTCGGATGTCTGCTGGGTCATGCCATTTGTTGCAGTATTGCTGTCGTGGGGGGCAGACTAATTGCCAAAAAAATCTCCGTCAAAACTGGTACAAAAGATTTTCATTTTAACGTCTCATTTCTACTTTGGCCAAAGTCGTTGGCCAACTCGGATGGATTAATAACTTTTTTTTTGTTTTTACACAGTTACGATAATCGGGGGGATAATGTTTTTGGGATTCGCAATAATCTCCTTAATTTTCTTGAAACCGTCGACTTGACATTTATTTCGTGATGCTGCACAAAAGTACAAACTTTTTGAAGTACAAAAATGGGTGTCATCCAGGGCTAAAGACACGCTCAACCAAGAAAATGGTCAGTCTGGCACTGATAAACTAATTACCTCTTAGTTTTAATGGTACTATTTACTACTTTCATAATTTTTGTAATACAACATGTATGTAACACAATACACGTTCAGATTAGATTAGTCTCTTCTTACGTTACTTTTGTATCTTGATAACATGGTCAGAAAAGAGAAGAGTAAACAACCCGTTCGGAATCTTGACTTTATTTCTGCCAGAAATTGTTTATTTGCTCAGTCCAAACATCTCTCAAAATGTGTAACCAAAGAATAGCTTTTGATCCACTGGTAAGCAAGCTTCTGCTTATTTCGCCTATATGCGTGTGTGCCACTAATAACGCTACTCTGGCAAAATCGAGTGGGTAAAACTCAGCTCAGGTCGACGAGCGATAATAAAGCATGGAAAAACAGACAATCTCACTGGGACGATGGATCGATTTTCCTGGGTCGCAAAACGCCGGTGCGACCAACTTTCTCTCTCAGTCACTCTACTCGCTTTCTCTGGCCCACTTCCGTCCTCCGCTCTCTTCCTCTCTCTCCAAATTCTCGCAAAAACAATCTTCCCACACATTTCCAGCTAATCTCTCTCCAGAGTGGGCGCGACCGCGACGGCCAATCTCAAACACTGTGCGACCAAGAGTCCTTCCGACTGAGCAGTGCTGCTCTCAGTGAAATGGGGGGTTAAGGTGTGGAGGGCAGGGGCCCGCTCGGGTGCCCTTCCTGGTCCTAGTTCGTGGTGGTGTGTAGGCATATCTAAAATATCTCTCGTGTGCCCATGTGACTGTGTCCAGTTCTAGTGGGGTGGTCATGTCCTACTCCCACTCCTCCTACCCGGGACACATCTTCATCACCGGAGTGGACGACGACTGCATTGTGAGCTCATTATTTCTATTCCAAATTATTATTGAGTATCATTAGAGGAGGTTTTGAGCACAACGACTGAGGTCACCGCGGGAGGATGGGACATTTTGCATGCCCCATAAATCACCATGCTCCAGAGTTTGCAAATAATGCGGGTATCACGATGGCATGATGATTGGTTTTGCAAAGTATAGAATAGAATTTGCCAATGCATCGATCAATCACAGTATGCACACAATACACACACGCGGAGGAAAATTGCAAGTGGACAAATGCTGAATCGGGTTATTATTGATTAGTTCCATCCGCCTTCTGTGATAACAAACATGTATTCTGAGACTTTTGTATAATGTAGCACAGGCAGTGGGTGAGATCACTTTGCAATTAATACTTGAATAATTGCACACAATGCGGCTGTGTAATAATTCTATTTGAAGTGGCAGAGACAGGAGGCAATGCAAACCTTTCACAACAACGTTTGCACTTAATTTTATTTGACGCGCCGACAATTAAGCAATCGTCTGCTCAAGAGTGAGGGACATCCTTACGAACATGATGTCGGTGTCCGTCCGCACATAATATCTGTCAATGTCACCGTAATTGTATTATCACTGCAGTATTATATCACTTCGTGTTCGATAGTGAACAAGTGCCACCGATGACATGACAGAACATTCTTCTTCTCCGCTGGCTACGTATGCTGCTCCTCCCCGTTTTCGGTAGAATTGTTATTGCCAAAATTGGCGAGCGTGGATCCTGGAAATGTGTAATGTAGAGATATGTCGGCAAAATATTTCCAGGTATTTAGTGGAATGGCTCCTGCTAAAATATTTACCTAGTGCGTGAGTAGTACTCACTGAGTACGTAAGAGCGAGATTTTAATGATTAATGGGTTGAACCGTCGTCGTCGTCGTGATGAAAACGAGGGAACGAAATGTCAGACAGTCAGCAGAACATTGAGAAGCACGGAACATACTAGAGATCTTTTTCCCCATCCTGTTTGTTAGCCTTGGCACATCTTCTTAATTAAGCCAATTATGCTGCTTATGCCAGAAAGATGAAAGCGGGTCTTGGCCGGAAGGTTGCTGAAGACTTCTATGCACTCATTAATTTAATCTCGCTCTTGTTTCATCCATCTACTTTGACCTATCTCAGAAGTGGGGAAATATTCTAAATACTGCACAAAAGCTTAGAATGGTTGTACATGCATATTCTCGGAATTTTCTTGAGAAATGGGAAATTCCACTACGACTTCCTTGACCTGACCCACTCATTTTCGCATTATTTTGCCATATAGGCACATACATACACATGCATTAGACATTGGGTTCAGGTAGTAGTACGTAAATGTCACGACAATATGATTCGATTTCTATGAATTTGGACCATCTCCTGATCGCATCACCCATCCCATTGATTTTCATGATTACCTGTGATCACGCTATCTTCATTTTTATCGTTGAGCAGGTAACTCGATCACACTGTAAAAGTATGTATGTCGAGATGTGTGGATGCATACGTTGTTGCTGGGTGGTTGAAGCCCACAGAGGTATTTTCTGCTTTCTCGTTTAACTGATTCGTGTTTTAGATGATGATGATTCAGGTCGATGATCGATTATTTGGAGCAAATTGAAAATCTTTAGCCGAGAGAGAAGTGCAGCATAATCCTTCAGAACTCCATGCATAAATCGGGTAGCAACAACACCAACGACCGATTAGAGTCCAGAGAGATGAGATATTATTAGCAATGCTGATGAGATTTATTCCCTTGACACACACGTGAGCCAAGCACCGCAAGCAAATTCCTCTCTCGAATTCATGATCAAGTTGAGCTTCTTGACGGGAATAAAAAAGTCCATCTCATCCTCACTCTCACTCCTCGTGCTCTTGGTCGTGGCAAATAATTGCTTTCCAGCTCCTCTCCTCAATGGAGGACAGCTTGGTTTTAAATAGCTCTCGGAATAATGGGCATCAACACAATAGGGATCTGCCAGAGTTGACACTCGACAAACATCATCGGGCAGGAATATGACTAGGCTGGAAACTGATGAAAGGCGACGGGATGGAGAAAAACCTCATGGACTTGAGAATTCATGAAAGGTTTTGGTTTGCAAATATCATTCCTCTTCGTTATTGCCAACTCGGCCTCAGGAGATCTCGGCGGAGACGTAAGGATCTCTTGACTACAAAATGAGCAAAATAAATTCACGGTTTAATTGGCGACACTGCTTATCTACTTATAGACAAATGTAAGTAAACCAGAAAATGGCCACCGCACCAGCAGCAGCAGCAACACTACTGATCAATAAGTAAGAACATAACAAGGAACAAATTGATTGGACTTTGAGACGAGAGCCGCAAGCCATTCACCTGCTTCTGGTGGCTCTGGCTTGGTGACTGCTGCTGCTGATGTAGCGTTGCGTTACGGGGACCAAGATTAAATAATAATTTGATTGCTTCTCCACTGAAACCATGCCCTGTCGTCCTGCAGTCTAGTTCTTGTGGTCCAAAAAATAAGACAGCCTCAGCGGTTCTTTCTCAATGCTCGCCTTTGCTATCGGCTTTGTGGGCGATGATGTCATTTTTAGGTTGCTGAATCAGAATCAGAATCAGTCAAGTCAGTGGTTGTTGCCAACTCAATCTGGAGCATTTTAATTTTTCACTGCAAAACTAGTTGGTCTGCTCCAAATTATTGATACGAGTATGCAAAGTGCTGCAAAGTTAAGAAACACGAGAAAGGAGGATCTCTTGTAGTAAATGTGTCTCAACAACAGAATACCAATTGACTCCTTCGTCTTCTTGGTCTTTAATATTTTGCATTTAAAAAATACTTTATGCATCATAAATGCCAAATGATTTTTTGCAAGATCCGCCCATCGTGCAATTATTCATGCAATTATTCATACTGTTATTGTAATGCTCGTAACGTCACTAACTATACGTATACATATTATATTGCAACTGTTGCAAAACTGCTCTCACACATTTATTGCCTTTTGACGAGAGCAAGCAGGTTTATTAGCAGGAATAAATGGATCCACGGACGGAATCTATGTATGCGAATTTTATTGTTGTATGTAACGTGAGATGTGTTGTTATCGGATGTTATTTGATTTTGCAAATAACAAGTAACTTCATGTACAAAACAGAAACATGTTGGCGTCTCAAGAAAAAAAAGAGCAAACTTAAAAGTTTGCTGACTGAATTAAAAACATTAGGAGGACAAATATTTATGGATAATTTGGGTTATGTAGCTTGTTGTTCTGGAGAAGATTTCGCAACATTAGTCTTGTGCAGGAAATTCGGGAGTTTTGGCGAAATTGGAGTGATTTAGCTTTTTGCACGCTAGTAGCTAGTCAAACTTGTACTCGGTGAGTAATATTTTTTGCTGGTATCATGATTTGATGAGATCATCATCCAGCCGCCCAACCCATTCTATACTTTTGCCATGAAAAACTGTATCAAAGTTGGGGGAAGCCCTCGCCTTGACTTGGTTGATGCTGTCAGCCCAAGATTACCCAGTGACAATGAACAAACGGGATTAATCCAGAACTTATTTTTCAACCCATTGAGATCCGGTATCATCGTGCCATGTTCAACACATAATATGCCACTCCTGATAATAATGTCCTCACACTGGACCAGCCAGCCAGCCACCAACGATACGATATCATGCGAAATGTGAACACTGCAAAAATTGCAAACCCTCTCATTTCATTGCACATCACAGCCAGAAGCCACATTTGTGATGTGCAAATAATCAACAGCCTCTCTTTCTCTAATGGCTGAGCAGGAGTGCTCGGGTTTGTGCATCCATATTCATGGACAATTAAAATGATGGATTTCACGAGCTCGTAGCCACTTCATAAAACACGATTTGCATTTTGTTAAACGATGTTGAAATTAATAAAGTCATTATCTTGTAATTCTTATATCGCCATCGCTGATAACTATCAGCCAGAGAGTGCAGTTTTGTGATGATGTAATTTTGCAGTTCGAGTGGATGTTCGAACTATATTGTCCCAGAACCAGGAATGCAGCTGACTGATTGTCGACAACGTCTGACTGACTAATCTTTGACTTGTTTCCGGGAATCGCATTTCAACAATCATTCATTTTCCAATAACTTTTTGATCCAGATCAACCCATTTGATAAATATTGTATCTCTTTATAATACTGCCTACATGCATATAGTAATTGCTCCAACTATGCTACTTAATCCTTGTTGATACGTTCATTTTGGGGATGCCAAGTTCCTTTCCGGTTCTACATAGATTTCTCAAAATAGAGCTGAATCACACATCATCCGTTTTCTTGAACAATACGTTGTTTTTCTGTGGAAAGTTCTGGTGATTGATGTGCGGTTTTTTAGACCCCATTAAACATGAGAAATTATGTTGGCAACTAAATAAGGACCAACTTTGTACTTTGAAACATGTGGCATTGACTGGCTGGGCAGTGAGATGTCGAGTAACTTGTACAATTTGCAAACATCTATTCGCCAACTTTGGAAAGCTGTCGTGGTCCAACCAAGTGACCACAACGGCACTTTTACTCGTTAAACTCCAAATATAAATAAATAACCAAATGGAGTGAGCATAATATTTGCATTTTCTTGTTGGGTGAGAGTTGCTGAAAGTGTGTTGCCAAATATCGTGTCAGTATATGTATATACCAACCAACCAACTCCATGACTCAGTCACCGTGGGTATATTTTATTTATCAGCACCCATTTAATTATAACGGCAGGCGAGAGAGGGGTTCTTCTTCTGTGGGGCAATGGCAGTTGGTTGGTGGCGTTGCATATTCATAAACCCGGGTGTTTTTTGTGCAAATGGTGCTCCTGCCTGCTCCTGCTGTTGTCGAATAATAAGTCCATGGGTTATTTTTGAACTTCACTTTCGCTAAAAAAGATTATATGATGGACTCACTCCTCGACATTCACCAACGATTAAATGGCAGCAAGAAGGGGCTGGCATAATATGTGCTTGCATTGCAGCGTAGCACATGATTTTGGTGGTGCTCTGAGCATCAGTTTACTTCGTCAGTTCACTTCGTGCCTCGTTGCAAGTAGCAGCGTTTCTCTGCCGTTCTCCGCTTAGTTTTTCAGCATTTCTACACTTTTTTACCGGATTGTTGTTAGTCAGAGATTGCCACCTTTTACAATATTACAATAAACAGAAGGCCTTGAACTTGAAAGCGAAAGTGAAGAATATATACAATTGCCTCAACTGTTGGTGTGACTTAAGGAAAAATATTACAGGGAAGGACCCTTGAAGGAAGGACTCCTCGCTGTACAAAGCTGAACAAAGAAACACAATTGTAGTTTGGAAGAAAAAGTTGTTTTCAAGAAATCTTTGTCCAGGGTTTGAGGCATTTTGAGAAATTATTGATCTCACTCTTTGAGCTTTTTTGTGTTATTTCACAGTTATTGTGGAAAGGGATGTGAAATTTGTGAAGCGACGTATAGTTAGCTAACTATTGTTTATTCGTGATTAATATTAGTGGTATATTAGTACTTCTGGTGGGTGTTTTGGGTGCGGTGGTGCATCGAAAATGAGTCCAAGTCCAAATAAATCTCAAAAATATAGAAATGGAAATGGACCAAAGGTAACGAAACGATACACAATTTTTTTAAGTAACCTGAAATGAACCCAAGTCGTCACCGAAAACAATATTTCTTAGTTAGTCATTTATATATAGCTGGAATGTCTTCTTTGTTCGTGTATTAAAAGAGGAGGCTGTTGGAGTAAAAATTGATTAATTTATATTGTAATTGGAGACTAAACTTTAAGACCAAACAAGCTATTGTCCTCTTGTTATCATGTTTGACTCTGTTCACTTCGACAAATTATTGACAAACAAACAGGAAATCATGCCGTCACCACTTTACTTGGTCGTCGCGAACTTATTGTATAGTAGGAATTAATAATAATCTCAGTTATAGCCAGGGCATGCATGTGCTTGCAGCGTGTTCTTTAATACTTTCCATTCTTTATTGAAATAGTTGAAATATGCACAATACACGGCTTCCTGCTGGGCATACACCAGTACCGCAACGTGGAATACTACAGGTCCTTGTCACCAATCCTTTTGACGCCACACACGCGATGAGAATACATTGAAAAATTATTCTTGAACTTGTTCCCGCTTCTGGTTAAGGTTGGGTTTGTGGAACCTCCACATTCCTGATAACAATTAAGGTGTAAAATCCGCAGTAGTTGTGATCATGGTGTAATAAAGGGCTTATCATTATTTTGTCGTCTCCATATCATCATCATCAACATCCCGTTGACGTGTTGACGTTCATTATCCAACTGATGGATATATATGTATAAGCGTGCTTTTTACTTCGTCACTATCTTCACTGATTGACAGACGACGAATTATTGTGTCCTTGATGAGGATGCAAGCACATCGTAGTAATAATAGTATCGCTATGATTAATGATTAGTACTTTGACTGCCATGTGCTCTACACGAATCGACTTGGGCGACCGTGACCTGTGTTCATGTAAAATATTGCACCTCTACATATGTATGCACATACTTACTGCCAGCACTCTTGACACGTCGATGGAGTGTGAACGTGCTCATGTATAATAATTTCGATTTGAGCAAATTATTTGCTCAAATTTCATAAGTTTCGCATTTCGGTTTTCTGAGTTCAATCAAATGGTGATGTGGTCAGGCAGGCTGAGAACTTTAAACTTATGTATCAAGAGATTATGCATTGCATATTGGTTCCGTAGAGTCCCGGTGGTTTCCATTAGGAGATGACGCGAATGAATGGGTCATAAATTTTGATGGTAATATGGTGTCTGGCTGGTCTGAATGTCCCACAAGTTAAGAAGGCAATTTCCATCACATGTGCTCAGCAGACGAACGGAGTATCTATTTGCATCTGGTCAGACAGCACTGACTTGGATTTGCGGGCCCTTTGTTGTTGAACTACTAAACCAGACAATTTAAACTATAATGTGCAACTGCACAAATAAGTGACGAAATTAATACATCGAATCCGAATCAGTGTTTGTTGCGTGGGTTGTCATAATGAGGTCAGTCATTCCTATGATTTCAGTCGGAGAGCGAAAACTCAGGGAAATGGGAGGACGACGGGATTTACATGAAGGGGGAGAAAGCGCCCCTCTCTCCCGTCAGCGAGGCCATCGACGAGGACGACTTCGATGGGGGCATCATGATGTACGATGTCGCCGAGGTGGGAGTACCTTCGGTATGTGAAGAACCCTCACTCATGATTCATGATGGCCATGTGTACAAGGGAAAGTTGTGATGATACCATTCGTGACAGGTCCCTGATGGAGGTTATGGCTGGGTCATTGTGTTCGCCTCCTTCATGTGCAATCTTATCGTCGACGGAATTGCTAATTGCTTTGGCGTCTTCCTTCCGAAATACGTGGAAGCATTCGGTGTGGGGAAGGTGAGGGGAGGGATTTATAATTTATTGGTATTATTTGATTTATTTATTGATTTAAATACATTTAAATAGGGAAGCGTCGCCTGGGCCGGCTCCCTCCTGTGTGGCGTCTATCTCTGTGTGGGTAAGTCCATGTACTGGATATTCTGGATTGAATCCCTGCTGAACTTTGCAGACTTATTAACTTAATCTCACCAGAAAAGTGTGATACATTTTTTTCTATTTGTGATGGAGGGAGCTACAGCCTGCATATATATCTTTATTTTAATATAAATACATACGTATAGATGCAACTTGACTTGTGTGACGGAATGACATTTTTTTATTCCAGTTCATGGCTTGCCAGCTCTTTTCTTATCTCTACAGTGTCGCATAAATCCTGTTTACGCTGCCCCAACAATATTTTCACGAACTAATTTTAGTTGACTATATTAAGCAAATTCCTATTTACATACTCAATCATCCAGCCAATTTTGTCATCATGTTTCACATTCTTGGATGAAAAAGTAGAAGCATCCACAAATTATTAGTAGGTATACATACATATTTATGTACATACTTATGTACATGGAAGGAATGGGATGCACATTCATTGCTTTCATTCAGCAACACGTAATTTATTTCGAATGTTATTGTAAATACGTGTACTCAAGAACTTGAGTGGCTTCAGATTGGAATTTTGGAATGAGACATGAATTAGATTTGGCACTTGGCTGAAGGGAAGGAGGAAATAACATAGTCTATTCAATTATATGCATATAAATATATGTACATACATACGTAAATGCCAACTTTTATGGTTGATGACTAATTGACAGTTGAATAATATTGGACCAATTTCAGATTTTCATTAACAATAAGAATTGGGAGTTGCTATTTCATTACTGATTAACCTGATATACTGTTGCGTATGTAGATGTGTACAGGTAGTAACTCGAGTAAATTTGACACAAAATGCAAGACAAGTCACAAATCATATTTATTATTATCGACGAACAGGTATGTGAGACATGATATCCAACAAGTACTATGCACTTCGATTGCCATGTTAAAACAATAATGTGTCCGCCAAGATACCTGCTTACACCTGCACAATCAACAAGTAATGCCAATCTGTTACAGGGCCGGTTGTGAGCGCTTTGACCAACAAGTTTGGATGCAGAACGGTTTGTATTGCGGGATCCATCGTGGGGTAAGCTCCATCATTTTTATCCATCGCCAAAAATCCCACAGTGTTTTATTCATTAAAAAAATATTTGTGTCTGTGAATCCCATTTTTAGGTCGGTCGGCTTCGCTCTGTCCTCGCTCTCCTCCTCCTTGGAAATCCTCCTCATCACCTATGGCGTGGTCGGAGGTAAGCAGGGAAGGGCAGGCAGCGGATGGTGATGAAATCAAATTATGAAATCTTTTTCTCTCAACTCACAATAATTCCGTACTTTACAATATTACTCAACTCAATTAAATATTTGAGTTAAATTTCTGCTGAGTTGAAGGGTAGTGGTGATGAATTCATGATGATGTGAGGCTAAAGGTTGTCGCCTGTCTATCAAAATTTTGACTTTTTCTCGAAAACAAACATAATGAGGAGATCTCTCGGTTATGTCACCTCATCCACCACCAAATATTTCTACCATAACCAATCAGTTGTACATAGTTCACTTGCGCAAGAACATTATCAAATCTATCTGTCAATGACCACATTTTTATTTACCACGCCATCAACATGTTGATGAAATTATTGAAAAGCGCCGATTTTGTATCTCCTCAGTCCTCATTATATACAAATATGCAAGCGTTATGTAAGATTCATTAATGTGTTGAATGTATGCAAATGGCGTACATGTGTATGATGAAGTGAGATCAAATTTTGAAATTCTTAATGTTTTTATTTGTTACAGGGGTCGGTTTTGGTCTCATTTATCTTCCGGCAGGTTGGAGCAATTTTTAATAGGCCCCTTAATATGAGTACATCGTTTCGAATTTGCATTTAACATAACTATTATTTCTAGTCGTTTGCGTCGGGTATTATTTCGAGTCCAAGAGAGCCTTCGCTACTGGTAAGTGTGTCATGAAATTGTTTACAACGGTCTGAACCACATTTTCTTATGATGTACATGAATTGCAGGAATTGCAGTGTGCGGCTCAGGTAAATGGTGTAATTCTAACATATTAAAGTAATATAAAAATGCACGTTTAATTTTGATTAATATTGTGGCAGGAGTGGGAACGTTTGTTTTCGCCCCAATTGCTCAGATGCTGCTCGGCGTGATGACCTGGGATCAGGCAAACCTCATATTTGCCGGTGTCATCCTCCTCTGCGGAGTAAGTAACATATAAACTTAAACTAACAAAATCCAGTGTCAAATTTTTGCTGTTATCGTTAATTATAATGTGATACGTTATTTCAGGGATTTGGACTGCTCATGAAACCTCTTGAAGTGCAAGTTCAGATGGAAGATGAAGAAGAGTATGAAGAAGATCCTGATCGCATTCCGAAAACTAAACCACTTCTTCAACGAATGGCAGAGGACAAGAGAAATTATTTCGATCGAGGATCACTCTCTGGTAAAAAAACAAAAACAAATAAGTTATTACTAATTTATTATTTATTGACACTTTTGAAATTCTGTTTTTATTTGACAATGGGACATGCAGGATCTGCATATTTTATGGTTCAACTTCCCGATGGAACGATGGAACGTCGTCAAAAGATGCCACTCAACGTAGATCCAGGCGTTCACTCCAGTTTTCATCTAGACCAGTTGGTACCTGGAAATGCACTCACCCCCGTTCCGACCTTGCCCACAATCACGGAAGCGAAAACTGTAGAATCTGTGAGTGGAGGTAGCAGTGGGATATATTCATCTAGTGCAGGAGGGGATAAGAAAGATCAGGATGAGACTTCTTCAAATTCAAACCCCCTGCCCACCATTCCTGAACCCATTCCAGAGTCACCAGAAGAGCGTGAAAGCCCAGATGGGGATCTTCCAATGTCGATGAGCATCCCAATTCCCAGACGTGGTCCGAGAAGAAACAGTGAAGGAGTTGTGTCTTCATCATCACCTTCGTCCAACCAGGGCACTCCAAGTTCCAGCTACAAGGTGAAACATAACGAAATTAATTACGGATATTTTGTAACACTCGTCTTGATGAGTGTCTTTGTTTGATCAGGAACGGGAAGCACTGGCAAATCGCACTCCTAGTAAACCTATCCCTGTGAGAAAGAGCATTACAGGTTCCACTGCAGGCACAACTGGAGTAAATATACCGAGAAACGGTTCCGCACCTCAGTTCAACTATGCAAGAAGCATTCCGAAGAATGGGAGCGTCCCAGTGTTCAACCAAATGCAAAGGAAACATTCTTTCAAAGCAGTGCCCATCGGGTCCGTTAATCCAGCAACACGAAACAGCAAACCAAATCTTCAGGAAAGAAGAAGAAGTTCCATTAAAAATTCAGTGCTGTCATTTGTCTCATCTAAACCTAAGCTAAATGGTGAGACCTGCCTTTTATAAATTGGAATGAATAAATATGGTCAGTGTTCCTTGGTGTGGATGTTTAATTGCTGAGTGAGTAATTTCTTAATTAATTTCAGGAGGCCAAGAGGATGATTACAATTCCATGTGGAGCAAGCAAGAACTGTCCGACGGTCTCATATTTAGCAGTTCTATTAAAACACAATCCGCGGAGCCACGCCATATCGTTCGCCCCATGTCGCGTAAAGACATTTTCTACTCGGGATCTATCGTGGTATGTGCACTACTTTCGTTAATTTATCACTAAATAAAGTAGACCGGACTAAATAAATATCTAAATGTTTTCAGAATCTCCCAGAGTATCAAAGTCAGAAAAGCCTTCATTCTTATCGCCAAAGCATTCTCAATCTTCCCAGAACAGACACACAGGCGGATGGTAATATCTGGACGGATAAAAATAAATTTTCCTACCAGTCTAATTTAATTATTAATTATTTTGACTTTCATATTATAGCTTTAGACGCAGAGATGTCACCAGCTAAAGAGGCGCCATCCTCATGCCCTTGCTTCGGTTCGGGTCCGGGCGCCTTCAAATCTGCTTTGGCGCAAATGATGGACTTTTCATTATTGAAGAACCCCGTTTTCATATTCATTGCTATCAGTAACGTTTTTGGAATGCTGGGGTTTTATGTCCCATTCGTGTACATTATGGATGCTGCGATCGCTAGCGTAAGTACTCCACAGCTAATAATCCAGTGATTTCTCTCCTAACCAGTTCAAATGTTTGCATATAATATTAAATCCATGTTGTCTGCCACAGGGTGTTGATAGCAACAATGCTGCACTACTATTGTCCATCATTGGAGTGGTAAATTTTTCTAGTCACATCACATTCTGATTACCTGCATTATTCTGATCCTTGTGTTATAATTGTCCATTCCAGACGAACACGATAGGTCGAGTGGTTTGTGGCATTTTATCAGATCTTCCGCAAATCAATTCCTTCTTCATGAACAATATGTGCATACTTCTATCCGGAATCTGTATTTCTTGCGTCCCCTTTTGCAGCAGCTACTACTCCTACATCGGCGTGGCAATATTTTTCGGCCTCTTTGTGAGCGGCTATGTTTCATTGACTTCCATCATTTTGGTGGATCTACTCGGCTTGGACAATCTGACAAACGCATTCGGTCTTCTTATCCTCTTCCGAGGCGGGGCTTCGATTGTTGGCGCTCCATTAGCTGGTAAGATCCATACACGAGTTAGTATATATGATGCATGCCGAGTTTGAAGAATGTAGATTTTCAAATAAATCATGCAATTGTCCTGTTTTGTGTGCAGGAGCTTTATACGACACATTTAAGAGTTACGAAATTCCATTTTGGGTGGCCGGGGGATTTCTAATCACGTCAGCAGCTATAAGCTTCATGGTTCCATGTGTGACAAGGTTTGCCCCAGACAAGAAAGTTCTGCAGCCTCCACTTTACCAAGTTGGCTACTTGGAAGATATTCCAGAAGCCGCAGAATCTTCGCACAACAATAGTGGCGAGTTGGACGATAATGAGAAGAAGGAAAAATTTGATCAAGTTGAATCTTCACTGTAAATGGAGGACGAGTAGGAGGCTAATACATATACATACACTATGAGATTCTTCAATTTAGGACAAAACATTGATGTGACAACAATTAAGAAAAGAAACTGGAAATAATAATCCAGACGTGACCCCTCGCCCCAGATGATAATTCGTCATTCCCATCAAATACTAAACAGACAGAATTTGACGAATTTGTCCAGTGATGTGTAGTTCAAAAAATGAAAACGATGGACATCCTTTCAATCCAAGGAGATCCAAGGAATGAATCTTATTTTTTCATCTTATATGCAGTGATTCTAATTATTATTGTTTTAAAACATTATGTGTACATATATGACATTTATTGTTATGTTTATTTGTTGTTCTTGTTTGTTAATATGTTCATATGTACATATATTTGACAAATTCGGTAGTATAAGTATCGACTGATGAATGAAGTGTTTTGCATTCCTTGACAGTTTCATCAATCACTAGATTATAGAGATGCGTGATTCTGCCGTGATGAGAGGATAATTTTTTTTCAAACTTATGTAATTTATTGTTGTTATTTCATATTTTTTATGGAATCGTGTGTTTGAATATGAATGTAACAAGGTACGTACCTTAATTTTTTGGGGGCGTTTCTAATATTATTAGTAATTTTAATGAGAATGAATATCATTAAGTACATAAATTATACTGTTATACGAATATATTCATACACGTCTCCGATGCGACTCTGTGTGTTGAGGTGTGGATACTCTTCGCCGTTTCAAACTGTTGGCGAATCCTATGTGAAAATGTGATGATATAAAATTTAGGAATATTTTCCAATATCGGTACGTTGCACGGCTTGTGTAGAACGGAGAGAGATGTGTGTACGTTTGTATTCAATGGCAGCATTATATAGTTCTTTATGCCTTTTGAAACTATATAATTTGAAGCATTTCGAGCAGTTAGTAGCGTTTGCTGTTGTGCAAGCGAGACTGAGGATGAGTGGTTTGGTAGGCAACTTCTGTGATATCACCTTCCCAACGACTCCCAACCAGAAAAGCACGATGATTAATATGATTAGGACGATGATATGCTACATACATACATAGTTTGTAAGTAATTGCTGCTTGAGAGAACTGTACTAAAGGTAATAATACTTAATTACAATATATTTAAAATTGCACCTATATAATGCCGAACGGAATACCATCACTCACAGCCCTCTTGTTACTTGCCAACAGCAGCACTGCGATACGCGACTCTTGCCTCATATTTATAAAATACTTAACTCAATGAATACAATCAAACCCATCAATTCAAACCTTTCACCGGTTTTCTCTTTCACGACGGCTTCGCCTAAGCAGCAACGAAACCCATGTAGATTTCGTACAAGATTTCTTCAACCCTGTTTTAATTAATGTAGGTTATGTACATTTCAATTGTAGAATAGCGTGTGTAGTTTTTATTTTACAACGTTGTACATATATAATTAATTAGTTATGTTACGTAGTTGAGGAATTTTACTTTTCGTGACGATAAACTGAAACTTATTACATTGTACTTGACATATTATTATCATTTCAAAATACAAAGAAATATATGTTTAACGAAAAATTGCAAATGATTTTAATTTGGAACATTTTCACTCTGATTTCATTTTTTCATTTCCAAAGTATTTAACCCCCAAATAGATCGAGGAGCGATACATGAGGCAGTGTAGATGAAAACGTGACGAGGCATTCATCCTTCTTTCTGCCATGCCTGGTTGAATGTCAATACTCCGACCTTTGGCCAAGCTCCAAAACACAAGTGACGATCAAGTGATTGAGAACGAGGAATTTATTTTCTTCGTTAATGAAGAGAGCAGAGAGGAAAATTGGTTATAACAGGCAAGGTGGTGGTTGCTTTGAGAGATCAGTGTCTTGCTTTCCATTGTCCTGTGCGAATATTCATACTCTGCTCTGCAAGCAGTGGGGTTAAATAATCGTCACACAGCAAAAGACCAAAAAGTCGTCTGAATTTTTAAGACTTTGAGCTCATTTACATTAATTGTGACATTGCACTATCACAGTTTCCTACTCTTCACTCCATTCATTTCATCGCGTCAACACATAAATAATCGTTTCATTATTATCGCTTGGACAAGTTCTGCTCTATTTCCTATAAATTCATGCTCCAGAAATGCACGTTGTTATTTATATTCTCATTTTACCACCCAAGCAAGTAGTTACATGCATGTAAGTAAAACCACTCCATTCCGAAGAAGCACATTAGATAACGGTGCATGTTGTGACTTTGAACGACCAATATGTATAAATATGTATCTGCAATTCAGTGAGGGCAGATTTATTCATTCGCCACAATTAAAGATATGCAAGCCAATAAGTCAGCGTGTAACAGGGTTGGTGGATTGCATAAGGAATTCAGGCATGTGAGGCAATAGGCAGGCGAAAGTGTAATTGGAATCGATAAGCAGTGATTGAGCAAAACAAACTACATGCTCAAGAGAGCTATGAGAGACAATCACGGCACGCTTGTCGTTTCCTTATCATCATCACCCACCGACCTACGGACCACCCGACTACATTACCCTCGCACTCATCTTTCCAACTACTACCAAGCATTGTGCAAGTGACAAACAAGAGACAAACAAATTATTATTGTGTGTTTTTTTTGGACAAACCACTCCAACATCTCCTCTTGAGACCTTATCGTCGTCGTGTCGTCACTATCCTCGCATTCATAAGCGGAATATTGTCCACAACCTCGAACGGGTGATCAGTGACCATTTCACGTCGTCCTTATGCACCAAAAGTTGTCGTCAGTACCATTCCTCCTCGGATCCTCTAATCCATGCGCTTACTTTCTACTCTTTTTCATACTACACTGCGATCTTCTCATGTGGACAAGTTGAGTCGAGAAGCGAAAGACGCAATATTTCTTACGTGAGGAAGATAGTGAAAATCAGACGAGCACCACGCATTGAGTGTGTCAACTGACTGCGATGTCAAGTTGTCAAGATAAGTTGGATGGTGAGACGGGGAGAGGGTGATAACCCAGGAGGGAATAGTGCACATTATTTGCAGTCTCGCCTAATCGAATCAATACTGCAGTTGGGCTTACAACTGGACGTGTGCTGCTGACAATGCACTCTTAAAAACATGTGCTCAATCAAAGTTGATAAGTGAATATCGTACTGAAGTGGGTTTTAAAAAAGTTCGTTGGAGCGGATGCAGTGAAAATATTTGTTCTTTACGCGACGAAACTGATTATTACGACGTAAATAAAAAAAATATCTCAAATGAACTCCTACTAGGAAATATCCAACATAGTCACAATTAAAAATGTCTCAATTCGCCTCCACACCATCCTGACGAATATCCGAGCTGTCCTTAAGTAATTAGAAACCTCGTGTTAGCTAATACCTCGTGTTATACCCTTGTGACTTATATTTAACAAATAGTTCTTCCTGCATATATACGGTATCGACATGGGAAAGGGAAAGAAGAAAGCAGACGATGAGAAAAGGCCAAGTTTTTTCATTGGAGAGCAAGATTCCAAACCGGTCAAGGTGTGCACTTTACTTGTCGAAGTCATTATTTGTCTTATCGTTGCATTCTGTCATTTTCCTTTCCGACAAAGATTGTGGGTCCGAATGACGAGGAAATCACGTTGGAAGAAGTCATTGTTCCGCCGGATGGTGGGTGGGGTTGGGTCATCGTTTTCGCTTCCTTCCTCTCAAACTTGGGTGAGTCTAAAGTCTTCACTTATCTGAATTTTCTCTCTCAATAATTAATTTCATTAATCGTAATTATTGCGAATTTAAATGAAGTGGTGGACGGGACTGTATTTTCCTTTGGTATTTTGCTCAACCCAATCCATGAAGCGTCTGGAAAGACGATCCCAATTTCAGCTATTGCCTGGGTTGGTTCCCTTGCGACGGGTTTCTACTTCCTCGCGGGTGAGAAACATTTTGGACACTCTACAATCTTACGTTGACTAATTAGCAAAATATCAAATTGTACAGGTCCCGTCGTCTCCGCGGTAGCGAATCGCTTCGGATTCCGGGTGGTAGCGATCTGTGGCAGTATTATGGCGTCCTTGGCCGTTTTATCTGCGTGGTTCCTATGTCGAGATCAGCCCGTGATGCTGGCATTGTTTCTGCTCTATGGGGTTGTAGGAGGCATTGGGTTTGGCATGATTTACGTCCCTGCAGTTATCGCCGTCGGATTTTATTTTGATAACAAGAGAGCTCTGGCGACTGGTTTGGCTATCTGCGGTTCGGGTAAGTCGACAGTTATCGACAAAATCAGCCGTTATTAATTAAAAAAATGTATGTAGGAATTGGGACGTTCCTCTTTCCGCCGGTGATGAACTATATAATTGAAGGATACGGGTGGCAGTCTGCGCTTCTCTTCCAGGCTGGCAGCATCCTCTTGTGCGGTCTGTTCGGATTGCTGTATCGTCCACTCAAGCCTACCAAAGGTGCGAAATATGTAAATGAGCTAGTCATTTAAACTTAAACTTATCTATTTGTCCTGGTGCAGTTCTTCCAGATATGAATCGCCGGAAAAGTGCAGTTAGTTCAATAATCGGATCTCCAGAAGGGACCCCATTGCTCCAACGAATTCAGAAAGCTCGTCAGATGGAAAAGTGGGACTCGGTTAACAGCTTCACATCCACCGAGGCTCTTCCAGAGGTTGACACGAAGGTCAAGTCAGAAAGGTTGTACAATCGCGCTCGGAAAACGTCTGCACATTCCTTGGGTGGCACTGGAGCCGTTCTTGCACAAAAACGCGGCTCCGTCCCCACAATGCTGGGCTCCAGTGTGGACAACCAATTCCTCGTGCCTGCACAACCACCAAAAGGCAAAAGTTTTGTGGGGCTGCCAGATCTCAAGGAAATTGCAGAGGAAGACCACTCTGAGGAGCATTCGAGAGAAGGGAGCGTCATCCCGCAGAAAGCAGGCAAGTAAATACTCAAAGGTTCAGCACTAGTCAATTGCCAAATAATTCAAACAATAAACTCTGTGAATACTACAGAGAACCATAAACCTGATCCTTCTTCCAATGTCGCAATGGACGGGAATGAAAATCACACCCTTCTCGTCGCCAGAAGCAATTCTACATTCGTAGCCAAAATTGGGAGCTCGATGTTAGTTGTGAATGAGATGACGCAGTCTCGCATCCTCCGAGTAGCGAGCAAAGTTTCTCTAACAAAACCAATGTACAGAGATGACATTTTCTACTCTGGAAGTTTGCTACGACTTCCACAATATGCAAATAACGTAAGCAATACATATATCATGGATGTAGCATGCAAATATGTACATTGATAACCTGAAGAGTTCATAATGTAGGTCAATAAGGTAATGACCAGCACTGAGTGGACAGCCGCGGTGTCCAGCGTGCCTCCAGGAACGACAGGAGAGGACGAGTTCGATTCTGCTGGTGGCGGTGCTTGTTGCTCTCCAGGAATCCTCAAGAAAATGCTGGACGTTTCCCTCCTGGTTTCTCCGACCTTTCTCCTTCTCTCCATTTCCGGATTCTTCACAATGTTGGGCCTCTTCGTATGAACCCATGAATTTGTTTATCAATATAAGAACACCCCTTCACTGAGCGCATTTGCATTCCGCAGGTGCCATTCATCTACTTGAAGGGTGTCGCGACCGAGTCTGTGGGGCTAACCGTGTCCATCGCCACAATGCTGGTCTCAATTATCGGCATCGCCAACACCACGGGTCGAGTCGTAGCTGGTTATATCGCTGACAGACCTGAGATCAACGTACTCTTTCTGAACAACGCGTCCGTGACCATTATCGGCGTGGCCACTGCATTGGTCCCATTTCTCAACTCGTTCAACGCTCTGGTTGCATTTGCCTGCGTATTTGGACTGGCCATGGGTAACACCCACTAGCTTAACTCAGCTAAAACCAATTGTAAATGTTGAATTAATCGTTAACGTGTTGCAGCCTTTTACGCCTCCTTGAGGTCCATTCTACTCGTCGAGCTGCTCGGATTGGAAAAACTGACGAATGCGTTCGGCTTGACCCTATTGTTTCAAGGCATTGCTTCCATTCTGGGCACTCCGTTAGCAGGTATTTAGATCACTCGTGTACTAGCGTATGTGGTATTAATTATGACAAGATTGCATTTTCTTGTCATCGCAGGTTTCTTGTACGAAGCGACTGGAGCCTACCACATCCCTTTCTGGGTGGCTGGGAGTTTCATAATTTTCTCCGGCGTCATGTGCTACCCCCTCAACTGCGTGAAACGATGGGAGGACGACAGAAATAAAAAGAAAGACAAAGCGGAAAATAATCAAGCGTGATACTAACTTAAAATCGAGTTAGGCTATGAAGAAATGTGTGGTGGACTAATTGCAATAAACAATTTAGAGAACTATTTATACAACATATATTTTTTATAGTCACGATATTTTGTTTCTGAGAAGGCTTTATTTCAACAACTTTATTTAAGCAAACAAGTAATGTGTGAAAAAGCGTGAAGATTATCCTGATGCATAAAAGTCGAGACGTGGAAGACTTGATTTATTAGACAGAGAGTATGGAAGACATTGTTGTAAATTTATACTACATACGTTCAATATGTACGTAACAATCACCAGAGTAGAATATGTAGATTTAATAGCTCAAGAGTAAGAGTTATAGCCACCGCAGCCATAAAAATAATGGCGTTCAATTTGCACCCACTGTTCCCACCTGCTGCAGGAAGAAGAAGAGTGTTATGCTTACAATTTTTTTAACACAGTTTCGAATTTATCAAAGAAAATGCTGGCATGTTTGGGTTGGAAAACGAGGGTGGGTCTGAAACGTAGCGCGTTCTCGCCACATCCACCGGCTTGCACACCTTTGAAATGCCAAGGATATAAGAAAAAGATTAAAAGGTTTTCAAGTGCAACAAACTTAATCTCCACAAAATACTTAGATAAAGTGCATACCTTGTTCTCTCAAGAGGTTGATGATCTTATCACGCAGTTGTCCATTTGCGCAGTTTATGGCGCAAAATGTTCCCAAGCCCCGAGCAGAGTTGAGATGATTTGGATACTTGTTCTTTAATCAGAATTGTAAAATAAATACTCGGCAGGTTTATGTGGGCATATTGTGATATTGTGCAAATATAGTTTTACATACTTGGAATTCCTTTAGTTGCTTCAGCATGAGAGATCCCGTACTCTGCACATTTTCCAGCACATTGTCACGTTTAATTATTTCCAGAATTTTATTCAGGATCTGAATCTTGGAGGGTTCTCCCATCCAAGTGTTAAAAATTCTATAGCTTTGGTCCGGTCTGAAAATTAAATAGATTCCATCAGTAAACATTAGCGAAATTTTGGATTACTTATAGCTGTAGCTACTGATAAGCTTCGAAGTTCTTTGTACCTAAATTCAGGTTTATGATAAAATCCTCCAGTTTGCATCTTTTTGCTAAAAGTGACAATATCCGGCGTTTCGGGGAGATTAAAGTGTTCGTGGCCCCACATTTTGCCCGTGGGTCCTCCTCCCGTTTGAACCTCGTCTATGAGAAGAGCCACACCCTTCGTCTTGGCCAACTTTTGGAGGCCTTGGAAAAATTCGGGGGATCCATGATTGTCCCCACCTTCGGCCTGAATGGGCTCCACAATGATTCCAGCCACCGGATTGCCCTTCTTCTTCCAAATGTCAATCAACTCTTCAACGTTGGCTAAGCACTTCTTGTCCTCGGCCTTATTCTCTCCAACGTTGTCCTCCAGTGGGTACTTGTACACTGGAAATCTGGCAACAGGCCAATCGAACGAGGGGACATCAATCTTGTGGATAGCTTTGGAATGAGTGCAGGTCAAGGCCGCAAGAGTTCTGCCATGGAACGCTCCTACAAAAATATTTAGTGGTCACTGGTCAAATGTACATCAAATCATTATTCACACGGCAATCAAATTGATTTCCATACCATGAAAGGCGAGAATGGAAAGAGGTGGGCTGCCCGGTGGCAAATTGTTCATGCATGAAGTCAGCTCATCCGGAGTGAAATCCTTCCCTCCGCGCTGTTGCTTCCGATACCAGAAGAAAATGGCTTTGAAGGCGTTCTGTTGGAAACGACAAATGACGGTGCTTATTTTGACAACTTTTATTTATGGGCAAGTGACACCAATAGTTTGAGAAAATCCTACCTCGTTGGAACAAGAGCCACAAGCCATCGTGGTTACGTGTTTTAATCCTTTGGGTGCTACCTGTAGCAGTGACATTGACGCTATTTCAACTCTGATTCTGACACTTGAGTGAGTGGGGCATAAAAATGAATAATTACCGAGAGAACGGAATCCTTCAGTTCTTGGACCCAGTCTCCTCCAGGATAAACGCCGAGTGCAGGCCGATTCACAAGAGTGCGCTGTCAATTCATCAAAATCCGCCGCCATAAATTTTGCTACAAGTTTAGTATGCACATAAATAAATAAAGAGTCTCACAATGTGATGAGGATCTGAGAAGAGGGCAAATAATTCCGGATGGTTGTAACCCAAGGGGATGGACGAGATTTGGGTGTACACGTCCAAAAACACATTCCCATCAACATCAACCAAGTAGTTGCCATAGGATTTGTCATAGTCTGCAAATTAGTCTTATTTATTACTCTTGCCAATGACACTCAATTTTCATCAAGTCCGACCACTTCTGGCATTGCATGAAAAATTGGTGTGTGTGGTTATGCTCACCTGCAAAAAGTTGAACACTGCCCGCTTGCTGTAGAAAATCATAGCATACACGTTAACACGTTATAAGTAATTTAAAGAATGACTTTTGCATCGTAATGCTTCTTAAATATTTCATCCAACCGTGAGTTTGTTGAGTTCATCCATCAGTTGCTTGGACTTTGGTCCAGGCATGCTCGTCTTCATGGAAGGCCCGGAAGGTTCACCTGCGATATTTAACGACGCCATACCCCGAACAACTACCCCTGTACAGTTATCAAGATATTAATATACATTTTCAATTCTGCTTAATTTACAATTCAGTTCAAATGCATGCAATATGTTACCCTTGTGGGAAGACGCCCGTCCTAGAATCTGGAGTGAACGTAACATTGTATTTGAAGAAAAAAACGATATTGACGACTGCAATAAATTTTCAGTTTTTTAATACAACCGAGCACTTTGGATGGAATCTGCAATAAAACTGTTGGTAAATTCGCTTGGTCCCGTTAAGTGGTATGGAACGAAAATAACTCTTGTTTTGCGAGGAGGAGAGATTTATTAGGCAGCCGTCCGTGTGGCAGTGTAAAAGTTGGTTGGTCTCCGTGGCTTGTGTAAACTAAACAAATTCTGATCGGCAGCTTTATTGAGTGCCAAGGTCGTCCAATTTAAAAACTCATCCTCAGTTGGGCGAAGACCCCGTTACATAAAAAACCATCCTCGTCAGCAGCAGCAACAGCACCAATGAACCACACGGCTTATCATCACCCAAACACTTGATGAATCAGTCTGCTCAGCAATAAAGTGTGTAAGTGCAATATGAAGTAGGCAATTACTATTTCGCAACCAGTTTCACCAATCGAGACAGCAATGATACTTATGTAATTGGGAAAACGAGACGAATTTATGAAAGCGTTAAAATATTTACTATTAAATTTACGACAATACTCAAAATATATATTTTTTACAGAAATCAAAACAAGAGGTTTACTTGCTGGTTGTTGGATTGGGATATGTAACAACAATGGGTCTATGTTGTTGTGAACCACTTTTTAATCTAGTTGGTTGGCCCGTCAGGGAATGTGTTGCTGGTGGATCAGGTTAACTTGATGGCATTTATATTCAAGGTCGGAGTCGCTGTTGCTGGTTGACTCTCCTCCAGAGTTGGTTACGTTACACACGCCACTTTGACTGCGCTGGAGAGTTCCCAACGAAAACTGAATAATGTTGCGTTGTAGAAGCGTATGAAAATCAAGATTATATCGCAATCACTAACTCCTCCATTTCATGAATATCTCCTGCAAATATTCAACAGTTGGTGTATTAATTCGTGGCCGGTTAGTAGCAGTCGGTGTCGAAATCGTGTAAATCCGCAGTAAAGAGGTCAATTTTATGATACGTATTACAGCGCAATGCTTGTTGGTCCATTTTGTGAGAACTGGGGTGGAGTATGTACATAGGTGTACGGAAGAACAATTAATTTATGGAATTAGTTAAAGGCAGACTGCGTGCATGCCCACAGAGCGGGTTCAGCCGTGGAGAGAAAGCAAGTGTGGAGAAAGCATTCGAAATTCCGAGGGAAAGTCAATGCTCGGCCACTCGGCTGTTTCGTCGACGCTTTTTCGGAGATGGACATCGGGTGGACGTTGCAGAATTTCGGAGGCATCTTTCTCCAAGTGCATGCACGGCGAGTTTTCATGCATGAAAATCGCGTATGAAAAGTAAGGATATGCATTTAGATGACTGAATTGAGAATTAGCTTTGTTCATAGTTTATAATTTTGTTGCCTTTAATGCGAAATTTTTATTTAAAGTTAACAATCATTTTCAAACTAAATATCAGAATGTAAACCTCAATCGTGCCAATCTGCACAGTTTTCCATCGTCCCCGCACATGCACGCTCCATCAATTGTCATACAGTTTCAAGAATACCACGATCCTTGTTATCCTAAAAGTACACGTAAAATAAGACAAAGACCGTGTGTCGCTTAAACCCAACTCTTATATAAAAGCTTGGCATCTCTTTTTGAGTAACTATTTATTCGGTTATTCAAAATCAATAATTTTTGATACGACAAAAAAGTCTACAAGTTATTCATACGGAGACACTCTATTTTCTATCATAGTTGACATTGCAGATCAATTTTTTACAAAGTGTACACAGAAACGCTATCGTATGTAATACGGAATATGTATGTATGTATCTGTAGCCGAAGTAGAAATAATAATCTTGTCCCCTGCTATTAGTGGACACCTGTACATAATTATTTATTAGACTGGTAAGTAGTGAGTAGTGAATTGATGAGATAAAAGTTGATTGATTTTCCTCAGATATGCCTCTGTTGGGTGTGTGGTTGGACTATCATATCCTAATCCTACGAGCTATGGAGTACTCCTCACAAATAAGACTCACGACATTTATTGGTTTATTATGTAATTTTGCTACCTGTAGAGTTGGTTATAATAGGTTGTGAAAATCATAGATCTTTATATTATTTATGTACCTGAAAATCCTAGGCTAAAACCTACACTGCTATTAATTCACGTAAAATAGTAGGAACATTTACCATGTTGACTGAGTCTGCACCTTTAATTTGCATTTTTATTTGACAGGACTCCACCACCACCACCACGAGAAGAAGAAGTATCAATTTTTTATGTGACAAAGTAGGAACTTTCACCGTTTTCTTTCGTATGAACTTTTTCAAGACATTTTCGACGAGATTTCTTTTTTGTACAGTACACAAACACTTTTTATTTATTTATTTATTACTTAGAGCTATCAAATAAATGGAATTTGATCACAAAATGAAGACAAAAAACCTTGCAGGCTGGAATGTTAACTACAACATGCATCAAAAATAAATAATATGGAAAATAAATAAAATAATAAAAAAATTAGTGAACAAAACCGTTCCATTTTACTACTTCATACATATTAAATGAAGTTGGTTAATAAATAATAACAAATAATCGAGCAATAACAACTGCAAAATTATAATTAATAATTATACTAGGTTCTAGGTCATACATAGGTACAAAATTATCATCACCTAAAATTATAACCACATTTTGCAATAATTTCAGCTACTGAACTAAATTATTATGAAAATCGTTTTAAACCGGGACCGTTTATCAACGGGATTATTAATATTATAATTATTAAAACTCAGGTTTATATTCACCAGGAAATTATGTATGTACGTAGGATGATGCCCTCGCTAAATAATTTACAATTTACGTCATCCATCATGGTAATAATTATAGGGAGTTGCAATATATAGCTGCTAGTTAGCTATAAATTGTCGTTGGGTGATGAACTGGGTTTTGGGAGGGGGAGGAGTAGGTCGAGGACGAGGAATATGCTGCTGATAATGATGATGATGGTGAAGAATCTCGGAAGCCTAAGCCTAGGAACTCAGTCATTCAGATTTGATAGTCAGGGGGTTATTATTAGTGGAGTGGGGTGGGGTGTGACTTGGGGAGGAGGGGTAGCTGGTGACAAGAGACAACGGGGCTCCAGACATTCCGTGTGGGGAAAACATTGCATGATGCATCGACGGGTGGCTCGGGCTTCCGAGGGGGCTACCCATCCCTGCGCTCGGCGGATTGATACGTTTCTCCTTTTGTCGCCTGCTTGACAATATAGAAAAACAAAGGAATGTACAACTTCACTTTATGAAATATAGTAAACCACTTTGTGGTATTAAATGTTTCTTAATTTAATAAATTAAATTAGGAATACCCAACCCCAATGAATTAGATTTGAGCCTCACCGATTGCAAAACCTGTGAAAATAATAAAGTAAATACATCAATACAATAAATTCAAACAAACTATTAACTTATTAATTCACTTGTAGACATATGTATGTGGTTACTTACCACACGCGAATAACTTCCTTCTCCATGTTCAAGTTCTCCGCAAGGATTGAGATCTCTTCGGACGTAGGTTTCGGATTTTGGATGAAAGCCCTCTCCAGCGCCACCCTGACCGTGGTCTCGATCGAGGTGCGCTTCTTCCTCCTCCGACCCACTGCTTCCGGCGTGGTGTGCGGATTGGAGAGTGCGCTTGGGTTGTTTAGAGAATTGTCCGCATCCTCCAACCACTTTTGCAACAGAGGCTTCAACTTGCACATGTTTTTGAAGGACAGGTTGAGAGCTTCAAATCTGGAAATTGTCGTCTGAGAGAAATCGTTCCCATACAATTTGCCCATTGCAAGACCTACGTCGCCTTGTGTAAATCCTGCAACAATAGATCAATCTCATTATTTCCTGCTACTTAAGATGATGAATACACGCCATTCGATTTCTAGGAAACGGGAAACTCACCCAGCTTTATTCGTCGCTGTTTAAAAGTTTTGGCAAACTGTTCCAACTCTTCCAAGTCTGTAGTTTCGTCGATTGGAGGTTCAGAAACGAGCAGTCTGGGCGTGGATGACTTGATATGATGAGTAACATGCGTTTGAGGAGGGGACGCTGGAGAAATTGGCGACGGGGTGACACGGTTGGGTTGATGGTTCCTCTGGTGATGATCATGGTTGAGAAGGGTGGGCGACTGATGGTGGTGATGGGCGTGGTGGAACGGCGACTGCTGATTTACACCATGATGATTCTGCCCATGTGAAATGTGTTGTTGTTGCTGTTGCTGCTGTTGTTGAGAGTGGGAATTTTGTTGAGATTTCTGTAGTTGTTGCAGGCTTTGCGCCACATGAGCTGCTGCTGCTTGCGCGACCTGAAATTTCAATCAACGAATAAAATAAAAAGTTAATGGTTTGTTATTTCACTTTGTTTATTCTTATTGCCATAAATCAAAATGGATTAATTATCATGCAGGCACATCATAAAAACAAGACGAGAGGGAGAGTGCATGCAAATTACGAATTATCATTTCTCTCATGATCATCACTGCGGGGATCTTACAGAGTCCAGTCACATATTACACACGAATCATTTGTTAACTCGTTAATTGCATTCATTTGTTTGGTTGGAAGGTGTAAATGTGCCATCTAATGCTTAGCATTTCAACATTTTGAAGTCAGAACTGAGGAATATGTAATCATCTCAAAGGATCAGGAGATAAAACAATATTTATGTAAAGTAGGAGAGAGAGAGAGAGAGGAAGAAGCAGATTCTGACTAAACGGAGTTGAGACAGAAGCGGATTTCACTTGCCAGCCATGTAATTTGTAATCTCGACAAGAACAAGAACAAGCAAAAGCGAGTCTCAAAAGCAGGATCAGCAGCTACATAGTCCAGTTATTAGCAAGTTGTAAGACATCATGAAGTTGAAATATTGAGCAAATTTGAATGTGATGAATGCTAATGAGTTACAAGTCCTTCGCCTGGTAGGACATTGTTGGATTCATGACATTGCCCAGCGGTGGCCAACGTACGTTCATGCAGGTAGATTTTCTCAAAAAATACAGACAATTTTCTTTCGTGGTACTCACATTTAAATGTTTCTTCACCTGAGTACTAGCAGCAGCAGCAGCAGAAGAGGATGAAGAAGAAGTGGAAGATGATGTTGCAGGATTATTGTTGCTCGATCTTGACGAAGCCAAGCCAGAAAAGTTTGAAGAAAAGAGACTTTGATTCAACAAACTCTGCAGATGGAAACAAGACAGAAATACTTAATATGAATGAAACCTTCAAAAACAATTTGAATAAATTAAAACATTATTCAAATGAGCTTCATCATATTTATTTTAAGGAAAAAGCAACAAGTCTTTTAGGCGACGCTTCTATAAGATTGCTTACATTATTTGCATCCAAAGAGCAGGACATTATTGGCGCTTGGTGTTGGAACATAGGCGGCTAATAAATGGTAAGTATGTATATACAATAAGCAAAATAAAAGTAGGTGGTCTTACTAATTATAATGATAATGACTGGATAAAATATATAAGCATTGTATACTTCCAGCAGTATTTATTAATAAATAAATTGTATTTACCTGATTTTGGAGGTAGAATTGAGTGGGCGGAGGCAGCGCCGACCCCCCCGTCCCACCAGCCGTCTGACCAAACATGACTAACTGCTGCAACGTCTGCTGAATATTTTGCTGCTGTTGTTGCAACTGCTGCTGAAGTGCCTAACCACACACACAAATTAGAAATAATATTAAAATTATGATTATGATGATCACACTTTCACTTGCCTATGCGATTCTCAACAAATTAACAAATTTAACCACTGCCTGATTTAAATTCTAACAATTGAAAGACTTGTAAAACTAGTTAATATTTATTCGAGGAATCTGTATGATTTGCTAAATTCAATTCGATGGTATTCAAAATTATTTTAAATTGAACCACGTTGCATAATAACCTAATAAAAGTATGGAATAAATTATTCCGAATCGTGGTTCTCGAGGAGGGAAAGGCCTCACTTCTGACTTTACTTTGCTAATGCAAGTTTTATTGTGGTTTTTCAACTCACCTGTAATTCCTGACTTCCAAGGGTGGCTGCGGATGCGAACTGATTCTGTAGGAAGAATTGCTGACCACTCAAACTCATCAACTGCAACGAGAAGCAAGGAATAAGTTAAAATCTAAAATCTAGTGCCAATTTTCAGTTCTTCGTATTCTTATCTCTTAATTCTAAAGATTATGATTATGCACAACGTTCACAAATCGCGAAGCAGTGCAGCCCAGCTAATAATCCTGAGTTGGTTGAGCATGAAAAGTACGCCGGGTTTGGACGGTGCCTTTGTCTATGCAAATCTATCAATGTTATTCCGTTGGACGGACTCTCTGAAATTGACTTGGCTGCATGCTGACGAGAGAGAATTGAGAAATTATACACAAAGAATGTCTCCATTCATTTGGAGTCCATATATTCCAGCAAATTGCAAGGTTACTCCAGCCAAAAGTTTAAAATAATTGGGCGAATGAATGAAAATGTATTTTTCCTCTTTCATACCTGATTAAGTGATAATTGTCCAGCCTGTAACGCAGCCAGTGCAGCCTGGATCCCTGCGGGGGAAGGGGCCAAAGGGGACGGTGGGGAAAGTTGACCTCCATGATGCCCATTCGCCTGTCCCCCACCACCACCCCCATTCTTGGAGAGATGGCTGTGAATGTGGTGGTGATGATGGTTGTTGTTGTTGTTGTTGAGGTTGGTGTTGTTATTGTTTAGGTGGCGTTCCCTCTCACGGTCACGATGGCTGTTGTGGTTGTTGTTGGACCTTGACCTTGCTCTGGGCGAGTGGGTGGCGGAGGTCACGAGGTTGAGGGCACCGCCGACGACCTTGTCCGAGTCCATTGAGTCCCCATCCTCCTCGTCCAAGTCCGAGCGTGACCTTTCCTCCTCTTCCGACAGGAGGTCCCCGTTGAGCCCATTGTCTGAAAGAGTCCGAATACAAGAAGATATGAAATTTTTGTGCAGTTTTTGCAGCAGACACTTTTTCACTGTGCTATTTATCGTGTGGTGCCGTGAGGGAGGTGAAGTACTACTAGAACTAATTGTCGGACCAGCAGCAGCGTCCATTTCTGCCAAAAGAAGAAAGAAAGACTTGAGGAGGTGAGACTGCAAGCCTAAGAATAACAATTATGCGACCTCCACCCTTCAAGGAAGGATAATAAGTAACAACTGTGGTGGGGAACAGAATAATGATCATTGGTTGGTATGCGGGCAAAAATATTTAGTCATTCAGTCATTCGTTTATGTGATTCGATTTACATGTTGACGGGAACTGATTTAAATTCGCCATAATTTAGAGCAACCGTAGCATCGAGAGAAGACTGCAGCACAATAATCTACGACCAAATAACGAAGGAATATGAATAAGCATAAGAATAAATAAGCACGAGTTGTGACTGCAATAACTCGTTTTCTCCACCCAAACGATGCTGGCGAATTCAAATTGGATCGTCTAAAGAATGTTGAATTTAAATGGTATGCGTGTCCTCGTTGCATGTGTCATCTATAAATTCAGAAATCGATTACACTCCTCTCTCTCACTGGCTGGAAGACTCGATCTTCTTATAGTACGTACATACATACTTGTACATACGTACGTACGTACAAGTGAGGAAGTAGTGGACAGCATTTGAATCTCAATTTCCTCAACTTGAGCACACATGATGCATTCAAAATAGTAAAATACGGATGACGACGATAACATTTTCCCTGCTCTACTGTCTTTGGGGCTCGATTTCCCTTTATTGAGGGAGATTAAAACGTAAAATAGCTTAAAAAGTGAAAGAAAGGGATGAACTTTGATGCAGAACTTGACCATGTACGTCTTCCCTTCCTGTTTCGTAAGAGGGACCCACAGATTCGGAGTCGTCCTCCCAACACCTACACCCACATCTCCAGCTTCGACCACGCCACGACGCGACATACCCACTCCCCCAGAAGAGCAAATGTCCAGAATTCCCCCTGAATGAATACAACGAATGGAAAGAGAGACGTTGTTCTCTCTCTCTCTGGTGGACATTTGAGACATTAGTATTCCTCGAATGGTTACGAGATGGTCACTTCTGGGCAGCGCTTTGACCATTTTATGCAAGATGCATGTAAAATACGTCGATTAAAATACATCTTCTCTCAAGAACTTGCACCACCACGCGGCTGCTGCTGCTCTTCTTATTCTGCTCCCAAATATATTCCGCTCGGACCAAAAAATACGTGATCAGAATCTCATTTCCGAATGGCAAACCCCACGCCACCACCAACGGCCACTGCCAACAACAAAGTCATCATCCATCTTGCACTTCATGCCATGAATCTCTCTATTCAAATTGGATGCAAAATGAAAATTCAAAAAATTACGATTTTTTGGAAAGAGCTGAGTGGGTATTATTGCGTCGGATAAGAATGGGGGTTCGAAGTGGCGATAAAGTTATGTCATAAAGAGGCAGATTGTGAAAGGCTTCTTGGTGGTGGTGATTTTCGGGTGGGGAAGAGTTGGCGAAGATTCAATTTAATTTATATAAAGAGAACAAGAAGGTGCTATTCATTTTGCTCTCTCGGACACTTGGGTCACTTCTCAATGATCTCACTCCCCTGGGACACGAGGCCTGCACTCTGGCTTGGTCCCCCTCCACGCCTCCTGCCACCCAGCTCAGCCTGACCAGCAACAGGGTGGGTCGGAGTAGTGGACAAGCAGTCGGACTGTGTCGTCCCCAACCCTTTCACCATTAGGTACTTACGAGCATACATACGTGGACATATATCCCCATGTGCCTCATCCTCATCCAATGTAATGTAATGCACAATAATGCGGAGTTGAGATATTTATCTTCGCTCTCACCATGCACCGTTGACTATTTCAATTTCTTTCTCTCATTTACAAAGTACCATTATCCTCTCTTTTCTTCATCCCCAGTGGCCACCACCACCTTTGATCTGACCCACTCCAGATATTTACTTATTTTATGGACTCTCTGGCTGGCGGATGAATTGATAGTCCAATTCACGAGATAAGCAAATGGATCCTGGACGAGGAGGAGGAGGAGAGGTGGACATGGACGAGAAGAATGGGTCCAGTTTTTCTGCAGCTGGAGGACGCAAACATCAGATGGACTTTCCATTTCCTTCTGAACCCGATCCGATTAACTTTCCCCAGGCATGAGGAGAAGAAAGGACCAGAAATCACGACTACATATACACTCTCTCTCTCCCCCGTAAGTGGAGATGAGAAACGGATCGCATTTCTCATGTCCACCACCACCAGATGTATACATATATCTGTCGTGGGCTATGTATTACTCTCGGCGACATGACTTTCTCCGTGGCCGTCGAATTCTGTCTGGCAAATTCGGAGAGAAAAGATTTAGTTTGCATGTAAATTTGAGAGACAGCCCCCCGAGGAGGAGAGGACAGCTGTTAGCCATTCCTGGAGAACTTAATCCTCGCCGTGGGCTTATCCAAAAAAGAGTGAGAAATTGTGTTAAGGACTTATCCATGTTTTTCCCAGAGTGAGGAATGGCTTGGCTTGGTGGCATGGCGAAGGAGTGTGGGAGATGGAGAGAGGAAGAAAAATGCTAAAATGGTCGATGTAAATGGAGGAGAAAACAAAGAGTGGAGTTAATGGCAAAAGTGGATTTGAGACTGGCTTCCGGGCACAGCGTGACGTCCATTCCATGGCTGGACCACGGGCTGGACGACACGAATCAATATCTATTCCTCCACACAGTGCATGTCATGCAAGCCCATTTCCCTCGAATCTACAATGCTACGTTACGTAGTCGCAGGTCCCAGAATGGGATGAAAAATAGGAGCGAGTTGTATTAAACAGGATTTGGTTCTTGAATAGTAGTGAGATCTCATGAATCTCGTTTGACGCTGGACCATGCATGTGTCCTCTGCCTGTTTGCTTGACCAATATCAATGTCCATTCATCCGTCTTCCTCTTCCCAAACAAACAGACTGACCTCACCGCCTCACCACTGAAATCAATCCAACTCTCAATCTCCATTTCATTCTCTCTCTCTCCGTCTCCCGTGCACCGTCTGAGAAGGAAGACGCGTCGGGTGCACCAGGAGTGAAAGGAAGACAGACAATAACTTTGAATCGAGACCAGTCCGGATGGATTATGGACAGGTGTGAATGCCTTTGCTGGCTTATTCTGTCAACAGCAGAGGCACGACGGACCAAAAAATGTAGTATTTTGTAATTAATTTTGCTGGAGAAATATTTAGTGTCGCACCTTCTCCACCTCATTCTTGGAGGAAAAGATGATGATGAGATTACATTTGATGGTGGCGAGGCGACACATTAATGAATTATGAGCAAGTCTCTGGTGACACTTTGATTGGACAAAGTAATTCCGATGAAAATCCAGAAATCCACTCCCAACCCCGGACTCCTGCCACTCATCATCACGGAAATAATATCTCGCCCGCATTGCTGGGATTGCAGCGTGGCAATTCCTGGCTGGCATGATGATGATGATATTATCAGAGCTTTTGCTAAATTGATAAATTACGGGCAGGACAGGTACGGTCCGGCATTATCGTCATGTGGCATCATCAGCCTTGGAAATTGTATCAGTTACTAATGTCGACTCATCTTTTTTTCTTCCTTCTCAGACTCAGAAGTCATCAGAGGGAGACGAGGAACGTAACACCTTCGCCTCTAATGATTATCTAAAATCCCGTGTGATATCCGTCGTCAATCATTTTTCACTTAATTGGACTTGCCAGCAGAGGAGAAATCATAGAAATAAATGGGTGTCAACGTCACGCTGAAAGTTGGTGGCACGTCATTAAAAGATTTAGCTCTCACTTTGACCGTGCTCATCCGCAGATCAGTCCATACCTCCTTCTCAACACATATCTCAAGATGCTATGAAAACATATAAACTTTCTCCGACCCAACAGTGAAAAATGGAGGTGAGGACTTTGAGCAACGTTCGATGCATGCAAATCCAGCATTGCTTTTCTGTTGGAAAACTTGGAGAGCTGTGTGAGCGAGGTGAAAAAGTGTAAGCTTTTTGATGATATTCCTCCTCTCCAGGCAAATTTGTGGATGCAAAACGGCTTAAAAGGCGGAGAACGTGGCATAATAAGAGGTAAAGAGTGGGGCGAGCGAGGCAGGTCGCCGATGGTGGGACGTGAGGTGCTTTCTGAGCGCGGAACAATGGGAGGGTGCGAGAAGGAAGGGGGCATTCGCTGGGAAGTTGGCATCTAAAAATGTGACGACCTCAGCTCTTGGCCTCCTCCACCCGTCGTCGTCCGTCTTCACGTCATCTTTGTGAAGACGGCCCATGGTGACGAGAGGGATGATTCCGCGGTGACAGGAGGAGAAAGAACTCGCAAAGACTTTTATCTCTCCGTTTAAGCCAACAATAAGCGGTGGATGGTGAAGGTTCTGTTCTCCGTGGAGGAGAACTTGCTTATAAAAATTGATCGCAAACATTATTATGCCAATAAATGCCAGGGAACAAAATCCACTGAAAATCCTGAATGCTGATGTGGTCAGTTTTCAGCCAGCTCTTCTTATATCGTATCATCCTCGTCGTATTTTGGTTGTTTGGACGATAAGCTAAAGGACAAGAGAAGATGGAATATGCAGATAAGCCACAAATCTCGCCAACCTCCTGGGGAGCACTGTTTATACTTTTTTATAGTCGAACGTACAACAACAACAAAGCTCCTCTCCGCTCGCTCTCCTCGCCATATTTCATTTCTGCACTTGGATGGGAATCAAGAGCGTTTAGCACCCACCATAACTCTACGGGTTTTCCACCACCACGACCCCGGGTTGCGTGACGTGACTCCCCTCTGAATTTGAATAATTAACAGAATTTGGATATGCGAGGAGGAGCTTTTGCGCATCCACTAATTGCTAATTCATTCAGAGGCCAATTCCACATTTCACGAAGAGGTGGCAGTTGGTTGGTTTGCTTATTTATGTTCTGGAGTCATTATCACCACAGGAGCTGCGAGAAGGAGCCTCCAAATATTTACGGTCATCATCGGAAAATCTTGCGTGGTTGCAATTTACTTATTTATTGAACTGCTTTTACGATTCGGGCAATTTCTTTCCCATGTCACTCCTTCCTCCTCGTCCACCCCAGATGACTTTAATTAGGACTCCGAGAGTGATGCATAGCGAGATCCAGTCACGATTTAATTAGATCTGCACAGACGCATATGCGTGGATGTAGTACGGACCAGCAGTTACTTAGTTTGCATCAGATCTGAATTGCTGAGTAGTTAATTTGGAGACCAGAATTGCAAGTGGGATGACCACTCTGCCATTTATCTCTCAGCCACTGACTACAAATTGCCCACATTTTCTCTCGTGGAATAATTTCCCTCTCCACAACCTTTGTCCAGGCGATGCTACCATGCACCACTACCTCTCCTTCAGATAAGGAACCTTTCCCGAGTAGCAGGAGTCGTAGTTAATTAGGGAGACAAGGCGATGGAGGAGCCGGGTGACAAAGCGACTATTAAAACGGGAGGTGGCAAAGAAAAGTGGCCGCCACGACCGCTTCCTCCTCCTCGGATCATTTGTCCAGATAGGAATTTTATTTTGTAGTGGAAATCCCTTCTCGAATTAATCAGCATGTCCATATCCGATTGCCTTCTTCCCCAAATAAGTCTGTAGTGCTGAGTTGGGGAAAAGCTGCATGGACGAGTTGACCACTCGGTTTTATTATCCCGAAATGTGGGGAAAGCAGGTCTCACGTATGCCGAAAATACCCACCCACCAGCAACGCACGAGTGGAGGATAAGCCATATTATGCCGGTTAGCATGCATGTAAAGTGAAGGGAAAGTTATTGAATGGGAAGGATTAGTGGAGTCCAGCGGAGGATTTGGAAATTCACCACTACTTTTCTCCGCGTGTGAATAAAACCCTTTCCCGTCCAGCATTCCGTCCTCCTCGGCCACAATCCATATCAGTCAGCCAGCCACATTAGCCTATGCTCTTCGTGGGGTATAAATATAGAATATCCACCAGCAGCAGATATTTAGTGCTCGGACTTCTTGAGGGGACGGAAGCAAGGACGCATTTATTAGACGCACCTAAGCTCATGCTGGCTGAGAGAGTTGACCAACAACAAGATTTGTGTGGAATAGCAAGAAAGTATTATTCTCTCGTTGTATTCTTGGGACGAGTACAGTTGGCTGCTCGGCGTATGAAATGGAATATTTGAGGAAATGTTGAAGACCATAAGATTTTAGATATTCCTTCTTTTCCAGATCAATGATGGTTCATAAAGGACCTCAACTTACGTGCTATTCACATCCTCTGCTCACCACTCGCACTCACCTAGTCACTCACCAGCAACCATTCAATATTCCATTCGAGAGAGAGAAAAGCAAAGAAAAATTCACTCACTTTATTACACAGTCCAAGAAATCAAGAGCACCTGCATATTTTCCCATTCAACTCCATGACCAAATTTCACCCCATTTTATTCACTCAAATTCACTACTACGTCGCCCATCCGAACAGGCTTCGCTGCTCGACGATGCCCACAATCCGGTCGCACCACGAATTCCACTCCTCGTGTGGACGCTCCCAGAACAAAGAATAAATTGTTGTATTCAATTTCGTTCTGTTTATTCAGCACAAGCATTATCCACCACGCACTGGATTGGAATTGCTAAAGAAATAAGTGCTGACTGCTGGGCTCACAAAAAATCGTATTCAGATTAAGAGACGTGGAAGAAAGGGAAGGGTAGCAAGCAGAGAACGGTTCTCAGCATATAATACGCCACCAATCTGGAGCTCTTAAGACGACGATGTACATACGTAAATAGCCGTGGACTCGGTTGGAAGAATTAAACCATGGCGGAATTTATAGAGGCATAAAATCCATCCCAACTTTAGACTGTCATCTAAACTAAACTAGACTAAACGAAATCTTGGGATGCAAATTAAGGAACCAACGATAGCCTCATCTGTCCGTAGATAACTATTCCAAAAAAAATACTTTTCAGCAATTTCCCAAAACCAATACCAAAGAAATACGATAGGAATAGGATATTGCATATTCATTATTGAGGAGAGTGAGAAAAATTCCAAATTGTGGCCAAAATGGGAAGCAAGCATACCTGTGCGAGCCAGGAACAAAAGTCTGTCGTTTTGACTGGTCCTGACACGAAGGGGACTCTTATTTCCTTTTGGACAAAGGACGTGATGGAATAAAGTGTCACGAACTTTTGTCAAACCAGATCGATTACCCAACTTTTGAATATATTTGAACAGAAATACTCGTCATTCTCTAAACATAAAAAGACAACTTTGTCCCCAAAACCAAGTAAATAAATATAGAAGCTGCACACACGATAGGACTGCTTACGTATTGCTATACATACGTGGTGAGGCAATATATTTACTTTGCCTCACCTCTCCCTGTAATTCGAGACTTGATGGACTGTCAGCCCCAACGCAAGAACTATTCATACTTTGGCTCATTAGAGATCAAATGTTTCCATAAAAGTTGAAAAAGGCACTTAAGCAAATTTGGGTCAAAAGTAGGAATAAAAATGCAGTTTTGGAAAAAGGCCGAGTCATCAGCGAGACGGGAAAGAGGGGATTTCTTTGTCGATTGACGTTTAGAGTTACCAACAACCTTTTACTCCATCCCACATAAATATTTCGTCTTCTTCGTGTATATGCCGTCCACCAAACTGAATCTTCTTCACGTGAAAAATAAATGAACAAGAATGCATGTAATTTAAGTTGTTACAAAAACACACCTGCCCGAAATGCATATATGTGTAGAAGAACCAAATTTCTTCAAGACAGATTAGATAAAAAAGGATCCAAATTGAGCGATGACGAGCTCTTGAAATAAACATCAGTGGCAATAAAAACACTCTGAATCGAATCAAAGGTCTACGTATAATCAAACCGCACACGCACATGTTCCTCCCTCCTCTCCCGATGATAAATATTACAAAGTGGGACAAAAAATAAGAATAAGAAAGGGAGACGTAGATATAAGAAAATTGAGCCGGGGCATGTGCTGGACGACGGGTTAAAGTCTAAAGTTAAAACTGACACCAATTTAAAATATGTACATGGCAGCATGCACATCGTTTCATTGCTATTAAATATCACGATGCAGTACAATCGACTCTCGAGCCATTGTAATTGAAGACCTGGAGCGAGTAGAGGAAAAGCACTTGAGCTGACGTGGACCATCTGCATCTCCAATTTAAATCTAAAATCCAAACAATCTCGACATCATCATCCTCATCGAGAGGAGCTCATCAAATAGTCAGCCTCCCAACAGGGCCAATCGCCTATTCAAAATTCAATGAGATTCAAGATGAAGATGGACAAAAAACGGAGAAAGGGTTGGACTTGTTCATCTGCCCATCGTTATCGCATCCTATCCAGACTCACTTTCGGAGCCTATATTATATTTCACATCTATTTTTCACATCGTGCATGCCCATTCAAAATTAAAAATTTACATTTATTCCAAACGAAGCAGGGAAAGGATTGGATGGGCCTAATTTATTACCCCTGGTTATGCTGATAGTCGCATTTGTTTGTCATTTGTCGCATGCTTCTCTCCATCAACAACCAAACGCACCACTTTTTGCCCCCAATCAAATCCAACCCTTGGGCCGTGATTCGATTAATGCGGGGATACGAGGAGTCCGGCGAGAGAGAGAGTGAAAGGGCTGCTGCACGGGATACAAAAAATGCAGAAATATGATAAATAGCATTTTCCACGGTTGATACAAAGGGTTGACAATTTTAGAGTCGCTGCTTCCTCCGAAATGTTCATACATTAAAGTCCATTGTCCAAATTTAAAATCAAATGGTGGTGCGAGTCGGATTGTAAATATTAAAAATATTAAATCGTTACGAGAAGAGGGATGGACTCGAATAATGCTCTTTCGAGCTGGTACATACTACGAGCATATAGCGAGTGGCTGTTGGGTACTCGTTGATGGTGCATGATGGCAAAAGTGTCCGTCCGTTGTTGCTTCGAAATAATGTAATAATGGGACAAAAAATGGATAAAAAGTGCTCATGCTTGTGTAACATGAGAGTCGTCTTTATGAACATTGCACACAAACTCGGCTTGATAAATATTAAAGAAGAAATATACATTTAACTCTGCTTAATTTTTTCGTTCACCATCATGGGTCGATGTACTCGTTCGCACTCTAACTACTATGCACATACATATGCGTGTACACAACCTACGTAAATTTGAGCGTCACTGCATTGTTAATAAAGAGCCAGTAAAACTCTGCAGTTCAATGATTTTGCATCACACAGAGTTGTTCTCGCGAGTGGAATTATCTTTATCATTAGGAAAGCGAAGGATATGGGATGGATGGATGAGTGGAATTGTGAGTTTTTGTTCCCTTGTTGTCAATCACTAATGAATCAACATTTCATTAATCAACGAGTGGGAAAGGAGGAGAGTTAATTATGGCCGTCGCATCGTACTCCTCCGTCCATTGTATCAATTAAGCCTTAATCACCGAGAGCAAAAGAGTACAAGCAGCCCTGGATCGGATCACAAGAGAATGGGACGAAATAAACGGAAAAGAAATCAAAGGATTAAAAGAGAGGACATTAAATGCAGAGCACACGTCCACCTTCATCTCATCACACGCCACGAATAATGATAGTAAATTACTATTAGTAATACCCACAGAGCGAAGGGAGATGATGCCGAGGTGCTGCTCCTGCTGGAGGGTGACTGCTATCAGTTTCTCATTTTTTGATAGTCTAATCCAATCAGGTAAAAAAATCTCAGGTAGCAGGAAAGGGTTCACTCATTGAAATGATAATTGAATCCGGAGGAGAATTGAATAAAGGGTTCTCTTCGATCTGGCTCCTTTGCTGGCAACCCTTTTGTGAATGCAAGTCTACAGCCTCGTTGATTACATATTCACATTCATCTCTTGGAGGAGACACGCACATCATTAAAGTTTTAGTTATGCGTGATGCAAGACCGTGGACCAACGTGCGCTGGCCAACCACCAGATCGTTCCCACCTCGAGCCGTGGAAGACCAACCCTTTGAACACTCACATATTCATGAGATGACATCAAACTCTCCTCCCATTCCGCCTTATTTGCATACGCTCGCTTTTTTATTCCCATCCACGGCCGCCTCCTTTATAAAATACATACGGCTCTCTAGTCGCAGTCTAGTCTCTGGTCTATCATCCGAGTAATCACTTTCTCAAGTAGCCCGTGCCGTCTAATATAAATGATGCTGGATAATTCGGAGGGGTAATGACGAGCATCATTGAGAGGAGGAAGATTACTGCCCAGCATCGATAGCATTTAATTGAATGTGAATATCCCCAAATTTAAATTCATGTCATGCCTCGGACACACTCAACACTTCACGTTTATAGCGGATGGAGATGGAGATAAGCGGAATTGGATTTTTGGCCCATACACATAATCTCTTGAATGCGTCATTAATGGACCAGGCCGAGTCCGATATATTTATAAATACGCAGCCTACCCGACACAACATTTTGACTGGTTTTAAGCAGACAGAACTGAGGAGCTAAATATATATCTACGTACAACATGTAAATTTCTGAATTCCAAAAAAAATGTGCCGGAAATGTAGACGGAAGGAAGATGGATGTCGTGCTCTTTTTTCTTTTTACTGACTTTGCTACTCCATGAAGTGGATGTGAGATGAGGGTCGGTTCTTATGTGGCTGAACCCCACTGGCCATGGCTGCACTGGATTATGCATCATCTGCAGAGTGGGGCCAAGTTTCAGTTTTTGGGAGAATTCTTATAATGGGATCACAGTTTTGCCTTTTTATCTTTCGCGTCTACACACACAGACCGTGAGTGTCACTCGGAGGACGAGCTCACTGAATGATATTCACACTAATTGATGGATGGACGACCCATTTTTAATAAATGGGGAAAGAACCACGGTGCTCTCCCACTGAGAGATGACGATGTGCATATTTTATGAGGAGACAAGAGAGCGAGAGGAATATTGCTACATATGCGGAGAACGGGACGCAATTCATTTTAGTCGTCGGTGACAGTGTCGCTTTTTACAAGAGATTTGAATGCAGATATTTCTTTGTGCGAGACGAGGAAAGGTCTCACCGTCCTACTCTCGTAATGAATTCAAAGCACCGTTAGCATTTAGTAAGTAGGGATCGAATTCACAGAGAGGCTATAAAAGACAGTTATTCTTATTTAAGGAAAACAGATGCAGATGCAGCTCTCGGAACAGTCCCGTTCACTGCCTGGAACCTTTTTAATAATAATAATGACGACTGATAATATGGACAACTTGTCACAAACGAATATAAATGGAATAGATTTGGTTTCAGGGAGATTTCCATATTCACTGCTGCACAGCCTACACGGGGACGAAATGAGACCAAGGGCACAAATCCTGCTTCCTCATGGGGACCACCACTCCCAAAATGCTTACATATTTAAATTGATAAATCTCTCCGAGCCAGAATGGCCCACTGAAGCACAATGCAAACCATTTCATCCGATTTCCCAGTATTTAATAAATAACAACACATTGTTTGCACCGATTTCTGATGCACATCCCAAATTTCGCAAAACCAGGATTCATGAATGGCATTTTACGAGAGAATAATGCATGTGTGCGGAAGAAATGGAGTTGTAAAGTGTGTGCCATGTGTGTCCTCACCCTTTGACGGGTGTTACTGGCCGAGTACATACGTACATCATTATTACTTTGACTGCGCAGCCCTTTTCCAGAAATATGGAAATCTGGTAGTTCGGAGAGTATATGGAAATGTGCAGCCGCCGACTTGTGCATTGTCCTGCACATCCAATATTCAATATCGTGTCAAAAAATACCCTCTTCCTCCCAAACTTTTGGGCTTTTTAGATTTGGAGAGATTGTGAGCAGTTGATCCCATGTGTGGCAAGTCCATCAATCAAACCCAGCAGTGCAGCAGGGTAGGACTACATTGAGAGGAAGGAGTGATTTTATTTCCGATCTCTCACTCGCTGATCCCCCGCATCGTCATGTCTTCATATTATGATTTCCTCCTTACATGTGTCACCCGTGTCGTCTCCATTATCAGGTCGGAGTCACTAATGCTGCTGCTCCACTGAATCATGGTCAATGGCGAGATATGCAACAGATATGTGACAGATTGGATGGGAGTGGGTGAAAGCGGGTGAAAGGGAGTTATGAACACGATGCATGATTCATAAACATTCAACTCATGTAAAGTGGTTTGAGATGGAGTTGTAAAATAATAAATGTGCTCAAAAGGAGTACCAACCTGTGGCTGGGGAACTGAGACTCCGGTCCATCCGCTTCAATGGTTCGGCTAAAAAACAAGAAATAAATCCACGTTAGCTTTTCGTCTCAAATTGGTCACTGCTGATTTTCCTCTTAAACTTTAACACCATACAAATCGTATAAATTCAACAACTAATTATGGCAACACACCTGGCAGGCCTACAAATCGTCTCGAGTCGATGATATTCATTTTGTGCACTTTTCTAACTGAGCCCGTTTGTATGCAGTATTTCATGGGTGGCAATAATTTAGAGTCACATTAAGTCACATATGCAAACGAGTTAAATTTCACTAAAAACCAAGTACCAACCAACTAAATTATGAGTCTCAAGTTTTCGAGTAGCACAGCACAAAGTCAGCAAAGTCTCAACCCGGCACGAGAAAAGCGATCAGGAATGGATAGGTTTTTAGGACGAGAGGAACATGTCGTTGGTCCCGAGCTCTCCTGCAGAATGTGAGGCAGCAGCATCGTGGAAAGAGTGTGAAGGGCTCCGACCCAGAGTCCCTCCCTTTCACATTAAGATGTAAATTAGACATTTTTTACTCTCCCCTCCGTAAAAAAATTCCTACTCGCTGAACCAACATCCACACTTTGAGCGAGGCACAAAGGCTGCCAAGGCTCAAGTTTCGCCTTAAGTGTGCATTTCAGCCTATAACGGAATGCACCTTCGGGTTTCTCTCTCGTATTAGTATTATTATTACATAACTGCGTATGTGTGCTCAAAGGAAGCAGTCAGTGCAAGCAGGCAGCAGCAGTGCCCTTCTTGGTCTTGGTGGTTTCGTTGTAGGATCACCACTACTTGAGCTCAAACGCAAACTTAACGGTTGACAAGGATTATTTGGTGTGCTGAGGCATGCATAAAAACCAAGATGTTTTTTTATCTCTCGTCATGTTACTTACATTTCAATAAAGAGTTAAGAAGATGAAGGTCGATAAAAAACCCTTTTGACACGTTTGTTCCAACAAAGCACGCGTTAATAACCAACAACCCTTCGCTTCCATCCAGCACGACGACGACGACGAGCATCGTGCAGCTGCCAGAAGACGTTCATCGGTGGCTCGTCATTGTGTAATAGACATTTTTTACACGCTCCTGCTCCACGGAATATTCAAATGGGGCAAAAAAGAGAGAAAGGGTGAGAATATTCATGAGCGCTTTTATTGGAGGAGACGGAAGGTGACTATCAAGTAGCTCAACCCTTTCCCTTTTTTTATCGGACGATGATATCATTAGCACACACTCACCAACTGAGTGTTCTGCATATCCCAGGTATACGCAAATGTGGACACGCATATTCATAGTCCGATTAACTCCTATCCTCCGTCGAATGGGCGGAGGACGATGATTCAACATTTAAATTTTAACCCTTTCTCATCAACCAAATGCACACACATGTAGATAAAAATACTAGGACCTCCATGTTCCCCATGGAGGAGAGAGCACTTAATTTTATTACGTAATTAACATGGAGTTAAATAAAATGAAAGCTCGTGTCGGCCTGTCTCCTTCAGTGTGGCCGGAGTGATGTATGATGTTAATGATGATGATTACGATAACGGTAATGACGGGCAAGTCAACACTTTCGCCCGTGCAACAACAACAGACGACGACGACGAGGAGGAGAGACGGATATGTTGTCATACATTTTCGGCCTCGGGTCCTGCTCACCGACCGACATGGCTAAAAAACTTGGACCCAATAGCAACGATAATAATATAACAACATTGGGAATAATAACATTAATGGTCAGATGGACTTGTCACTGTAATGGATCACTTTCCAAAAAATATATATAAACAGTTTGAGGGGTAGTTGATGCGACGCTTAAAATAACAGGCTTTGTTTTCCAATGAGGAAATTTAAAATTTAGACATTGTCGAATAATGAGGGGCTCCAATACAACGGGTGGTTATTCGTACTGCTACGAACGGAGCGAAAAAATTATAATGAGTGCAACCATTCAAAGCTTATGTTCTCCTATTTTAAATTTTAAATTAAATCGGTTTCACCAGCCCATCGACTACTACAACTATTCTCCGCACCCTTGACATTCATGCTAATGTGGAAATTTTGAATTTGGATAGCAGCTGCCAAATGACAAAAATGTTGGTGTGTCACCCTTCCCTCGTGGCTTGATGGATTCTCGCCACCAAAAAAAGACCCAACAACGCCACGACTGCTTTTCATGTGCGGTTCGACTATATACTGATCAATCCAATCCGATGGTGGTGTCGATGATGAAGATGAATGAGAGAGTGAATTTTGAATGAATTTACCACCTACGGATGGATTATTAAGCTGGCTGAGTCCGGGTATCCGGATAAATGGTTGGGTCACCCGTACTTATTTAGCTTAATTCAGGAAATAAATAATATCCTCGACAGTGGAGGACTTTTTATTTCTTTGGTCGCCAACCACCAAGCTAACATGCACACAGAGCTATTTGCTAGTGGATGATGTGTGGTTTTGCGTATAATTCTATTTGAACAGGGAGCTACTTATTTTATTTTGGGTCCGCAGACTCAAAGGAAATCCACTCAGGTTGAAGATGTAAACAGTAAACACGGAGCATCTTCTTCTATTTGGAGAAGCAAATTGTCATGTGGATCAGTCGGGATGAATTTATAAGAGGGTCAGAGATTTGTGGTTGGCGTGCATGCAGGAGGACGAGGAGGCAAAAAAGGATGGATGGATGATGGGGTCATCCCATTTTAGTTGGCCCAAGAAGATCTGCTCAAGAGCTGAGAGTGGGCTTTGTGGGGATTTTTAGTTCTAATGTGAGTAAAGACGCAACAGATCGGAAGCAAGAAATAAAAGAGTTTACGAATTTTGCGGAATCCTCCGCGGGTGGGAATTACATTCGTCCAAGAGAATCTCGCCAGTTACAGAGAACTCGGTGCGGGGCTTCCATTCACACAGCCGCACAATGCCCACAATCAAGTGTGGAAAAAGTAACCGTATTAGCTGCCAAGTTATCTTGAATAAGTTTGGCCCCTAATCTCCACTGGAATATGAAGAGAGATAAAGGGTTATGAAATATCGCAGAGTCAGAGTGACCGAGGGGAAGCATCGCGCCGGGCAATGCAACCGCTGGCAAGTCAGGGAAAGCTAATTTCATTCAAATCCCATCAAAAATCATCAGAATTAAGATGGATACTCCAATTTCCGATTAAATATTTAATGCTTGGCTCATTCCTCTCGTTAAGTCGCAGACCCGAGAGCTCACTGGGGATGAATTATGCGAAATGAGGTCCACCACCATATTTTCATGCCCTCCATGACTATTACTGAGGACTACTCTCTCCTTCTCCTGAGTTGAGAGAGAGAGAAAGGAGACGCCGATGATCACGTGGACGTAGGAAGAAAGTTTTTTTTACCCGAGCCAGAAAAGGACATTTGGTTGACAAAGTTGTGTCGAGATTTGAGAGAGGAAGGAGTGTGTCTGTCGCGTAAATCTCGTAGAAATGCAAAAGGCGACATAAATTGGTTCCCGTGAACTCGGACAGTTCAAAGTGACCATTCTGGGAGTATTCATATTAGGGTGGACACCGAGGCTGGCGGGCTACAAATGTATTACAATGTAGGGATCTTCGGGGACTCTATTTCTTAATATAGTGCTCTCTGGGGGCCCTTTCCAGCTCCAGCGGACATTGTACTTTCTCCTTCCCCCACTTCAAAGCCAAATTTACGTCCCAACTCCCTCTCGGTGCATACATTCAATTGGGATTCAAAGAAGCATGCATACCAATCCGGCAGCCCAATGGCCAGCAGGCTAGACGTTCGTACCACATCTCTCACTACGTGTACGCATCCAGGGTGGAAGACGATGATGCAGGAGAGGAGAAAGCGAGGCAGGCGATATACGTACTTCAGAGAAACCCGTGCATTGAGTTAAACACTCCAATTTTCCCTGCATTTGGAAATTTCAGGAGAGTAAATATCTCGCAGGGGTCCTTTGAAGGAGAGCGGAGAGAGGAGAGTCATGAGAAATGAAATAAAGTTTGAAATCTCAACCCGGAATCGAGTTCCGTTTAAATGGAAATGTCACGAGTCAAGTACTTGCTGCCTCGGGTGCTGGACGAAGGAAAACCAACGACGACGACTTTTTCGCCATGCCGACCATTCTCCAGCCACTCAACGACGACAAAGGGTTCTCAGCTCCACCAGGTCTGTGGTTGAGGGAGCTAATTTACTCATTTATTTTATTAAGGAGCACAATCACGACAAATAATTGAGACTAAATCATTTTCTCCTCGTTCACCTGCACAGCTCGACGGCATTCGTGATGTAGTTGGCAAAATGTCGTAAAGTTCAGTGCGCCGGATAATGTGCGACTGTTAATGACAACCTCATTTGCTGCCTCAATTCCTCCATTAATACAATTCCCCGAGAGAGAATCAATTATTAGTTTACTTTCTGGAAACACGTCGCAGCAGTTGTTCATTTTTCATAAACGTTGCTTCTCCTTAATTCCCCTCATACATGACGCCCCACGCAATATTCGTGACGTCCTCTCCTTGCCCATATGCCACCCGAATTTAAATGGATCAGGAAGGAGAGCAAATTAGATTTTATTTATGGAATCAAAAGTGGGCCGGCCTGAGCAATATGGCTTCTGCATTAATTTCCTTGCCATGCCATAGTACCGCGGAGTCGTGAATATGCGAGAGGAGCGAGATGGCTACATATAAATATGAATGCGAAGAAGGGTTGATGGCCTAATCGAAACCGGGGCTTGTCACTTGCCCACAAATGCAGAACATGATGAGGAAGGGTTGAGCTTGCTTGGCTGGCTGGCGATAAGTAAATCCTTGTGTGAAAAAACCAAACTCCATTCATTTCAATTCAAATGATAATCAATCTTATAAAAAACAGATTGGCTTTGATTCAACATGATGCCTCCGTCAGGGGGGCATCACCATATCCCACGTCGCCATTGCTGCTTCACTGCTCGGATATTACACTAAATTCTGCAGCAGAATATGGGCATTTCTCGTAATAATTCTCCAAAATGCTCTCTTCACTTTTACTTTTACAAATATGTATGCATATTAATACGAAATGAGCTAATAGCATTATTGAATTTTACAAGGGTTATAAATATGTATACGAAATTGAATAGAGCATCAAATCATAAATATCTAGATTGGGCTCTCCGCTCTCCCATATTCCACTTTAAAGTGGAGCACCATCGCTACTTTTTGGCGTGGCTCACTCGCATACATAAATTTTATTTTCAGATTCTCTAGTCGGATCTGAATTGGAGCCGAGCAGCTCAAGAGTTGAGATGGACAAAAGGACTCCATTTCTCACAGTTGATGAGATGTCAGTCCTCTCAGTCACCAATTCCCCACCACGTTGTTGTCCCCGCGTGTGTGTGTGAAAGGATTGAAATTCTAGTCGGAATTAAAATCGGAATTGGGTGCTGCTGCTGTGTCGCTCCACTTTTGATTGAAGCCTGAGCACCCAACCCTCCTCCCGACAGTTTGGCGGATAGGCTGGCTAAAACCAAGAGTGGAATACTATCCCTGATCCGGCTACTTATCAATTTAGCATTTATTATTTACAACTGAACTGAACTCCGAAAGAATGAGAGAGTGTAAAGGATTTCTTCCGAATTGAGACACACATGTCCAACGGCTTTCATTGTCACACATTCCCAATGAAATTTAATAGCTCGGCTGCATTCCAGGCAGTAGTCAGTCATCCATCCGTCCACCTCCAGCATGGGATCAGATTAGCAGCCAAACCAATAATAATGTGAAATCACGCCACATATGACACAGCCAAAGAAAAGAAGAAAGGAAGAAAAGTGAAAGATTTAACTCTGAATGGAACCAGTTCAGTTTAACCATGCCCTCCCGAAAAAAAAGAACAATTGTTTGCCCAATATTTCTGAAGAAACGATCCGAATTTTAAATCAGATCGATTCTTTATTAGCCAGATTTCCTTCAGAGTGCATACACATTTCTTTTCTGTTTGGGAGAGGGTTGAGCTACACATCCACTTTTGTTCCAAGAGAGAAACGGTTTCCATTTCATCTTCATTTCAAATAAGATTGGCAGCTGAATCAAAAAACAAATTTGCACCCAATTCTTCACCAGTAATGACTGACTGTTGAATGAGATGTAGTGCATACTTGGACTCATATGCTCCAGTTTCTTCTTGATCGGAGGAAACCTTGGTTTTGGCTCGCGTGTACGTGTGCATTATTATTACGTGTGTGTGATCCCGATCTGTGTCTCCCTATAACCAGCGAACACTGGGTGAATGGGACAAAAACGTCGCTGGATGGAACAAGTACTACTTATGGAACCCTTAAAACGCTGGATGGACCAACCTCACAAAAAATGCGAATAATGTAACCCTTTAATAAATAATAACGCTCGCGTACTTATGGACGGATGGGTTGGTGAGTAAGTCGGAGGACGGTTGGGATCAGTGGTACGCACAACGTGCTGGATGCTGATTCTACAAATCTGAAATGCTAATGACTCCTTTTATCATGCGGATATAACCCGTTACACCATTCAATGACTACCAACCTCGCATAATATTCCAATCCAGGTGCAACGAAACCCTGTCTACAACTGCTATTTATCGTCCTTTTTTATTCGCCATCAGCTCTAATATTTAATGCGCATAAAAACTTTTAGTACTTATTAAACATGGAATATCCAGTGTGAATATCTTTATTTGCACAGAGAGAAGTTTTCACCGTTTGTTTCTGCTACACAAATCCTGCGATCAATCAGTATTCTGCATTTTGATGTAAGCCATATCAACGGACGGGTCTCATATTACCCATTCTTTTATTTTTACGATTTATTTTTTGTTAAATGATCAAGGATAAATTTATGCTCCTTTCCACGACGAGAGCACATATTGCATATTGAATTTTAAGGATTTCTAGGTAAATTTCACACGCCCATAGAAGAAGAACTCGAAGCATTTCATTTTTTACCCGTCCGTCCTCCAATCCTTTTCATGGAAGGAAATCTTGAATAATTTTGAATGGAAAAAGGGTAAAAATGTGAGGAAGGGATGCGAGTGAAATACGAAATTAAGGAAATCTTGGCAGAATGGGTTGAGTTTATTCAGGGAAATGGAAACACAACCCCAAAAATCCCAATTTGTAGAGACAGGTAGTGGATGAGAGGTAGAGAGATTTAATTCCACGCTGAATGAACCAGCGAGGCTGCACTTTCCAGAATTGTGTGAAACTACAGAAGGGTTACATAACATGCTCGGCCTTGTTTCTATGTATTTGTGTGTTCAGGGGAAATCCAGCAGTGGAAAAAACACCCAAAAAAGACGAGAACATGTATATGCAGCCCACTTATGTAATATGTGTTTGGCTGGATAAATGTGTGGGAACATGGGAATGCCAACAAGATTTTTTGGATGCTCAGGACACTTTTTACATTCTTGATGACTAAAAAACAGAGAGAGACTCGGAGGAAGAAATGCAGGTTTGGTTGTGCACTCATCTAAATGGCTGCCTTGCTTTTGCTGGTGAAGTGGAATACATTATTGAATTTACACAGGAAAATGCTTGATTTCCTTTCCCTTCATCAAAACTCAAACAAAGAGATGGGAGAAAAGGATGAGGAGGAGCGGAATACATGCATTTCCAACCCGCACATTTGATTTCACTTGGATTTCCTCGTATTTTAATGAACGTCCACATCCGCGGAGTAATTTCTTCTCTTCTACTAAAAATAAAGGTATTTGTGAACCGTGTTTGTGAGCTGCCTACGTCTCGAAGATACGAGGCTTTTTTTAATAAAAGCTGGTCAACATTCACCCATTTGTATGAGAATGTTTGCTTAAACGGGAATTGAGTCCTGCTTAAGCAACTCATTGTTATTCTGATTTGGGGTTCTTTCTGTGAAAATAGATGAGAAGCACGGCCTTTCTCCTCACCGCCTTTCTTTGACCAAAAAACACAATGTTGAGTTTATCTCTGACCAAGCAAGTAGCAGGGCAGAGTGGTTGGTGGACCTTCCTGGGATGGAAATGCATAAAACATTGTCATCTTTGCAGACGAAGAGCTTTCTATTTAAATTCTAGTTTTTTGAGTTCTTTTGCTATTCAGAATAATAATGGAGTGGTCTTCTCTCCTAGTCAGGTCATCCGAATTCCGTGTTTTCCACCCAAAACAAACAAAGTCCCCTCGCTCCATCTCTCTCCTCTCTCCTTCGCCTCTGGTGGTTCACAGCCATTTCATGCAAATCTGAAACTCACCCCAGTCCCAAATCCCTCACGAAATGAATGGACGAGCAAACCACTGGACGAGCGACTTGGTCCAATGCAAATAAGGGCTCGCTCTCTGTTTTTATCGCGAGTTGTCCAACAAATCATTCCTCCTTATTTCGGGCAACGTATAACTACATGTGGATATCCGATCGGGTTGTCCTCCACACACGTCACTAGGCTGGACCCCGTCATCATCATCATCTTTCCCATCTCTCTCAACTCACCACTTATCATATTCAATTTCAATTCAGCAGTATTTGTTATGAAAATATTTTCATAAAAGTTTGTCCAAACTTCCCCGAGTGCTTGTCTACAAATTGAACCACTTGTTTGGAAAAATATTGCAAGATATCTGCGGGGTGCTCCCCACGTATTCCTATCAGCACCGATTCATATTTATCATCTCCACGTTCAAACAGTGCTGTACATAAAAATAGCAAATAGATACGAAAGAGAAGGTTGTGCATTTCTTCTAAATCTTTCCAACTTGATCTTCACCATTCTTATTGATGCACATTCTCCTAATGTTCACGAGTTTTGCATAGTGAGCGACGGAGAAGGGTCCTCTTTTTGGGAGGGATGCGTGATAATGTGGACCCTCCGTCTCATCATTACCACCACCACCAGCACCACCATCATCATCTCATCTCTGAAAGGAGGCGAGCTTTTCCTGGAACTCGTAAATTACTTTCAGCCAAGCCATGCATATTTATCCTCGCAACAGCCCTGCTCACTGGTACCTCGCAACTAATAAGTACCTCAAGTGAGCATCCACCAGCAATCATCCCTTCTGCTTCCTGACCCAAATGGCCCTTCGCTGCTCCACTGGAGCCCCCAATTTACATACGACGCAGTAGCCCCTCATTTCCACTGCCAGCCAACATTCTCCAAACATTTTCTTGGTCGTCTTCTTGGTACTCGAGAGAGATGCGAACAAATTGGAAACCATGAGACATGAGCAGAGAGAGCCTGATCAGGATTCCTCCTCTATTAGTATGTCCTCCCGATGATGAGAGGACCTTCGTTCCCCGAAGTGAGTACGCCAAGTATGTAGTGAAGCATGTAATTTCCTCTGGAAAAAGAAATCCGCAACTGTCTCACGTTTTTGCATATGGAATTAACTCGTCCGAGAAGAAATGACCCACCAATCCACCGACGGGGTTGAAACGCTAGACCAGAGTTAATTACACGATGGAAAGGATGAAACATTTGCAACCCATTATTAACAAACTTGCAAAGTTATGTTGGCAGTGTTTACAACCAGCGAAATTGCATGTTGGCCCAGTTTTTTTGCTCCTCTCCACGTCGTCGGTGGATATTATTTTCTGAACTCTGCATTGCCGAGTCGAGATATTATTCCCAGCAGTCAGTAAGTACATATGTACGTGTGTGGATGTATTTATGTAAATGTGGCGCCGCTGCGTGGATCTGATGTGGATAAAATCAGGAATTCCAGTTTCTGATAAATGAATCGAATGATTTGGCATAATACATGGTGAAAGATATGATTATTGTTATTCTCTGCCTGAATATATTAGATCCTGCATATTTGCATGATTATGTCATGTTCTCTCAGATCCCACCCCACCCTCGAACCAAGTATCCCTCGGATTTGGGAAAAAGGGAAGAAAATCAAACGAATCCTAGCTCACAAATGTGGACAAAGGGAACCATTTGATGTTATATACGTTTCCCTGAATTTTGGGTATTCACTTCTTTTCCAAGGATTCTTTGTCACTTGTTCGCTGTTTCGATCCTCACCCATCATACACGTACCTACCTACGAACGAATGTACTTACTCGCATGCACAGGGCTGTGAGAGGTACAATTCCCCCGATAAAATATGTATCGTGTTCAAGATGGTAAAAATTAACCAGATATAAACACTGCTGATGAGTACCTTAACATACAATACCTCTCGTCGTCAGTGTCAATCATTTTAATTACTGGGTTGGGAAACATTGTAATTCGATGGTAATAGCAGCGTCCACCAAATATACTTATGTAATTTTGTTACCCGTTCTCAGTCAGTTCAGTTTACGATGTGGGACGCAACATCTGCATGACATTCCCAGTTTCCAAGTGTGTGTTGGACTTGGTGAAGGAAAAGTACATGCAAGTTCAATTAGGAGAATTGCTCAGGAAATTGAGGCTGCGTCGCCCAGCCACTCGCCACCGCACTATTCTCCGCCGCTCATCTGAATGGTCATTCGGAATGCTAAGTGACGGAATAATTTTGCACGGAAAATGAGGAGGGACGCAGAAATAATGGACACGACGGACGGACGGATATGAACGTGCATGCATACGTACGTACGCATGCTAAAGTGTTCACGTCGGAGCCGAGTGGAGTCAATTGACCTCCCCCGACACTCAGCGATTCAGCACCACTATCGATTGGCCTGTGCATATCCTCACCCGAATAATGCAGTCACTCACGGCTCCCTTAATCTGAATCTCTTAATGCAGAATGACCAGCAGCAGCAGCAGCGGCGGCGGAGATGTCGGAATGAGGGCCGATGATGATTGTGAGAGAAAATCTTTGGAATTGGGAAACAACTCTCTCTCTTCGCCTTTCTTTCTTTCTCTCGCCTTGGAGGGGGCAGGCACACAGCTCCTCATAAAAATCCACCACCGCCGCTCATCTCGTCCCCAATAAGAGATAATATTCTCGATGGATGACCTCACCACGGCTGCTTTTCCTCTCACTCCGCGTTTAATTATATTCGACACTTTGGACACTCGAGCATTTCCATTCCGACTTTTACAGCAGGAGCAGCAGAGCAGCCAGCGAGTGGTGAAGAAGCGTCGACTGCGACTTCATCATCGCTCGGATTATACACAAAAGCCTCACTTTGCTTTCCCTGTGTGTGTTCTGCTGCTGCTTTCCCCACTCACTAATCCATCCAACATCGGCGGAGAAGAAAGCGAGAGAAGAGTCCACTATTTTATTGACATTGGCATTGGCCGGACTTCATGGACTCGCCATTCTGACCAAAGCTCATGTACACAGATGCAGAGAGAGAGAGTTTGTTTGGGATGAAAAACTTTCCCATCACCAAATCATTTCCCAGATTTGCCCCCACGCACTTTAAAGAATGGAAATCAAAAAATTTCAACCCGTTGAATTCAAGACTTTCTCTCTTTTTAGTCCTTCTCCTCACTGTCGTGGGTATTTGAGGAGCGATGGGACACGGAATAGTCTTTGGTGGGGATCCTATTATTCGATCCGCTCCTCCCTTGCATTCTCTGTGAGATCCGCTCCTCCTGCTCCGGGTTAATTAAAAGTGGACGAGATCAGGGAGCAAGTGTGACGGTTCCCTGGGCCCAACTTAGCCTTCAACTTAAATCTTTGAACTTGCTTCTGACTCACTTAACCAAATGGAAAACTGTGAAGAAGTCCATTAGAATTAAAACTCACAAAGCATTTCCATTCACTTCTTCTAAAACGCTCTTTGATCTCCTTTCTTCCCAACCAGAATTCTCACACTCTCGCCGATCCCACTCCTAGCCGACGAGGCCCATGGTGAGGACGGCCCCAGACCCAGGCAACAGAGGAATCAATCGATGCAAACTTTTCTTGAGAACAAACACGAGAAGACGGAGGAGAACAATAAGAAAATATGGAACTTTTTCCTCGTACGTATACTTCTTGAGCCCATTTAAATTGACACTCCAGCCCATAATACACACATATTTAATAGAAATGGTTAGGTCACACTACTTTGTGCCACGGTGTGGTTGTGGAATACGAAGGAAAAGGGTCAGCAGGGAGAAGAATGGGTGGATTAGGACGAGGCATTAGCCGAGGAGGGACGACGATGATGATGCAAGTTTCTTGGCAATAATAATAATAAGACATGCATTCAAATGCGATTTTCCCTACAGCCGCATTGTGTCAGTTAGTTATGTGTAGGTGTATTTATTTATTATGTTAACTGACATTGACAAGATGACATCCGTCGGCAGTATTACACACACACCTTTCCATTTCGCCCAACAACAACCCCGACCACTAACGAACTAGAGGCCATCCACTCCCACATGCATAGAACTAATGGCTCCAATAACTAATGGATCTCTCCTTTTTACGTCATGCTTATTAAAAAGATTTCCATTTCATCATTTTATAAGAAATTCTACAAAATACGCTTTTCTTGAGGATGACGAGACAATTTTACACAAAAATCTGCCTTCAAGTTTAAAGTCTAAAAAATTGTAGTTTTGGGACCTTCGGGTGAAAACTGAGCTAATAGTCAGAGGCTAAATTTGGACTGTGCTACACATCTGGACGGACGATAGGTCAGAGTGGGAGGCGGATTATAAAGTCGATGGATTTATCGGTGTGACTTTGAGGAGAGGAAGAAATGCCATGCGAAATTCAGCCGCCTTGTCCACTCCACAGTCCATCAACATGAACGACGCGCTGAATGGGGACCCTCTCAAAGAAATGTATTCCATCAGGAAGGAATCCATTCGATTTAAGTAAGCGTCCACCAAGTGAGTGGCGGTGGTGGTGGTGGTGTGGGCTCTTGAAATGGCATTAAGAGTCAAAATACTCGAAAACTCGAGGAATCGTCAACATTCTCCATACATAAGAATGGTGTGGAAGTGGGCAGGATGGAAATTCGGAAATTCGGAAAACCTCATCATTGCCTTCTCCGCCAGACTGGAGCAGTGGTGGAGGGAGCCTTTGTGTGAGCTGGTGGTGGACTCAGCCCCGCATTTCATTTCCACCGAGGAGAAAGGTGACAAGCATTCTGTAAGTGACTATAATGCGATAAGATTTTAGGCAAGATTGACGATACGAGGCGATTGAGTTTGAGTATAAATTGTACGACAAAGTTCTCAAGTGCTCCGTTTTATGTATTCCCAATATGTTTCACACCTCACACAATGCTCACTGGCCAAGCACCAAATGGAAATCCGGAGAAAGTTGAATGGAATCCAATGGACTTTGTAATGCAATGCGAGAGTACGAAATGTAGTCCCGTGTCAAAAGTGGCATATGGATGTGACACTTCCATCCGAATATTTATAAGAGCCACCAAACCCGCACTCCCACTCAAAACCTAGCAAAAGCACGGGAGAAAGAAAGAAATCGCTTTTTATGGAGCCCACTTACTTTGAGACTAACACGAACTGTCAGAAATCCTGTGTGAGAATCTACGAGGGCGGTGGGAGGCACTTAATTGAATAATAACAAGACTATTATTGTTGCATTCGCTCCTTATTCAAATCTTGAAACCAAGCGTCTTCTTGGGGCCATTACGAAGGTAAGGTTATGCAGAGGGTAGCATTATGTAGTCGCCTTTGGTGGTGGTGGTGGAGGAGACGAAGTAGATATGAAATATTGCCGAGGCGGAGTCAAAGGGTGGCTCACACACTCGCATTGTCAAGTGAAAGGGGTAAAAAAGCGATTCACTCCAATTACAATGCTTCCACTCGTGTAATACATGTGTCACACAATATATCATTCACACATTCAGACGAGTTCATAAATTCCCTACAATTATGGCCTCATGCATTTTACTCCGCTACACAAAATCAAAACCGGACAAACACGAACCAACCGCTCCTCCATGACACGCAAACATAACGGAATTGCTTTAATTCGTACATATTACACAAAATGTGTACCAAATTCAGAGAGACAAAAATTTATGCCTCGTCATCATAATAAGCAGTGTGCGTAACCACTACTCAGTCGCTGGTTGATCTTGATGCGGTCGATCGAGATGCAAGGGAACCAACGAAAACGAACCACGTTCAAAATTATTGAATCAAACCGTAAATAATTAGAATGAATTAATGGCAAAAATGTACCTTTTTGCTCGTAAATTTAAAACGATCAACGTGTCGATAAAAGGTTTCCTCGTAAAATCAGGGAAATAAAGATAAAAAAGGGTTATTTTTACCCAACCGACTCTCGTAATCACCGTGAGTGAATCTATTGCGACTTTCTTTGTCAAATTCTATTGACATTCTTCTCGGAATAATAATAATAACAACGGACATGGAATTCTTAACGCGCTACACAGAGTTTCCTACAACAATGCCTTGTTATTCAACTCTCTCGCTCTCGCTCTTCTTGGTCTTTTCATAATTTAGGAAAATTTGGGAAACTGAGGTGGACTCATCAGTCGTGAATTTAAATGGGGACGCTCAGCATGATGACGGTGAGAGCGAGCGAGTGAGTGAGCAGGATGCGGACTTATTGACTGAAAATGACGAATGCATGGGAAATATTTAAATGGATCGGTGTAGGTTGGAAGCCACTTTGTGAAAGCAGACGCCACGGGACGCGCGTCTCTCCTTCTCCGCGGCTAATGACACCTCCTGCACTAGGACGCTGAAAATGGACACCGGATACACGGAAATCAAATAATATTCAGCATATTACACAAAATTTCAGTATAGACCCCTCCTGCTCAGAAAATAGCATTGTTCACCTCCACAATTTCGGTGTGTCATCATCATCACTCTTTCAATTTACTCCTCAACTCCTCACAGCCTCGTATGCACACGGGGACTACTTCTCCGTATGCATGTACGTACGCACATTGTGCTTGGCAGGTAGTAGCGTTTCATAGTCTACAGAAAAATACTTATTATTTGTACATTTTTGATTAAATATTCCATTATTTCAACACAATGCTCTAATACGTATTGATCTCTTCCTCCACCTGACTCACTGCCGTCCATATGTACGAGCACACACAGACTTCCACGGCGAAAGTGTGTGTGGGGCCGAGTGTAAGAAAATTTTCCAGGAAAAGTTTGCATGGAGGGAAGAAATTGGTGGTGTACTTGAATACGAATGTCAAATGTTGAGCAATAATTCGTAACAATTGGACAAAGACTCGTCTGCACTTTGTTCAAGTGCCCAAACTGGAGAGAATCATGCCATATCGCATGTCCAAAATTACCTTCAACACACAATGCAAGACAAACATCGTCGTCGTCGTCGTCGCCGTGCAACTTTTTTCTACTGTTCATATGCTCAACACAAAGAAATGCTCCAAATTCATATTCAATCGCTTATTTAATATTTACGAAGCACGGCCCATGCACCCAGCTTTACACCCACCCCACCAGCCTGGCAACAGCCTGCATTATAATGTGGAAATATATATTATGCTACTTACTTATATGACAAGTTTGGGAGAAATAAATATTGAGTGGACGACACGGCGTCCAGGAAGAAATTCCCAAATTACAAAGTCCAATTTTTGTCCAACCTCGTGGAAAATATTCAGGCTGAGGAATTATTATTGGTCTATTAATTTTGAGCCGAGCTGCTCACACAACTCGCAATTTCCCAAATTTTCCCCCAAAAAGCTGGACGACGACGACGCCGTATGGATGTGATGCATGCATTATTTAGTCACTTATTTGGTGAATAAGTGAGCAAATCCATTATGTTTTCTGCTAGTTCCTACTTATTCCATCGTCCTGTTGGATTGTGGGCGAGTTGGCTGAGCGCAGGGCCCAATTTTTCCTGCTTTATGTGTTTTTGTATTGTGGGAGAGAGGAGAAGCAATTTTTGTAAATTTGGAATTCGTGAGAGAGAAAATTGTTTTTCCATTGTGATGCGGCAATTTGTTCCCAAATAAAATGTGGAGCAGAGTTTGCTCAAGAAGGAGTGGTGGAAGGGAAGAAGGAAGGCGAAGGGCCCTTGGGTGTTGACAAACGAAATAATAAAGCTTACATAAAATAGCAACGAGTGGATTATTTCATTGTACTCGCTTTCTTACACAACCATGTTTAGATTTTCTACAAAAATACTTACCAAACACACACATCTACAACACAAATGTTGAAACTTAAACATGAAAAGAACGGAAATTAAATTCTGCAGGAAAAAATCTCGGAAAATATTAGATTTCAGTTTTGTTTACACAAATTCTTAGCCTTCACAGTACATACATGAAGTCGCCGTTAAAGCACGGGTTATAAATAATGAAATCATTTATTACAAGCTAGAGAGAATTTTTTGATTCAAAAAGTTGTAAATGTTGTCTATAATCCTGCGGCTACAATTGAGATGGCGAAGAAAATCCTTCAAATCTTTAAATGCCTCCCATCATGAAAGCAATATGTAAGGAGAGCATTACTTTACATTCGTATTGCTCAATTGATGGGAATATGCGTCACTTTTACTCATTTATTTCACAAATTGCGCCATCCATCCATCTTATTAGGGGAAGAAATGCTCTTTTTTTGTATGCATTCAAGGCAGCATTTTAAATCTTTTGTGCGATGCTATGAGGAATATTCCGTGACTAATACGCAAATTGCTGTAAATACATAAATGCATGTAAAACCTTGTGTGAGATGAGGTGGTGGTGCAATGCTTTGACGCAACAAGAGCCGCAGAAGACGCAGAATATGTAGCCAAATCTGTATACGTAGATTATCAAAGTTCAATTTCCATTTTAAAACACGCCAGCAAAATAAATAACTGATTATGATCATCTTTGTAATAATGCGGTAAGTAGTGACCGTGCGGCTGGCTCACGTGCTGCTGCCCCACTCTCGACCCGTACACAAACAATGGACCCTCGCACATCTCTCCAGCAGCAGCCCAGCCATATTCCTCAATGACATATCAAGTCGTCCCATATTAAAAAATATAAAAAAACTTGATCCGTCCAGACCAAAACCCTTTCGAGTTCTTTTTTTTTCTGTGAACCCTTCTTCTTGTGCTCGTCGTGGTTGGTGTAGTAGATTTTTTGTCCTTATTTTAAGGCCAGCTTGTGCCATGCCCAAGGTCTGCATATCAAATTAATCGGGTTAATATAGTCCCGTCTCTTTTTAGCCTTTGGTTGAGCAGATAAATAATTGGATTTGGACGTACTTTTGTTTTAAAGAGATGATCAAATATCGCGAGACTATGTCTCACTCGCTCGTCATCATCATTGTTCGACATGCTGTGGTGGGTAGTAATGTGGGTGTAATGTGAGACCATCAATGCTGCCCCTGCTGCTCACTCCTGAGGTTTTTAATGCCCATAATCGAGACTCTGTGTTTTTTAACTGGGGATGGATATTAAAGCCAGCTATGAAGTTATATAGACTCTTGATGACGAAGGAGGAGGCGGGGTTTGGCTGGGTGTTGCGCCACCAGAGAGAGAGCGAGAGAAAGGTGTTGTATGCAAAGGAGGCGGATTTACATAATATCGATCGTCCAACTTTAAAACAGCTTTCCCTGCCCAAACGGCGCAACGCCACCCGTTTTTCACTCCTTGGCACCAGGGAAAACTCTCACTCAGTCTTCTTTACGAGCGCAGCAGACGACTATTGATCGCAGGATGAGAATTCCTTCCTCCCGTCTCATCATCACCTCAATCTCCCGTCCCACCACCCATTACACCCACCAAACTAACTCCCCAATTATCCTCCCATATCGCCGCACAGTTTTCGTACATGCCTGCACAGCCCCACCTGCCAATCTAATTACGTCCCGACGCATTCTTCCAAATATAATATGACAGCATAAATGGTCTGAGAGATGAAAGGGAAAATGAGACGCTGCGTATGTACATACGTAGAGATGAGATGTGTGTATTTGCTACCAGTCCCGAATCGATCGATGCCATACGTTTGCTCAGAAAGCTATAACTTAATTACCATTTCTCGTCCAGTTGGGCAAATGGCATCGCCTCAACGACGAGAGAGAGAGACGTATTCTTATTTCTTTCCATATTCATTCATTACCTTCGTTAATGGAGGGAGTTGGGCTAAGTAAGTAAGTTGCTGGCTGCTGCTGCCAAATTCATTTTGCTGGGTGGAGGGAGAGTCAATAACTTTGGCGGTGGTGGAAATTAGAGATTCCCGTCGGCAGTTAGACCCGCACTTGAGTGGGAGGAAGGCGGAAGGGAAGGAATGAGCGAAGAACGGGAGCAGCAGCAGAAGAAGAATGAATATTCTCCGACAAAACTTATTTGCTTAACACATTGAAGCCCTTCCAATATTTGGTTGGACGCATAAATAGGAGAAAAGCAGAGACTTGAGTTGAAGAGAGATCATCAAAGTCCCGGAGAAATCGATCGATGGGAATAAGTCTAATTCCAGCAGAACGCTACGGCCACTGGTCGTGGTGAGCATAGCAGTTGAGCCGACTTGCCTTAACTGATCCCATCATCTACATTCTACATGCCGCAATCCACTAAGTATGCACAACTTTGGCGTGCTCTGCATAAACTTCATGCTTTCGTGGGAAGAGTAAAAGTCTGCGTACGAGTTTGGCCGTGGTTGGTGGTGAAAGTTGACAAAAGTTGGGCACGTCGAAGGCGTCGTGTGTGGAGCAGGCCGGAGCGAGCCGTTGTCCAGCGGGAGCGAGAGATAAAATAAATTTATTTGTTTGGCTGTTGTTCCCCAAATCTCCTTCCTCTCCTCCGAGAGGGCTTCTGTTTATTTATGCCAACTTTGCACTAATACGAATGTACAATGTGCAGCCAAATAAATAAATCCGCTATTGTGAATGCTGATTCGGCCAAGAAGCTTGCTCTCTGGATCTCATTGTGGCTGGCATCTCCCCGGGAGAGAAAGCAGATAAAGTGTGAGCCGTGAGCATAAAGGAAGCTGCTGGCGCGACCATAACGACCTGTGCAAGTGACCACCGTCGTCAGCCCCAGTAATGCACCCATCACTCCCAAGACCGCCACCACTGCACCACTGCCAAGAAAATGAGAGAAAGCTCATTTCTCCATCCACCCAAGCACCATTCCAGGAAACGCGTGCCCAACTACACAAGACGCACTTTTTCCCATCCTTCACATGAAAAAACACTTTCTCGGATGCACTTCTACTCTACTTCTTGCACCATTTGCAATGCAATAATGCCCTCGTTCGCCCGCCCCCACCATCGCAGCATTTCGTACTTATTCCTGCACCCATATCGAGCCCATGCTCTGCATATTTCCCCAGATTGATTTCATTATTCTGATGGATGGCCATTTCTCGATCTCTCGCATTAAATCGAAATTGTGCACGACGCGGAATGACAAAGCTGATTTCAGCATAAAAACTAGACGCAAAGACGAGAGGAATATATAGCAGCGAATTTTCAGACATGAGCTTACATGGCTGTTTACAGGTCATGAATAATACTCCCCGTATTAAGCCGTATATTCGTCATCGGTGCATGCAAAGTAGTTGAAAATTTCCAAACGATTCAGCAAATCATGCGTAATGACTTGTTGAATATGATGATAATATTAAAATTGTTTCCCAAATGCCTCAATTTTCCACCAAGCCAGATGATTACTCCAAATCCAAATAATAATCAGGCGCATAATGAGTGTAGTACTGCTGTCTAATCTGCCTGGTAAATTACTGAATTATGCATGCATTGAGCGGAGCAATATTTGTATAAATCATGAGCCAACTGTGTATGCACAAAGCACTCAGGAGGAGCAGGAGCAGAAGGAGGAGAAGAAGACGAAAAAACTGCCACTACTGATGGACAGGATGATAAGGATGAATGTTACCGAGTGGAAATGATAATAATTTAAAACATTCAGCTCAAAACTGCCTCATTGTCTCTATCCGTCTTAATCTACCTGCGGATGGATGGATGGATGGATGGATGGTGGAGTCTCGTCTGGGCAAAAGAGAGCAATCTTAATCATGAATCAAAGGAAAGAGAATGGGCAGAAAATTTGGGTTAATTATACAATTCACGATTCACAACGGATTGGCTGATGTGCGGCTCGTCCACAAGTCGTACGTTCCAAATACGCATTCCTACTTATTCCACGCTGTCATTGGAGTCAACGTTCACGGAACGGTTGCAATGTCCCTCACTCAGAATTATGAGAGTCGACTTTGCATGCATTTACCCCCTACCGTGGGGAACATGTTGAGAATCACTACCAGTCGTCAGCCACTTAAATTGCCTCTTTTAAGCTGAATTTGAAATCAGATCCTCATTTAACATCTCGCCATCGTATATATTTCAACCAAACGAAACAATTTACATTCCTACATTTTAAAATTTAAATTAGTTTATGGCTTTGATGTAAGTGAGCATAATTTCCCGATTTTTCATCCCTAAAGGGCTCAAAAACAATCTGTCCTCTGCACGGGGGGCCTTCATCGCGGAGAGAAAAGATTTACAAAAATAGGAGACCTTCATTCTCCCCCCGTCTCAGGTAGAAAGCTGAAATTGGATTTGATTTCCATTTGAATACTCGAATTGGATGTTGTTTTTTTATATTTTTGGAACTCGATGGTGGATAAAATTTAAATACTTGAATAAAAGCATTAATTTCAACTTCTTTTTTATCCTCCGTTTTTCTAATCCACAACCGCTAAATATTTCTTACTGTTATTTATTTTCTTAACTAATTATGTACGTGAGAAATTATTATGCTTCATAATATTTAACAATGCTGCATAATAGCCCAACCCATGATTTAATTTCTCTGCGTCCTAAATCTTTCAAAATGGTCGTTTCGAAGCGATTGGATGGTGGAGCTACGTGCAATATAGCGATGCATGCATGCATGCATACGTGGTGATTGATTCTAGAGCAATAATGGACCAATCAATCAGTTTACATATTTCCAAGTTGTTCTCTTGAGCAGAAAAAAAGCTCAACAATTGGCAATATGTCTGCGTCATCTAAATTTCAAATATGGCCAGGACCTCCCCAAGCGTTGCTCAACGAGCTGAAATTTGAATGCGGGGATAACTAGATTAGATGTAAATTGTGCACGAAGTCTCATTTGTTACCTGTCTCTCACAAATTATTGTCTGCCTACACTCTCTGCTTTACGATGATGAGATTTTCTTGACGATCCAAATGCTCTAGTTTCCCTCGATGATCCCTCGATAAATATTCCATTCCACGAATTTCAAGTATTCATAAAATTTTTATTAAGCAAATAATCGACCATGTACGTAGAGGAGAGGAAATCAATCACAAATTCTGTATGGTCAAATGCTAATCAATTTTTGACCACAGGCGCAGACATTAAAAAAGGCTCGATGCCGTTTTTGAAGGAAGGAGGCGGAGGGAAGTCGGGCTGACGAATTGCATCTCATCAATTCTTTCTCCATCAGCCCTTTCTTTATGAAGGATCGACATGCAATCCAATACCCACTTTTTCCTGTTAAAACAAACGGAAAAAAGATGCGTATTTTATATTTAAGTTGGGTTACTTATTGGAAATTGGATGTTCTTGGTGGCTGGTTACAGTGCATATACATACGTACGTACGTACGTACATAGTGAGATAGGAGAATGGGAGGGTATAGGTGGAAAGTTGGGGGGAATGATGATAAGTGGAGAAGGGCCGAGTTTTCATAAAATGGGAAAAGATCAAAAGAAGTGGAGAATTTGAGGGAGTCTGATCAATTCTAATTCCGAATTGTGATGCCAGCAAATAAAGGACAAATGCTGAATGGTCTCGTGGTGGTGGACATTTGAAACTTCTTTTTATCTTCACAAACAGCACCAGACAACTCAATTTCGCTTTTCAATCATCCATCCAAAATGTTTAAGTAAATGTTCCTCCGACTACCAAACTACATACGCAAGCAGGGAAAACGTCCTCCTGAATATTTAGTTGGAAGCGCAGCAGAATAAATTCTAAATTCTCTGTAAACTACGAGAAAATCTACTCATGAATCATCATCGCAATGTGTGTAAACAAATTGTGTTACGTAAACGAGGAATTTATAGTTCAAAAATCCTTACTGCATTCATTTACAAACAACGCAATACATACATACATACGACTCGACACTAACTAATTTACTCATTTAGTTTGATAAGCAGTTTGAAGTGATGATTGAACCACTTTTTATCAGAACAACATTTACATAAAAACAATCTCAGTGTGAATAATCTCCAAGCTGGTTGGTTGGTGGATCCTGCGTTTGGGGTGCAATGCAAGGAAAAGTGATTGTTGAACAAATAGCAGACACAAAGTTGTTGTTGTTGTGTGTCTCCATCAATATTCAATCCCAACTTGAGAGATTTGAGAGATTGGTACATTAATGCAGCTCAAGATAAATTATTCTTTCAATTTATTTAACGATCTGAATTAGTTTGTTCTTCTCAACTCTCTCGCTTCAACCAACGCGATGCATGAGCTCAAGAAATGCTATTCAATTAGCAGTAAAGCCACATTAAACTACATTAGTGGCAATATTTTCAAGGGACTCTGCTGAGATGTTGCACAATCTTTTTAATAATTCGATAGCCCTTAATTCATTCAACATGTGACGTGAGATTGACAATTGGTCCATAAAAAGTTACCGTGCAGGAGTGACTACAGTAATGCATGCACCTATAGGAAATTCAAATCTTATGCTGACATGACACAGAACAGAATTTCTGAGATGGTTGGCCTCCTGCGTAACTTGATATTTTTGATTCGGAAACCGATTTACATTTGATTTCAGTGAAGAATTCATGTCGTGATTAAGGGAACAAGGCATTTTGAGGTAGGGTGGGTCATGGACGGATATCCATCGCCTCGATTACTACATGTGGTGGGGGAGAAGGGTGGCATTGTTATTTACATACATACATGGCTCTCTCGTGCTGGTGGTGGTGGTGTGGGAGTACATCAGCATATTATTCATAAATTAAATGGTGGTGAGCCTAGAATAGAACAGGCAGCAGCAGAATTTCGTCATTTCGTTCGTTCAGAGGAGTGTGTGGACCAGACCTTAACGAATTCGGATTTCGAATGGAAACGAAGCGATTGGAGCATTGTGCTCTCTCTGGATTTAATCCTCCACAGGATTTGATTTGTTGAATGAATTTTGTTACCGAATTCATTACCCAATGCAACGGTATAAATGAATCCATGTATGTATGCGAGGATCAAAACTATGTATGTGCGTACATACTTATGATGACGCTGCTCTGCTGGCTGGATGGATTCGAAGGTCGTAAAATAAACAAGAGCTGGAAATTATGGTCGTCATTTTAGACATGATTTTCATTTCTTTGAGACTGCATGAACAACTCGCATGCATGATGTATGTGCATACATGAGGCACGTCGTATTTACGAGTGAGTGGGTGAACAGTCAGTCAGTCAGTTTAATGATTTGTGCTCTGGATTTTTGTGAATTGTGGTAAAATTATTTCTGACCCATTTGCCACATTGGATGCTCTCGGCCACAGAAATGAATAATCTCAAGTATTTATTTTATTTTTCGCTTAAAAGTCCATACACCCAACTACTTCACAGTTCACGGGCTGGATGGCCACCTTTGTTCGCCCCATTCAAACCTGGACAATGGGAATAATGTGTGATTGTAATTGTAATAACGATTGAAATTCAAAATTGCATTCAAATGTGGTGCTTTCGGAAATCTGGTCAGCTTTGGTTCCAACCCAGCAACAATAGCCCGAGAAATGAGTTGGAGATCAGCCCGCATTAATCAGTGCGTCCTCCTCCTCCACCACCTACACAACTCCTCCACGAACAAAATTGATGCTAAATTGCATCCACAATGCACCAGTTTGGGTCGTCGAGAGAGAGAGAGAGGACATAAATAACTGGGACAAAGACGACGGAGGAGGAAGGGTCCCCACACGCCAGCCTTCGCATTAGGCACGCTGACCAAAGCCCCAAAATCTGTAAATCTGATTCACATCCAGGAAGCAGAGTGGTCATTTCCTCATCTGCTGACTCTTACTTAAAACTGAAACAACTGACGAATTTAGTGCGACCTTTGCTCCGTCGCATGAATTATTACTCGAGCACTTTGCCTACTCAAAAGAATTTCATCAAACTTGCTGAACCGTGTCCTCCTAGTTGGACAAACTTGGAGGACAACAAAAGAGCTGGAGAGAGAGAGAAAGGGTCACTTTCTCAATCCTGCGTGTCGTGTGCCGTGCTGATTTTAAACAAATACATGAATGGATGGCTGCCCGTGACTCTGGATTATGCCGCATTAATAATTATAATGAGGATGATTATGCCAAGGTACAAACACAGAGCAGCCAATAATAAGACAATAATAAGACAATAATAAGCGAGAACAGGAGTGGAAGGGACCTCACCTCTGAAATCTTTGGGCCCCTCGTCGTCCTCGTCGGAGAAGTCTGCGTCCTCCTGGTCCCTGTCGTGTTGTGGCGGGGGCGTCTCACTTCCCCCCGGGGATGGTCTGGGTGGGAGGACGAGACGTGAGAGGAGCATGGGGTTGGGTGGGGCCAGGTTGAGGGCAGACGCGTTGATGAGGTTATTGATGGTGGCGAGGGTGTTGTTGTTGTTATTTGTGGGGATGGAGGAGGGCGAGAGACGGGTCATCTTGCCCCCACCGTTGGAAAGGTGCTGGATCAGTGGTGGGTGGTGTGCCTCCAACTCCAGCACACGCTTCATATCCCCACCTCCTCCTGAACGGTACTCTGAGACTGAGACTGGCTTCACGATGACGACCGACTCTCCTACCACCATGAGACACTGGATGACCCAACTACACCGCCTCGCATGTGAGCAACTACTAGGTGATGAAAGTGGCTTGCTTGCCTTGCTTTCGGGGCTATGCGAGACTTGGACAGGTGAGACAGCACAACAGTCTCAAAACAACAGACTTTCTCCGCTTTCTCTTTTGTGGGGTTTAGGGGGAAAAGTGTGAATGAGTGAAATGTCGTCGTACCTGCCGCTGTTGGGAGCCGAGCCGTGTGACGCAATGAATACGAGAGCAACGTAACAAATAAATTCCTCTACATCCAACCACTAAATAGTGACTTGTTCTTTTATGTCCACCAAAAAACTTGTCCCAAAAATGTTCACAACCCTATTTATTCACTTCTATTTAAATACGCTGATTAGACTTTTTCACCGGAAGTTATTTCGTTTTTTAGCCTTTTAGCTGAATATTATTGCGATAATAATAATATCGTGTGGATGTCTCCGTCGAAGAGGTGTTTCCAACGTGTCTTTAGGTATTGCACCTGTTTCGACCGAGAAGTTTGACAACTGGCTCGTCACCGGACTACATGGATTTGGTGGGAAGGAGTACGTGGCGACCTGGTCAGCGGTGGTGGTGTCTGGGCCAGAGTTGAGTGAGGAAAGAGTGGTCGAGAGCCCGAACTTTTGGTAAAAACTCGGGAGCCAGGGAATCAGGCTGAGAAGAAACTCCGAAAAATCGGAGTCAGAAGAGTGACCACTTCTGATGGAGACAAAGACAAGCGCAGTCAACACTCGCCTTCTTCTACATGAACGTACGCACGCTGGAACTCGCTCAGTGAGACTGAAGCCAAAACAACAAGAGAGTGCTCACCAACAATACGCTAACTTACTTGCTTATGCTTCGTTGGGGATACGGAAAACATTATTCACTACGGACTACTAATGTATGAGCAGGTTTCTACCTAGGTAACAATGAGAGATGATGCGGGTGGTGGTCGTCGTCGTCGAGGCAGATGTGGGTGTAGCAGCAAGCCCTTTACGAGCTAAGGGACCACTACTTCATCCACACCAGTATTCTACATATGTAGCGTACCATCACTGCATAAACCACTGCCCGTTAATCCGTACGTAAACGCACAAGTATTTCCCATCTCTGTGCAGTTTTCGTTTTCATACAGCCCTCATAATCTTATCTCACCCTTAACAAATTCGTTTCTGATTTTACTAAATTTTTACAAATCCTCATTAATACGAGTTGATTGTGCTTGGATTCTGGATGGCGTCATGCACTGCAAGTGCCGCCACTACCACGAGGTACATAATAATATGCTCATTTGCCATGTATTTCCCAGGTACAATATGTACATAGGTACGTACATCCTGATTTCTTGCATAATCGCAACGTCAGTATGAATATCGGCACCGATATTTAGTTCGTCATGAGTGTGGTCTCAATGTCTTCCTTGAATTGTGGCTGCTTCCATGCGTTGGTGACTGACTGAGAGGCAAGGCAAGACCTTGGCCTGAACCTCGATCGGCAGTTGCCTCGCTCATTCATTATTCATTGTCCAAGACATTAGTTTCTTTCTTTGGGAATCTGGAGGAAAGATTTCCCAGAAAAACACGCCATTATTTAAATAACAACATTTTTATGGGCTCCTTCGATGTAATGCCTACTCATTTATCACATCGCATTAATCAGCTCAGCTGCTAATTGACCCTTTTGTAATGCAAACGTCCAACATCAAAAGTAATGTAATGAAAACGATGTGCGGCGAGCGTGGTTCACACAAGGTGGTGGCCAGCACAGTTTTTGTGCAATTTTGGGAACTACAACATGCGCAGAAAACCCTCGGCCACATGTATAATTATGCATTACATGATGACTCAAAATATGATTGGAATAATAAGAATGTGATTAATATGCATGGGGAAATCCTTGCTCTTGCCCCACCTCGCATACCCTCGCATACATTTACATAACTACAATTTGCCAGTAAAAAAAACGTGAGCCACGGAATATTCAATTTTTGGCAAGCACTTAATTAATTGTTGCAAAATCAGCAGAAGTGAGTACGGAGGAGAGGAAGTCGTTTCACGTCAACCTTTTGGAGCGGAGTTCCATCCTTTTCTTCTTCTTCGCCTGGCTCCAGACGACGAAGCCAAAGAACTGGTTGTTACGCGGACTGGCTGAAAGTGAGTGTCTGGATGGCGTTGTTGGTTGGTGGTCAGAAGAAGAACAGGTAGATCTTGGCCCATTATTGGGTTAAGGTTAGACAACAAAGGCTCAAAGATAATGACGAAGCAGGCACGTTCGTTGCCCATGTTGCAGATGACTTCTTCTCCTTCCGCCTCGCCCGGCACATGCAGATCACAGACCCTTCACCAACCACGCCAACTATGCCGTCCACCCAATATAAAGAACGTCCGGGAATGAATGGGAATGGTCTGAAAATGTGGTCATAAAATCACAATGAGTTATCGGAATTTTAAACTTTTTGCATATGTATAATACCAAATACGTACCTACATAATTTAATTAATAGCTAAGGCCGCCACACCCCCGTTGGCGACTAGTTCGATTTTCTTGCGAAGATTTTTCATTAAATTTTTTCCCGAAGTTTTTGCCACTTCCGAGGTGATTTTCTTCCATCGTCCTTTGAATTTTCGAAAGGTGTCAGGCACATCTTGAAGCCGGGAGTATACTGACTTAGAACGTGCCCAGAATTTTTCGATTGGGCGGAGTTGGGGTACATTAGGTGGGTTGATATCTTTTGGTACGAAATCAATATTTTTCTTTCTGAGGTACTCGGTCACTTTCTTTGCATAGTGACAAGTGGCGAGGTCAGGCCAAAACAAAACTTTATCATTTTTGTGAAACCTATTAATAAATGCTTCCAATCCAGCCTTGACGCAATTTTTCAGATAAATATCTTGATTGATATTCCCTTCGAGAACTACCGGGTCTGATACATGTCCGTGACTGGAGATGCATTGCCAAATGCAATATTTCTTTGGAAATTTGTCTTTTTTTCGTACTTTTTCTTCATAAGCCACTTCAGAGGGATCCGAGCTATGAAAAAAATGACGCCCTGGAAGATTTGAAGGGTCAACCGGAACATACGTTTCGTCATCCAGGATCACTACTTTTCCACGCATTTTCTTCAACAATTTTTGACAGCAATCCTTGATCCGACTTTCTTGTACGGGCTTGTAATTTGGTGCAGGTTTTTTGGTCCTTGCTTTGATTCCTAATTGGACCTTAATTTCCCCCAGGTAGCTTTTGGAAATTTTGACTTTCCTGGCAGCTACAGCTACTGACGTTGAGGGCTTGGTTTTGAAAATTTTTTCAATTCTATTTTTCACTCGAGTGGTCGCTAGCTTCGCCGGACGACCAGCTGGCTTCTTGAATTGCACATTTTCGGAATCCTTGAACTTTTTTATGTAGGAATACACATTTGAACTTGGAATTCCTTCCTGCTTAAAAAAGTTCCAGGTCACCTTGGAGTCTCGGTTGGCTGTCGTGTTGTAGAACTCCATCACTCGTTTTGCTAACAGCTCCCTTTCAAACAAGCTTCTTCTACCCTTATCCATTTTTGAAATTTAAGAGTGATATACCAAATTGACCCTAATGAAGTGGGCTTTCAGAAATTTAAATTATTATAGTTCGCGGGTTTATTGATTTGTCAATATACTCGCTAGAGCGCGCATTCCCATTCATTCCCGGACGTTCTTTAATTATTACCCCGATGCTTAATTATCTAAGTCAATGAATGAAATTCACTGGAAACTAACCTGATATTCGTCTCATCCTAACCGAACTTACAGGAGCTAACCTTGACGCAAAAAAGTCCTCGTGCATACTTGCTTAAACAGAAGGATGACGAAACAACCTGCATTTCCGTTCCCAAACTTGCACATATTCAGATAAGTTTAATGGGTTTAACTAACTCACTACCACCGACTAAGAGTGTAAAAAAGAGTTTTACATTCAAAGATGGTATTAGGATTGGAGCATTTTTAGACACAATAATAATGCAGCCGAGTCATCCACCATCCTCATCACCACCGCTGACTGACTGAGAAAGAGGGACTCAGACCTTATCACCCACCCATTTTGATGCCCTTTGGATATGTTAAGTGCCCGAAGAGTGTATTTTTTAAAACTCCGAATGGGTTGACTCCATTTGGCCCCCCACGTCAATTCAAAGGGGCAAAAATTACGAAATTGCGAAAATTAACGTCTTCATGCGCCATGCGCTCGCCAAAAATTTTTCTCGGATTCGAAAATTCTTGCTCAAGATAGTTGTTTTATCAAACTAAACTTTTTTTCACTTTTAAATAGTTTTGAAAATTTCATAACCATTGCATGTCTTCTACTAGAACGTATTCCACGAGGGTATTAAAATCGGTGGGTGATAAGCTCAGAGTCTCTCCTCCAGAGCAAGGAGCGACCTTAACCTACCCAAAGATTTACTCGTTGTGTTGTTCCTTTTACTTTCAAATTGTTAAAATGCTCACCAACAACAAGGCAATGATTCAAATAAAGATAGCAGCGGAAAAGTGGAGTCTCCAGCATGCTCAACCTTTCCTCCTGCCCAGTCACCTTCTGTTGCTTCACTCAAACCCAAATTGCTTAAACTTGTAAATTCTTCCAAATTGGAAGTTTCAAGGTCTCTTTTTAAAAACTTTCCAGGTTTTTTCGAGATGAAAAAAGTCGCTTGTTATTCAATGAGCTATGTTCGGACCCAGTGAATGAAGGGTTCAACAATTCCCCAGCAATTTCACTCTTCCGCTTCTTCGACATACACATTTCCATGAATATCATGCATACGACGTGTGTACGCTCTCTGCCCTGGAATCAATTATGTCGTTCAAACGCATAATTAGGGAATTATGAGCAGGGCCCATCCACAGCCCGTCCAGATGTGGACATGATACGATCGTCCACCAGCATTGGGAAGGTTAAGGGCAACCAACGACGTATGCACTTATCTGGGTCCAATGTTTGTTTCCTCCTCGTAACACATTTTCATCATTTACATAATATGAGGATAAGATAAAACTGACCTAAGTCAAGAATTCTGGGTACAATCCTGCTGCTTCCTTACAGAATCTGGTACATAAAGTATTTATTTATGGTGCACATGTAAATGTGAATACGGTGAGAAATATTCTGATGGGAACAAGGAGGAAAAAGTGGACGAATCTGAAGCAGCAAGCTCGGTAATTATTCCAATGTTTGTTCTCAAGCAAGCAGTGTCAAGTGAGTTATTGTTTGTGCTTGGTGAATGAATGCGAGTTGTTGTGGGCGTAATTTCGTCCATTAATCAGATGCTCTTCCATTAAATAATATTTCAATTTGGGAAGCAGCGGACGAGGTGGACACGCTGCCTCCACCATTTTTCCATACTAATGCCAAGAATAATATTCAATAAGCATTTCCGAATTTGGGGGAACGACCCAAGATTGTGGTGGGACATGCATGCGGACCACGACGATGAGACCAGCATGGAATCTCTTAATGGGTTCAAGTCCCAGAATATGTATTAGACTTGGAGTGATCAACCGCGCGCACTTATCCACCAAATTCTTATCTCCCTCGCAGATAAGCTATTATTCATCTCCCTCACCCATTCTGACTTAATATGTACGCACATAGGAACGGACAGACCAAGAAGAAGATGAGATCCAGCAGTCAGTCAGTGTAAATAATAAAAAGACTTTTTTGAGAGATGTAATACGTATACGGTGCTGCAGATTTGGTGCACATGGGAAATTGTTGCTGGAGGCTGACTCGCTCCCCTGGACAAATTTGATTACATTAAATCGGGTTTGAAATAATGGAAATGTTTTGGGTCGTGAGATATGAGTGGAGTACGGACACTTGGCTGTATTGATGGCTACGAAACACGAAATGTCCTCCTCTCCACATTCACACGAATAATTTGAATCTCACTCAAAACAAATATCTCAGCTTTCCACATTTATTATTTCACTTCTTTTTCCTTCTTCGTTGGGCAAGAGAGATTTTTTGCTCGGCATCTTCCACACACCGACCGACACGATACAGGAATGATAAATTTTCAATTTATTTTTTAGTTAAGGTCCAAACAGGGTGGCGAATTACCCAGAAAAACAAACATGCATACGAAGAATGCAAAATGGATACTAAAAATCAAGGAATGTGAACATTTATTTTAATAAATTGGACTTGGACTGCATCTCCCCATGCAGTATGGACGTAGTAATTGTGGTGGTGCATACATATGTGTGAGATGGAGGTTATTGAGTAATATGGGAAGATGAGATTCAAAATCGTACCCATTTTTGGGAAACAACGAGCTCATCACCATTCACATTACGCAGGCCACTCTGCGTGTAAATGTGAATTCGCCCTGAGAGACGATCATTATGGACTTTGTGGTGTGGCTGGCTCTTGTGCCGTGTCCAAATCCCCGATAAAATGGGCATCTTCCAGATCTCTCATGTTTATAATGACACCGTGTTCCTATGATTCCCATGTAATACGTAATATGCATTATCACATGCCCGTAATGCACCTTTGTTTCTGGGAAATGGCTCAGTCAGTCAGATACCTAAATAAGTACGCTACATATTTTGTGGCTCATAATGACGCTATCCATTCTGAGGTCGAATTGCAGAGATCCATTACGAAACCAAACCCTAAATTAATTTTTCAGTTTAATCTTAACGCGAGTAAATCACAATACCATAAATTCAGAGAATCCTACATATTCACATCAGCCCTACGTAGGTACATACATACGCAGGCTGGAGCTCCACTTCAACCGTATGGCTCTTAATTAAGAGAAATGCGAGACGATGATAGTTTTTTCAGGTAAAATATCGCATACACATTTCTGCTCCACTTCCTTGTTTAATTTATTTTTGATGCTGTGCTCATTGAACCTCAGCATAAATAAGCTACAATATTATTAGTTCTTCTTTTTCTGCTCTGTCCGGAATATTGGACCCAAAATTGAAAATGATGCACTTATCCGACTCTTAATTTTTGAGTGGGAGCTTGTATCATGCATTGCTTATTAGCGACCTACCCCAACTCCAGCCAACGCACTCACCCACTGAGGAGTATTCCTCCTATTTTAATCATAATGAAGAGCGATAATGGAAATGGAAGGGGTTGAGGAGTGATGGCGAGTTGACACGAGGCGAAACGTGGAGAAGGGTGACGCTCATCCGAGAATGCTCTTGGCAACTCTATTCACAAAAATTGGGTGATTTCGCCCAAAAACTTTCCTCCGTCGTATTCAAATATTGTCCATGAATCAACTCTGCTTCACTCGGCATAAAAGAAAGAATGAGCAGGCAGGGAGCATTACTCATGCAAATGTGGACGAGTAGGTATATACGAAGGAAGAAGGGGAACGTGGAGTAAATTTTCCGTTTTTAGGGAAACTCGCTCACTTTGCTTACTTACTCGGTGGTGCAGTCAAAGGGGTTCCCCTCTCCTCGCCAAATTATGCAATAACGAAATCATCAAAGCATTATTACCTAGTTGAGTTGAGAGAGATGATCATTTCCATTTAGTTGAGAAGATGCAACAATCTTTTTTACTTTTCAGTTGAACAAGCACCCATCCCTTTGCCCTTTCCCTCTCTCTTATCCAGTGCTCTTAAATAACCAAATGGTCCAAGGATTATTGGCTGCCCACGGCTTGGGTCAGGTTATATTTGTTGGAAGAACAACCAGAAGTCAACTGGAAACCCCAAAGTGGAAAATAATTATGAGCAGAAGAAGAAGCTTAAAAAGTTCAACAGTGTAAAAAGAGGAGAGTGAAGAGGAAGGATGATGACGAGATCGAAGGTAAAAGATGCGTGTAGCAAGGCATATATAGACTCAAGATCAGCCAAGAAATCAGGCACATATACCGAGTCGAAGTCATTATGTCGGCCAAATTCTCCAGCCGAGTTCTGAACCAAAACCTTTTTTCTTGGATGGATAATGTGTTTCATAATAAGTTTCGGTGTTATTGCAGGAAGATAAGCAGTGCGTTAGAATCTTGCCCAAAAGAGATCAAAGATTGCATGCTTGGTCAAATTCTAAAAAAACAAGGCCAACTCTTAATATTATTATCTTGCTCCTTTATTATTTTTTAAGGTTTGACCTGTCCAGAGAGGAACTCGGTCCATCTCTCCAGCAGACGCACATAAATACGTACGTACGTAGCAGCATGTATTAGTTGCTTTTTTGGAATTCAGCACCACGTAGTGCACAACTGTTACTTTTTGTGCAGTTCTGGTACATACTGCGTCTTTTACAACCTCTAAAATCCATTGAAAGTCGGCATTTATTTATTGGGCTGGTGGACGTGGGGAAAAAAGAAGAGCAGATTTTTTAACAAGTTTGTTGCCTGCATTTTGAAGTGGTGGTGATCTCCAAATGAGCCTGTTACATAATAATAACTGAACTTGCAACTGCCCATTGTGCTTCTTTTGACTCTGCTGTTTCTCTCCCTGCTCTGCTGGGTCCTTGCACTTTACTCCTCCGCTGCCCATCTCCGTACGTTCAGATTGCACAGATTTTACTGTGCTTTGTCAACCCAATAATTACCCTCCGAGTTAAGCTCAAAAAGCATGCGATTCTCCAATTGGGCTGACACTACCGTAAACGAAGGGTTATTTAGATGTCCGTCACTTATTCAAGTCGTTACCCAGTCGCCTCAAAGGAGGAGGAAGACGAAAATTCTATGTATGACAAATAATTTTATATTCTAAAATAAACACGGGTGAGCACAATGTGAACACCAATTACCAATTACACCCCAATTCTACACTCTGCCACTTTTGTCTCTCTTCCATAATTTAGTGCTCCACGGAACAAGTGGGACGACACAGAAAAAACGCAACAACAAGGGAAATAGCTCCATAGCACAAAATATGTATCCTTCTACGTACAATGCCACGAGAAGAAGGAGACGAATATGTATTATCAAGGAATAATACGAAAAGGTAATAAATTGGAGCGAAAGATGAAAATGAGGCAGGCAAAGAAATTAACGGGTTCCTCCGCTCCTCGTACATACCAAAATCCTCGTAAATGATGCGATCGTAAAATCCACAGAAAAAAGTTGCCACTTTTAATCTGCTGCCGGGGTGGACATTCATTCACTGAATGAAACGTCGTCGTAAAGCAGGAAAAATTGGCACTTGCAAATCTCTCCCATCCCAGGTGAACTATGTGTAGATATGGCTTTTTTTTAGTACTATTATGTGCACCGCTTCTGATGGTTGGTGGCACAAGTAATAAGGTTTGACATTAGAACTAGTGTCAAGTTTATACCCTCCACAACAGTTAGTTTTGCTCAGCAGTAATGACTTAAGAACACAATTAGAGCAATTACGAGTTTCTCGTTTCCCTCACCAGTTTAGAGGACGTATTTATATTCGAGTGCTTAGATATTCCCATCTCATGTCCGTTTTAAATTCAATCCCAACTCCTGTTCCTCTTTTTCTTGGGGGATAAAAACATGACATTCTCACTTGACGTTTAAAATCGGCCGACAAAGTTGAGGAAGTGCTCGGGGGCAGAGAACAGCACAATTTGACATTTTTATTATGCCGAAATTCATGAAGAAATGTCAGATTTTGATGCTTGAGTAAGTCGCAGAGAAGTCGAAGGCAGGCAGGCAGGCAGGTGATGTACAAAGTTATGCAATTTCACATAATTTGGTGAAGAGAGATGGACGAGGGCTGAATGCAAATTAGGCTCTTTTTCTTAGGTGAGGCAAAAGTAACAATGGGTGCCCGCAAAAAAGCGTCACCATGGTTACGGCGAAGCCTAAGTATGCTTTCGTATACACCCTTTGAAACTGTCAGCGAGGCTAGAGCCTAAACGAGCCTAGAGCTAATCCTACGCAAATGGTGTAAAGAGCAATCGTGCAGAGGAGAATTAGGAGATGTGGTTTTTCAATATGCCCGATAGAAAAGTTTTATTCTTCGCTCTCAAATTTGGATTTGAAACTTTAAAATCAAAATTTGAGATACTTGTGCCACAGGACTATATGCATAAAACCTGATTTTATCATGCAGAAATCGGTTGTGCGTCATTTAAAACAAATCCGACTAAGATCGGTCCAAAACTGAAAAAGTTTTGATGGAAGCATCTGAAACCATTCATGTTGCTAACCAAGAATTACAATATTCCTAGTTGGTTGCTACTAGCTATCAATATAACAATTTTCCAAATACAAGTAGTTGTGTTAGGCAATTTTAATTTGCCAAATTAATTGGTCAATTGTAATTTCCATTTTTGGCCAATCGCACAAAAACTTTCCTCCTGATCAGTGTTGGCACGATTATTAATCTATATTAATTACAAATTCTTTTGCAAATTCAAATTTCAATAATTTTATATTTAAGTACTGTGTCAAATTTACAAATTTTAAATTTGAAAATCCTATATGCATATATTTTGGATTTAAATGTTTATAAGTTCATTTTGTAATTTATAATCTAATCCAGATTAAATAATCTTCCTCCCTAATCCAGATTGTTCTCGTGAAATAACTAATCCTCGTAAAACCTAATATCTGAAAAATTATTATCTGCTAAATTAATTAAAAAATTTGGATTATTTGATCCTTAATCCGTTTTTAAATTAATTTTGCGACCCCCTGTACATATTTTCAACTAATTTTGTAATGAAAAAGATTCAAGACATTCGGTCTTCATTTCAAAAAGTTTAACAATTTTGAGGTGCAATTAATTGTCTGAAAATGTGCATCACCTAAAATTCATGAAATAAAATAATTTTAAAAAAGCTTGCTTAGGTGAGGGGCTGCTAAAAGTGAAAAACAAGGCCTCTGGCATATCTTTTAAATATCTCGTACCTTTATCATTGTAACAGGAGTTGGTGGCTTTGCATCACCGCGAGGCCAAACATTTTACGCCAAGCCTCTAGCAATAAAGAATATATTCTAAAAAATTCACAAGAACCTAATCTGGGTTCACGTCAAAATTAGCATTTATCACGTTTTAGTTCGTACTGAAAACTAGTTGTTTTAATATGTAAATAAAATTAGGAAATACCCTCGCGTTGTTATTCGTGCGTCGGCATCTTAATTTTTTGCATAACACCTATTTAAAATTGTGCACATCCATCAAATTTTTTTAGCTACCTGAATTACTGGTTAACTATCGAATTTAATTATGAGCTAAATAAACATTATTGATCATATTGGTCCTCTGCATAATAATTTTAAAAATCCACTCAATTTTATAACCCTTTCGAAGCAATAAGTTTGTTTAAGCGTTTATACATATAGACACAATTTTAATTAGCAATAATTGAATTTCTTAGCAGAAAATGTAAGTAATAAACGTCGTGGTATGGTAAACGGTAAAAATGTTTGGCCTCGCGGTGATGCAAAGCCACCAACTCCTGTTACAATGATAAAGGTGCGAGATATTTAAAAGATATGCCAGAGGCCTTGTTTTTCACTTTTAGCAGCCCCTCACCTAAGCAAGCTTTTTTAAAATTATTTTATGTGTAGAGCTGACAGGAGGCAGGCTAAATAAACCAAACCACTTCAAAAGGAAGCCACACAGCATTTATTAAGATGTCACTAAAATAATTCATTAAGCTAACGAGCATCAATTACACTTTAGTCAAAAAAGTGGGGAAATCTGGATGGCAAAATTTTAGCATATTTTTATGAGAATCTGTGAACAAGTTGTGATTGCTGGTGAGGAAGGAGTGAGATTGTGAGATGGAATAAGCTGGGGAGAGTTGAGATGACGAGTGAATAAAAAGAAATTGGACAAAAAGTTGTAAACTCGAAAGTGGAAATGTTGGGATTGTGAGAGAACTAATTATTATGCATCATGCAAATGCACCAAGACAGTGCTCAAGACACTTGAGGTCAGCACGCGATTGTGGAGGATTGTTGATTGTGGGAAAATAATTTGATGTCAGTCGAGACGGAGACTGGGCCTGGCTAATGTCTTCTTAAGTAAATTTTATGTTGATGTGCGGAGCAAAAAGTTGGGAAAAGTAACAAATTGCTCCTTCGTCCAAGCCGCCTTCCCCTTTGCCCCCACAAGAAAACGACGACGAGGACCCAGCTAAAGAACAAGCGATCTGAGAGCCTAATTACCGCATATGCATTGCACCACCACTCCTGCATGCTCATTACCATGTGCCAAGATTTTAATATTAAAAGCAGCAGACGTCAAAAATGAGGAGAATGACGAATGAGGGCCTCGCATTTCTTGCTTTCGAGTAAACAATCAAACACGCAAATCCTCTCGCTTATTGCACATTCCGCACGGCCAGCTACGTCCAAAAATTCGCTCTGTCCAAGCAAGGTGCACAGATTGTCTGGCGCATTAAGGAGTTGGCAATGGAATCATTATTACTTTTATTCTGCCACATTCATCTGCAGCAGCATAATTTGTGTTACCATAATTTTACGTATCAATGTGTCTATGGCATGGCAAAATGCAGAGCAATGATTTATAGTTCTCTCCTCCACTCCTCGGCTCTCGCAGTGGTAAAAAATGAGTGAACCATGGCCTGACATTTGTACACTCGCTCACATACTTACTCGCGCAGTTTATGTAAAAGGAAAAGAGTAAATTAAGTAATTTTTTATTCAATTCAATTTAAATTGCTTTTTTGTTTGGGTGAGCTAATGGGTTTCCAAATCACCGATTGTTCTCTCTCCCTGCCAACCAAGGTGTTGGTGTGTGTGTAGGAAGTGGCCCATTATCATCCATTCCACCTCTTCTGAATTCAAAGTTCAGAGTAATTTGCAATTATCACGCAAATCACAGTCAACTTGGGCTCCCACTTTTTGCCACCAAAAGAATCATCATCCACCAAACGTTGGAAATTGAGTGTGACCAATTTCCTTGGAATGAACAAAAACGGCCAGCACCGTCGTCTCAACATTCATTTATGCACAAAAATCCTCATTGTGCTCCATCCATTCCTTGGATGCAGGAAGTGCCGAACGAAGGAACTCGAGATAAGGGCACATGCAAAAGCACAGACATTCCTACTTTCGTACAACCCCACAAAAAAAGTTTGCGTGCGTGGAAAACTTGTCGTCCGTCCGTCCACACCGAGAGAGAAGGAGAGACAGTGGCTCGGACACCACTAAAATGGCAGAGAGAGAAAGTTTTGGGAGGAAAAGCCAGAAAAAAAGTTGAAGGTTTTGTGGTGAATGCTGAATGTGTTTGGTGAGAGGAAGGAATGCATAACATATTGATTTTATGCAGACATAACTCACTCAACCCTGCAGTCCAGGGCCTCCACGCACCACGACACCATCCACGAGCCGCCTTTTCCTGACCAGCCCCCGCTTTCTCCACGTGGACGCTCCCACTATTCGTCTATTCTGGAGAAAATCTACAAGACGACGACGAGGACTAGAAGAGAAGCGAGAGGAAGCCTTCTGCATGCCAACTCCCGCCCGAATATTGAATATTTTATTGTAAACGACGACTCTGGGGAAAGCAGGCGCAGATTTGCATACATTTCCATCCGTCCCTTTCTCTCAGCCCGCCCATCCGCCAGCCAGCCAGCACAGCACGCTCTCCTCTCCTTCGCTCCCGACTTTCTCCCAATTTTTATGGTCGGATATTTTCATGCCTGAATGCCGTTGGCTCTTGAAGGCGCAAGATTTTTGAGTGAGAGCGAGCGAGCGAGGGGAAGACGTTCATACGTAATAAATAGACGATAAAGCAGCCAGAGAGTCCGCCCTTCCTCGTGAAATATGCTCTCCTTCTCGTGTCCACATATGCAAATCGCGCATGCAAACAAGCCCTGTTGCCAATCCAACTCTTCCTCTCCATCCACTCGTCATTTTATAGTCGGGGTGGCGAGCAGATCGTCGAACGCCGGCCTCTCCTGCAACCCACTCAAACTGTCGTGAATTTTAAGTTTGAATCCATTTGAATACTAAACCAGCCAATCCCTGGCTGCCTGCGTCTCAATCTGCATTGGGATGTTCAACCCTTTTTTGGGGAGATGAGCACGATATCATCATAGACTTCAATCCACTCACTCGCAGACATCGCATGGGTTAACCACCTCGCACCGTGTACATGCCACCCAATTTGGACACTGGGAGCCATAAATTCACGCAATTTGTCACAAAACAATTAAGTTTCCAATCTCCCTGTGCCCATCAGCAAGTCAGATTTCCAATGTGTGCTTAATTTCTCATCCTCCACACCACTTTTTAGGCCCGTTTCCTCTCTGCAGGAAAGTGAGCCTTGATGTGTCATTTTCCCAACGAGGAGCGACATGATGGATTTAGCTCCATTTTATGCATCTTCTTCTTCCCAGTCACGACATGCACGTACGCCTTCATCTCCTCTCCTCCTTACATCCCACAAATTCAATTAGCATCCAATTCACACTTGTCCACAGGAAATTAATGAGCCGTAAATAATATCCTCGGATCCACTCTCGCTCACCTTTAAAATCAGGCTGGGACAAATCTAGTCGAAAAAAATCCAATTGATTTTTCAGTGAGAGGAAATCTCTGCGAGAATGAATACGTACGAGTGCATATTACAAAAGCGGGATTTGCTCATGCATCTCTTTTTCCTCGTTAGAAATTTCCTTACACACGCTTTTATACACTCGTTCGTTCAATCTGGCTGCTGACGTCAATTGAATTTTTAAAAAACGGGCGGCGGTGGTAGTTTATCACTTAATCTTTATCTCTTAATATTTTTACATTAATTATGCGAACCAGAGGCCGAGATAATTCAAGATGTGAACATTATGCGGCTGCTATTGTGCCGAAGCCCAGACAGACAAACCTATGTACCCAGCACAATGTGAATAAGTGCAATTTCAATGGAGGAAACGATACAATGTGATTTTTGTGCTAATTTGGAGCGATGCATGTATGTACGCCCTCATAAAATTGTTTCAAGAGCAATAAGCTCGCTCATGCAGATTCTACTGTTTGTTTGTTAGGTGGATTTTTAGGTAACGCAGTCTGCACCCAGCTGAACGTGACGTCCAAATATATACCCCTCTCGATGAGCAAATACACAAGTGGGCAATCGACGAGTACATCTTCAATTTCGATGTGAGGTAGTTTACATGCCCAATTTCAACCTTATTTGAATACTGTAATGAAGAGAAAAATGGGATTTATGAAGGATTTTTACCCCCACCGTCCTCATTATTACCAACGTTATGTGTGTGTATATGGCGAGGGCTTTATTTAAATGCGGGGAAGGAAGATGCACCTGTTGTGGCATGATGATGAAGAAGAAATGAGCTTGTTTGTTAATTACCCACCACACGGCTACCTTATCGCCCGAACGTACGTACGTATGGACGAACAACATTGTACGTCTCATCCTTATTGTTGATGTTACATATTTAATTATTGTACCTTTTGAGCCTTCCGTGAAATCCGGATTTGGCACGGTCCGCTGCTCCCACCTCAGACGGATTAATCAACCCTTCTTTTTTATTGCACTCGAACCACCTATGAATACGTACGTACGTATTCGAATGTAGATGCACGCTCCTCTGGTGAATCTCCCACATCAGAAATGCAATTCATTCACATCTTCATTTTATTATTACTCTACAGATCACTAAATTGATTACTTTGTTTATGTAAGGGTTCATCCGAGTGGAACCAGTTCAAAAATTTGCACACTTTGCTAATCTACAAATTGGTGGTTTCAACATCTACCTACATATGCACACAGAGTTTTACATATTGTGTGCAATAATCTGATTATTAATTAATCATCGATTTCGACAAGTACTTAATCATCGTGGTCATAAAAATGCATGGCCATCATCCGAAAATCCCTTCCTTCTCAGTTGGCCTGGGGTTTGTTTGGCACGCCGAAATGACTGCGATTCATTTCGAGGAAATGCTAATCCTTTCCACAAAAGGCGAATAAATAAATGGCAGCCGAGGAGCTGATGGACTTTTGGAGGAGCGCTGTATGTATGCACATACGTGTGTAAAGTGCTTTCTAATGTGACTAATTACATATTACGAGCTTCCTCTATGCATAAATATTACAAGGAGTGAGTGTAATAAAATATCGGAGGAGATATAAACCTTGAGCCATAATTAATACTTCTTCTCTCAGCATCAGCCGCATGTGCATGTGTACGGACAGATGTATGCATAGTTACTGAGTTGTACCGTCGAGTTGGCTGAGGTTGTTGGTTATCTTGAAATCTGGATGGATCCTAAAATTAAAATGCATGCATAGTAATAAGTAATTCGCTTTTACGACTCGACCAACTAAACAGCAAAAGAGTTCACAATTTCTCAGCGTATCAGCCAGCGAGCGAATGACCATCATTTTCCGTGTTGTAGTTGAATTGTGTACTTTTATTTTGCAAGAAATCATGAAAACTTGCCCATTTTCATAACCGCCTTCTCCATCACAGAGCCAAATGGATAATTTAGCGATGGTCGTTAAACGGAATGGGGAATACATGGGTTAAAATTCAAATAATTTTTGGTAAGCGGAGAATCGCATGCACGACTCAATTTCGTAGCCTCGTTTCGCATAATAAATAATCAAGAGGTGGATTCTAATGACTTTTTCTGGCATTTAGAAAAAGGAAATGCTCGCTGTTGTTGACCGTACCAAGCTCAGCGTCGAGGGGATACGATCCTCTGCAGATCAGAGTCGTGGTCCAGTTCAAGACACAGGATTTCTTAATCCAACGCTGCTGCTGGTGGTGAACGACCTGCACCGTGCCGCATATCCATGTGTGAATATGTATGTACCATCTCCTGGCGTAGCCTGATTCTCATGCAAGCAGAGTCTCCTGCCAAATTAATATAATTAACTAAATGCATATGTACCATACATTCATTCTCAATTCGACTCAGAATTCCGCATACGCTAAATAAATGTATGGGAAGAAATGCATCTGCCGATATGTACAACTTTTAACATAACTTCTTAATCACACTGCTACAATTAGTTGCGTTAAAGCCGTCAAATTAATAAATAAATTACCGAAGAGAGTGGAAACATTGTGTAACAATATAATAAACAGTAACGGGGAGTTCCACTCTCAGTCAGCTATACGGTCAAACAGCAAGTCAGACTTTTTGCTATTCTCATTCAGCCGAGATAATAATTGGGTAAAGACGATGAGATTTCTCTCAGCGCATCTTTTTGTGATATCGCCCGAAATAAGTATTAAAGCTGATAAAAATTAATTGAGTTCTTAATTCTAATTGCAGGATTTTTGGCAAACTATACAAATTGCAAACATTATTCGTTCAACAATTGGGTTTTGCATTCATTCAGCACGTCTTGAGACACGATGTCTAATTTGAACATATTGTGAATCAACATCCTCGAGCAATTCGAGGTGCACGATTCACACGACGACGACGATGTTGCTGCTGCTGTTGTTGTCTCTGGTAGTAATTTAGGCTGAGGAGGTGGTAATAACTCACTCTTAATTAGCTCAGCACTACATGTGCTGCACACCCCTTGAGGCAAATTAATATTATGCTTGTCTCACAAGTGTGAGTTTTATTGGAGCGATAATAATACAAGAACGCTCGACATTTTTACACTTCATCAGCAAACTGTGTCATTCATTCATGCTCGTATCCAATGCCACGTATAATGCTCTCCACAGACACAAATGGTGGTGTGATTGCAGTTGAGAATAATCTTAATTTGAGACACGCCACATTGTTGTGTACAATGGTCAATTAGACAGATTTCCCGGTGCGGTATACAAATTGTCTCCTCCTCCTTCGCCACAAACGGTAACATACGCGAAGCCCCTTTTTGCTCATTGTCACAATCCAACAATAACAATAAGTAGGAACAGGTGAGGAACGCACATTTAAAGTTGACCAATTATTTCGTGGCCAATATGCAAACTCACGACATCGCATCCATTGTTTCGTCGCATTATTAAGTGCGTGTTTTGTTTGTCGTATCATCATCAGACCGAAATGATATGCAGTGCACACACAAGAAAAATGTGAACCTCTTCCCATTGAACTAATTAGCAAACACGTCACCACGAAGAAAATCTTGTCCCGGTCTAGATTCTAATTTCACGCCTGGCAGACTTAAAGTAGGAACGGTCATTCAAATCCGAGAATTAGTGTCATTGTGACCATTACGAAAATAAATAAATGAAACCGTATCGTGATGCGATGATGATGAATCTCATACAGGAAATAATAATGTGCAAGCCATTCCAGCTTGTTAAGCAGAGTCCGTTCGCACCGTGCACTGCCTACGAGATACGCACATACATACATATTTAAGTAAGTACCTGCGCCTTTGCTGGTGTCACATCTTCTAACAAGATGGGCGTCTCATTTCGTCGTTATTGTTGTTGTGCACATGATAATTTGCCTACGACGTGGTGGTGATTATCATGAGCTCATCATAACAAGTTATCAGTAGGAAGTTTGGTGCATGGGTTTCCGTTGTGCTCATCACCATGATGGAGGAGGTGGAGGTGGAGGTGGAAGGATAATATGCGGGCAATAATTCACCACTGGATTTCCCTAAAGCGTGAAATAAGTGCGGTTATGTTCTTCCACATTCTTCCAAACTCCTCAATAAGCATTTCTCCCAGCAATTATACGTTCTCGAGCCAATTTGTCATTACTGAACCTTCTCATTATTCTCGAGATTAAAACTTGGGAGCTGTTCTGCGGTGGATGAAATTGGATTTTATGTGCGAGGAGATGGAATACTAATTTCCTCAGGAATAGAAACAGCTCCTCAGATCCATGTAAATGCGGACCGTTTAAATGCGGTCAGAACTTACTCACTTTTCGGAGGTTGGGCAAGTTGAGATGGTCAGAGGAACAGATAAACAGGGGAGTAAAAGGCGAGTTAATAGGCAGTGTCGTGCCGAGGAGCGCATTGTTATTAGCCGATCTCATCTCTCTGTCCACCGTGTGTTTATTTATTTATGTTTCTCAGCGTGAGTAAGGGATTCCTTCTCAATTTACATGTTTTATACTCTCCTCTCGTTATTTATACATTCAGTGAATTACTCGAACCTTATTTTTCAATTTCCATTCCTCACTCATTTGGATCCGGCAATGAAATGAAATCCAATGAAATGATGGGACGAATTCCTACACACAAATTATGGATCTGCTTTGCTGCAAGTTTCTAAAAAAGAAACATAAATTCACAAATAGATGAGCCTGTCCTTCTCCCTGGTCAGAGAAGTATTTACTTGTCTGTGGCTCTACCTCTTTGTGGGTGATGCTCATAATCTCGGCTCTCTTATAGAATCAACCTCTTTTTCTTAATTTTGAAGCATAATGCAAAATGAGAAGCCAGAGATGCATGACAAGTTGTATTTATTCTAAAAGAGCTGAGCCTTCTTGTTTAATCCAACCCGAGTCAACCAGACCTAATCTGAATAAATCTCTCTCTTTGTTGCAGCGGTGTGTCCGCATCATCACTTTCCATTTAGCACGCAGAACAACGAGCAGAGATGACAAAGAGCCCATTCTTCAAAGGAAACGTTGACGTTTAATTTCCTTTCTGGCAGCTCGTCTAATGCAATGCTAATATTGTGATGAATATTAATGTTGACAGGAAAGCGGGATGATGATGGCGATGATGAGAGCTCCACAAGAAAAAAATGGAGTGACACATATAACAAACTCAACGTGACGTAATTTAAGTAAATATGTACTCGTTGTGCTTTTGGTCACTTCTCCTTCACCTGCTGCTGCCCAACTAGAGTGAAACTGTTAACGTGTGTGTGTTAAAAAAACGAAGATCTGACCTTCTTCCTGTCGACGCTGCTCTTCCAGACAGAGGAGGAACCAGTCGCTGTCATTGTTGTACGACCTGCGATACAAGAAACACGAAAACATTTACCATTAAATATTAAGAGGCCAAGAAGATAAGTCAAGAAATGGTCGGGAAAATGAGAAAGTTTTAGATTTTGCCACCTATATAGCGGATTGCATGGCTGGGCTCATGTGAATCAAAAATTTTTGATGTGTGACAAATGACAGATGCACCACGGCTCGAATAATGAGAGAAATCCAGTCAAACCACATCCGATTAACTTTTTTTTCAATTTTATACCGAAAAAATTGAAATCTAGTCAAAAGTGCGTTTCCCATTTTGTGTTGTTCGTTCCGTTCAGCAGTGGTTGTCGATGAGAGAGAGACAAGAGAATTGTGGTTTTATTTCAATTCTACAATTATCCACATGAATCTTATTCAATTGAAAAGTGCCATTGACATCATTTCATCAAACGACCATCGACAGAGTTATATGTCCAACCTGAGAGTGGTGGATATGGCTACAACGTCAACGTCACCACCTGGTTGTCAGTCCACCACGCCATATTTCGTCCCGTGCTATGTACAAGTCATATAAAATTCTGAATCTCATCACCTGCATTCGTTCGTACGTATTGGCATCTAAGGAAAAATTGTCGATCTCCTGTATCCCGTCTTAAAAAATTAAAAATTTCAACAAAGATGTTCGTTTTGGTGGATGCATGCTCGCAGACGGAGGTTGATTTTGTTGCATTAGCGTAAAAGACATATCATGATCTAACGCAACACACTTACTTCCTGTGCAACAACTTATATAACAATCAAATCTGAATCTGAGGCTATCTGGGTAGAAAGATACCTCTCCTCACAAAATAATTGTATCACTTCATGCGCCAACTTTCCCGTGGCAGGAGCAGGCAGTGTACGAGAGGGGAAATGTGGGTGGGTGTGTGCTATATAACCATGTACTTATCTGCACTTTAGCCGTACGTTATGCAACACTTGCCCGGTCGAGTAATTAATGAAACAATTCTTGTCGATGTACATATTTCAGAGGTAATCACGGACCGAATATTATTTGCATGGTGTATGTGCTTACGTTCATTTTGTAGTTTGATACGATCCTCTCGTACTAATAAATTCTCTCAATTAGCACTTCCAACCTTGCCTCCGCCATGTAATCATTAGTTATCCTCATGCTCATGTATAATAATGAGCAAAGAGTGTGAATTCACTTCCGTTGTGTTTAATTATTTAGCTGGCACTACCTCAATCTCATTATTGCCTTAAAATATGCGGCTGTCAGGTCAGCAATTTCTCAATTTCCATGCGAGTTACTAATGCTACCGTGATGGGCAACCTCTTGATTAAATGTGCGGCGTTGGGTGGGTGGATGGACGCCTTGGACGAGTGGACCATGTACATAGGTGAACTAATTAAATGGGATCAAGTGATTGCGAGTATGGGAGTGAATCGGAGTCAGGTTCTTGTATTCAATCCGTGGGCCATTTTGTGTTGGTTGGTATGAGTTGGGCCGTGTCAGTCCTCAGCAGGGAAATCTTTGGAATGGGCTGATTGTGATTATCGGGTGAGCGATAAGAGAAAGTCTGAGCTGGAGCTTCTTCTTCCGGATGTTTAGATTTCCAGATTTCTCCACTTCTTTGATTTACCTTGGCTCCGGACTCCCTTTGGAATTTCTTTTGTCTTGCCTTTGTGTGCATTGAGCATCAGACTCCAATCGAGTATAAAGAGAACCTCGCCAAGTGTGAAAATTATCTCGGGGACCAAGACCAAATAAATTCGGTGCATTTATTCCGAATTTCCACAACCAAACACACGACTGTGTATGTATGTGTACCACCTCGGTTGCCGTCCCCTCGCCTCCTCCTCCTCCATTCAGACGAGGCATGCATACTACTACGGGGCAGATGAGCTATCTCTCCTCCACCGCCAGTCAGCCAGGCAGAGCAACTTCCCGATTCGGATTCTCGGATGAATTCTCATTGTGATTTCAAGTGTTTTATCGAGTCGAACGATGTTGGAAAAGTCCAACAATTGGATGGAGGAGGATAAAGAGAGCGACTTAATTCCATTAGTTCATTAGATAACCGGAAGTTGGATTTGAACAAGAGGCGAAACAAAGTCTGGCTGGGCACAGGATTTGAGTAAACACATTCTGCAACCATGCACTCACTCCAACGATCTCACTTTCTCCAGGCGAGTCTCACTCCTGAGCAGGTCTTATCATCGCGAAGGAGAGGAGAGAAAAGTTGGTCGTGGGGCATCCTGACACTCGGAGCAAACTTGTAGTCTTCCTAATAAATAAGTTGTCTCAACAAGTGACGATATGTCGCAAGTACTTTTTTATTGCATGATTCAGCACAGATTCATAATTCCACAATGAAATCTGCTCTCTCTGCCAACTTTGTGAGAGAAGGATTCCTCGTCCTTTTCAGTAATGAGTGTCCACGTCGGAATTGAGTGGCCTCATTATTAGTCCGTCCCCTGTCAACGTAAATGTCATCGTTAGGATCAAATTTATCCGCTGGCCTCCACCTCGCCCCCAGTTTTTGTTGAGCGGTAAATTTTACGAGGTGGTTGTCAAAAAGGTTGGAGAGACAGATTGTTATCGCCGCTAAAGAAGAACGAAAGTTGGAAGAACAATAATGATATTCGGATGAAATGAATCAGTTGGATTGCGGAGAGAGCCGAATCTAAATAAGAACACATGTCGGGAGGAATTTATATAATTACGTTGGATGACGTGAACCATTTCCAAGCATCATTTCATACCGAGGAAATGGAAACAAAGGGAAAATCATGATTTCCATTGGATTATTCACTGCCAAGCAAGCACAACTTGCAAGCTCACAATATTCGCTTCCTTCCACCGAGCTACTTGTGTACCTGCTTTTGCAGTCTTTGTCCAAAACTTGGAAATGAGCGAGTCTTTCTTTGAGCTAGGAACCAATAAATTATGATAACACAGCCTGCCCCAGCCTAATGAGGAAATGAAAGGTGAGGCAGCAATATTTTTCTCAAAACTTTTTCCGAAACTTGAAACAGAAGCAATTATCCTTTTTTTCCTCCTCCAACCAACTACACATGTACGTACGTGCATTCCACAAAACAAATATCACCATATTTTATTACGCTTAGTTGACCACTTTGTGTCATTTTCGGGAATTATTACCCACAAAGTTTTTGCACATAACAATATTTATTATGCCTACTTGAGCAAACTTCTGCTGCGGACCAAGTTTTTCTCCCAGGCCGTAATTTGTGTATGGATATTTGAGACACACATGAAGGCGAAACTTGTGGCGAGGAAGGAATCGAATGCCGAGGACGACGATGCCATAAGACGGAAATGTATCCACTTGTATGTGCATTGGTAATATTGCTCCTGCTTCTCCTACTGCTGCTGGTCGAAATCATGGGCAGCCGAATGTTGAAAAAGTGGAAGTTAATGATTCTCCGTCTCTCGAGCTTAAATGGGAAGAATGCAGACACAAAGAGTTATTATTATTGTGAGACAAAAGCCTCACAAATTGGATCGTTACTCGAACAATGTTGACCCAAACGGGATCATCATCATGCATGGCGATAATAATTAGCTCCTGTTTTTGCTCTCTTATTTTCATGATTATGCAACCCTTTTACATAAGTCTCACCAATTCATAAAAACTAAAAGCCTTCACATATGCACATTCAAATTGTGAATACTCGCCATGAAAGAAAATCGAGCCAAGCAAAAATTGTGAAGGGTTCAAAATTTGAATTTGTTTAGTATTACATCGTCCATTAAGTTTGAGTGATGTGATGTGCTCTCCTATCCGAGAGAGAGAGAGGAGTGCAAGGCATAAGCACTCACTGTGGTTTGACGCTACGAGCGTAAGTATATTCAGGCTAATTAGTGGATTCGTGACGCCGTGAAATATTCACTTTTTTGTTAATTTACGCAAGAGCCTTTCATACTCATGTATCCACAACTCTTCAGAATCTTATGGCAGAGAGAGAGAGGTATTTAATGTGCGTCTTTTTGCCATTCTCCACTTTTTTTTAGTGACTATCTCGTATTCTTGCTTGGTTGTGGTGGCCTTTGATCGGTGTCCAAGAGGCAAAGTGAGACGAAGGGAGGAAACTACCTCTGCGACTTCCGCCGTTCTCATAATTATTTAATCAATTACAGAAAATTATTCTAATTTGGCCGTCTTCGAGGCAATTTGAATGGGGAAACGGGATGTATTTATAACTATAAAGAACCACAAACCCCACCATTACAGATATTATTACGACGCATGCATTAGACGCTGCGAAGTCGTGAATTTGACTGGGAAATGAGGCGAGCCTTATAATTTGTAAAAATGTAAAATTAACAGTAAACTTTTTTGTGATTAATTTCTCTCTCTTTTTGCCGAGCAGTGATATCATTTACATTTAAAACAGCACATGAGTTACATGCATATGCACATGGAGGAAAAGGTGAGTGCGAAATCGTTGAGCAGTCAACCGATGATGCGATACCTGAAGCCTTTGAAACAGAGTGAAATTGAATGTGGGGCCAAATTACATAAAATTACCATTTGCCACTTCCGTCCTTCCCGATTATTAAAATCTGGTTCCCCTCTATGCTTGCTGCACCTAAAACAAGCCTCTTACATAAGCCCATCATCCCACATCTCGCTCATCTTGGAGGATCACATGCATACCAAAACGTAACTCGCTCAACGTAACTGCATGCCGATAGCGAAATGGGATTGCTTTACTTTTAATTGTTTCGAGTGCACAGGTGTATGAAGTTCCATTTTGGCTTTTTCTCTTCCTCAGATTTATCATAATGTGGAAATAATGATAATTCAACGAACGTGTTACACAACAGTTCAACCTGCAACTCAAAATCGTGTTACGTGTGCTGAAGCGATGGGAAATCTCATGTTGCAAGTGTGTAATTCGTACTTATGTATCAGGGCAGGACTCGTCCGTTTATCGAGATTCGCAAAAAAAGTTTGCGCAACCCTTTGATTCCATCTACCGAAAAGTGGCGCGACTCTCGGAGGCTGCCCTGCTCCTGCTTCGCCGTGCTATGCGAGTCATGGGCGAGAGTGAAGAAAATGAACAAAGTCGAGCCAGCCCAACATGATTTGAATCTCAACCCTTTGCTCGTCGTTATTGGTCGTTTTTTATTCATTTATTCATACCACCTGCATTTATTCGCCGTTTTGCATATGCGCATTTCATAGACTCATTTTTCTACCCTTTTGGCTCCTCTTGTCCATGATTCGCTAGTCAATCGCGTGTTCGACTTTGAGATCAAAAGTTTTCTGAATAACTCTTTAAACACTTTTTTGACGTCGTGGCTAATAAAGCAGGCCTAATCTTTTTCTGATTCAAATAAGGAGTGAGAATAAACATGAGCCGTAAACATGACAAGTGCATATATTTATTCATTCGCTGTATTAATCACATATTTTTGACTGATAACTTTGAAACGTTCCTCCTCGCAGGACGTGTTTCACCAAAATATGTGCATGTTAAAGGTCACTTTTTTAATCAAACAAAGGCAAATAACGAGACACAAGTGTAATTCAAAGCAGATGGAAAATTGTTTGGGTTTCTTACTCATTAAGCTAACTTTGAGTGAGTGATCGTGGTCCAGTCAAACTGGATTTATTGCCACCAGCCGCATTAATAAGAAGTCAAGAAATGAACAATGGAAATTAATATCTGTCACTTACACGAATAAAGCAAACAAACAACAAACCCAGGCTGGACTGGAAGTCATTTGAATGTCATGCACCGCTTGAGGTAAATATGTATGTGCAGCGTATTTATTAGCAGAGTGATGATGACGACGACGACGATGGGGATAGCATTTATAGCGAGAAATCAGTTTCTCCGCCACGTGCGACTCCTTAATGAGATCAGGATGAAGAGTTTCTCCCAATCGGAAACTTTGAATGCGATCGCAAATTAGTTGGGAATTGAAGGTGATTTTTCCCAGGAGTAGAGAAAGAAGTGCTAATGAGGCAAATGAGTGTGGAGCATCACCTGAATTCTCAGCTTCTCATTATCCCACACTCGCCCGTGCTTAAGTGAGTGTTCAGTTCTGGAGGGTCGGGTAGCCGAGTCATCCTTTTGTATCGCAGCAAGAAACTTAATAACATTTCCACCACGAGCTTTCTCCCCGTTTATGTATCGTCGTCGCATAGTTAGAATCTCGCAGTGTCTTAAATTATAGCTGAATGTCCGTCCAGAAGGAGGCGAGATTTTTGTGAGAAGAAGTAATAATTGGGCAGTGTCGGCTTATTCAGAAGAGGAGAGAATGCAGGCTCCTAATTTCACCAAATTAGTATGAGATGGAGAAAGTAATGAAATGGCAAAAAATTGCGATGCCAGGCTGGTCTCGGGTAATAATTAAGCGACTTCTCCACCATCTCATTCTGATTCTAATTGTTTATACGGAGGAGGAGGAGGCAGCCCATGCGGAGAGAGAGACCAACAACACGCCAAGAAAGGAAGGCGAGGAAATGGGAGCTAAAAATGGGGGCTCTGGGCCCTGTGTGCACTACTAATGTAATGCAAGTAGCTAATAAATAAAGATTCTATTCCGAACTTTCCAGCCCGAGTCTAAATAGGCCATTAGTTATTAGCAACTTTAATTAGTTCTCCGCTCGCCACGGAGGAGGCAGCGGCGGAAAAATCGCCACCACCAGAAATAAATGGGAAAAACGTGCTTCAAATATTTTCCCAGAGAATGGAGGAATAACTGTCCGGAGAATATTCGCATTTATGTATTTTCACAAAAGCTGTGCTCCACTGCTGCTGCTCCTCCTTCTCGGAGACTCTGCATGTATAAAAACGACCCTCCAGCTGCTGCAGCATCTTCCCAGATTATGTCATGTACTCAACTGGTGTATAATGGCGTCATTAGTACTCCGATTTCCAAACTGTCTCAAAAACTATAGCTGGTTCCCTAATGTGGAAGGACCATGCACAAATCCTGAAATGTCAAGCCTGCTTTCACTCCAGAAACTGCCTTGCAAAACTGATGACACTTGGGTGACGAATCTGAATAGTTTTTTTTAAAGAATGCATGTCATTATTTCGTCATGATTTGAAAGTTTGAGTGTGTTTCAATGCGCTGATGACACCGGTTGTGTGGCGCGTCTCGTAAGCAAGTGAACGGTCGGGTAGTGTGGTGGTTGGCTGGTTGGAGGAGAAAGAGAAAGTCTGTGGCGGATGGAACGGACGTGGAGTGGACACATCCCGCTGTTAATGCCATTCTAATGACATGAAAACCTCCTGCTTTTCTCCATAATAACGACGATCCCACGGCATAACTTTGTTTGCTAACTTGCTGCAGTTTCCTCAAGCGAGGAATGGAAATGGCTTCTTTCGCCTTCGTCGTCAACTCAGCAACACCACGAGAACGCGCGGACGAGAGGGGAGCCCAAGCCGCCACCAAGTACGAATCCTATGCTACATATTTTCAACTCTAAATATAAATTATTCCTTTCTCCCCATGAAAGTTGCCTCCCGTGAAGCGATCAAAAATAATTGGACGGAAACGGCGACCATCAAAAATACGACGGGATTATTATGATAACTCAATTTTCCAAATTCGAGAGCTGATTTCCCTCGGACAGGAATAAATTGATTGAAATGAATGAGATTTTGTAGAATTCTAAATTTATGGAATTGGGATTATTGATGAAGTGACAGGCGTCCAATCTTTCCAATTTCCTGCCAATCTCCTCCCAGCATGACAGCAGCCCACACTTTGGCGTAATGCAATATGCTCTAATGTGGAGTGACACCTCTTCTCTCTCTCCTCCGCCCGTGCACCTACTTTTCCAACCTCGTATATTTATACACCGCTTCCCTCGGCCTGCCATTCCGCCGTCATTCCACTTTCTCCTCCATTATAATATTTCTGGGAGACGAAGGCTATATTATGAAGCGTCCTCGCAGACATTGTTTTGCGTCACCTCGGTAAGTTTGCCAACTGCACCCACCCACCAACCAACCAGCCAACGGACGAACCTGCCTTGGTCGTCGTCGTGATAAAAGTTTTCCGAGCTTCATAGTCACGTCACATCCATGTCAAAGTCAAGCAGGATGGGTCTCATCTCCAGCTCGGAACAGATCACTCTTCCTCCTCCAATTTTGGGTAATTCATCATGAATATGAGGGAGGAGAGCGGAGTGTCCTTGACGGATTTTTGGATCATCTATTATTCCGCTTTCTCCTTCATTATCTCCCTCGGAATGCCCGCACTGGTCGCAGCCACATTTCTCGCCTAGCTCTCGCCGTCTCCTTTCCTAGGCGACTAGGCCTCGTACTAGGAATCATTAGTAGTAATGAGCAAGTCCTGAAATAAGTTGCTGGGTATAATATTTTGGAAGGTGGAAGGTACATACATATGCGGCTGTAGTGTTGTGTGTGCTATACGATTTGCACATGCACCGGGTATTTCATTACACTCGTGATGGACAGCAGCAACTGGATTTTGATGGAAATTAATGAGAAAAACAGCAGGGCCCGAGTCGTCCTCTCATTCTCTCAACTATTATTATTACTTTCCTCTCCCGAGGAGGATGAAAATAGAAGGAAATAACTTTATCATATTCCACAATGCAATAATAAAAGCTTGCCCTTTGTCATAATGTTTATTATTATTATTCTCAAAGAAGGAATCAGAGAGGCAGAATTATTCTCAAGACTTACAAAATGTTGCGAGGTCGACCACGCCGCTCCATCCGAAAGGCCGAACTCCCTCCCGTCACGCCAAACAGGTCCTGGCGCTGGGGAAGTATTGACGTGGAGGCGTCCAGCTTTCCAAAGTTTGGGGAAATATGCTCACGGGAAAATAAATGAATGATGGATATTCAGATGCTGAATAAATAAATCGACCAACAAACTCCGCTCTCTAAAATAAATAAAACCAAGAAAAATCATAAATTAAAAAATACAAAAAACAAAAAATAATAATGTTAAAACCACATTTCACCCCAGTTTCAGTTATTTTTCAGTTCACATCATTTTATTTTATTCAATTCTTCAAAGAACTAAAATTACGAAAAAAATGTGAAGAAAGACAATAAAGCAGGATTGAACGAAATTAGGAAAAGTCATGACTCATGAAACAGTAATTATGACCAGTGCGTGGTACCAATATCAATTACAATCCACTTATAAGTATTTACAGAATTTGGAATTTTGGTTTTATTCAATCCAACGAAAGCCCTTTCCGGTCGAGTTTTTGGTCCTCGTTTGTTTGTTAACGCGATGAAATGAGAGGTGCATAGCGTGAGTTCTGTTTTTATTATATTCCTCAAAATCCGATCTCGTCCAATTGATTCCTCCGACGTCGTGCCGTGATCTGCTGCAAACCAAAGGACTCCAATTTGTTTCAAATTAAACAACAATGACATGTATGACACAACTACGCACGTTCTTTTTATACGAAAACAAAAGGGTTTCATAATCCATCGTTCAGATTTTTCTAATTTCTGAAAACGAGTTGCCCTTCCTGTTACATACTTGCTCAGAAAAGGACAAGAGACCGAGAACCACGCGATAACGAAGATGATGAGGACAAGCAAAAAAAGACAAATATTTCCAAAAGCACAAAAAGATGATAATATGGTCAGGATCTAAATCTATATGTTTTTGAGGATTCTGGACATTTTCTCATGAAATTTTCACTCAGTGACTGACAATGACTGCACCAGCACCAGAACTAATAATCTAATCTCTCAAAAGTTAAATAAGTATGTCTATAAGGTTGGAAAGTGAATCTAAATCCTATCCAAAATATATCTGGGGTCGGAATCGTCTGCATTTCTAACCTTTTGTATTTTTAACGATCTTGTATTTAAAATAATTTAGTTACTCATCCTTAAAAATAAATCCCTGACCTACTTCCAGCTAAAAAGGGTCTGGATTTTGAGGTAATTTTAGTGCAGCCAAATAAATCCCATCTTTTTCCTACTTCACACAAATCCACGGGCAAACATCCTTCTTTAACAACAACCCGAGATGAATATGCAAGCCTATTACCGATCATGCCCAGCAGCAGAGAGCTAAAAGTAAGCACACACAATATTTTTATATACACTTTTAGCTCTCGCAGGGTCCTTCCTCTCGTAATAAGAATGGGAGATAAGAATGAAATAAGGCCTTCTTTCACATTATGCAGGTCCTCAAGTCTCTCCGTAGGATTTCACAGGTCGTTCCTAAATTATAGTCAGAAGAAACGTACCCTAAATTTATCTGGAGGAACATCTTCAGAAAATAAGTGACTTGTTAACAATCCGTAAAGACTCCAGAGTCCAAAATGCCATTGATTTCAAAAGCCCTTATAATTGCTCAGATGTAATGCAAGCAGTCAACGGACACACCTTTCAGCTTCCTCTTCAACCATATCCACCACCAACTCCGTTCCCGTCTATACCCAAATTAAGATGGAGTCACATCCGGTCAAAAATCTAATAGCAATCATATCATAATTGTTATGATCCTCATTTTACATAAGTTATTATAGAGGAGCTCCATGCATCACGCAATTATTGAGAAAAGTAGACAAAGTTTCTGCGGGGATTCTCCCCAATTTGGGCACTTTTCAACTTGTAATGAGATCCAAAGACCCCTGATCGCGGTTGGTGCGTATGAAGAAATAAAAAATCATCATTATTTGGGGTATTTTTGACTTCTTTGAAAAGGTAAACGCTTTTTTAAGCGGCGTGAAGAGCGTTTTTTGAGCTAGGTTTGGATCTGGTTTGAAAAGTTTTAAGAAATGATTGAATGGAGTGGAAATAATCAGTCAACTTCTCCTCATCCCGACTTTGAACTTATTATCACATCAAATAAATTTCCACGTTAAACTTAATGAGCTTTGGATACTGGTTGTTTGTTGGCGAGGCTTCCGGTCCCACAAATCCATTTTTGTTTCATCCCGGCTGCGCATACATAACATTAGCAGCTCAGCCAGCCCAACAACAAAATATTGAGGGCTCCTCCAGATCTGTGAATGAATGAAGAAATTGAAATCAAACACAGTGATAGTAACCGATTTTTTGCCTCCACGCCACCAACCAACCACTCACTAAATATGTAGCCAACTAAACTAACCTACTCCAACAACTCGAAATTTTTATGAACACAAAGTATATGGTTTGAAAAGCTGTTGAATTCATTAAATTTTATCACCGCATTTTTGTTTGTTTTTAAGCGTGTTGTTTAAATTCAATGTCATGATCCTTCAAGTATCTCATTAAAGTCACACCACCAACAAATCCCTGTTCATGCACCAAGGTTTTGGATGTTTGCTCATGATAAGAGGCGAGAGAGGCGACGACGCTTCTTTCTTCGCCCTCGGTTAAAATATGCTCCAGCTTGTTTCCAAATATTATTCACATTTCAAGGTCAGTATTTCCGGGGAGTTTGTGAGCGAGTGAGAGTGAGGAAGGTCTTGGTGAAGGAGCTCATTAGCATTCCCGTTGTTTTGTTCGTGCACCAAAACCACTCTCCATTTCCATGAAACCTGGAAGACCTTGAGTTCCTCAAGATCTCCTCGACCTGCTTGTGCATGTTGCCACACATTGAATGTGAGATGCCAGTGGAGGTACTCTTGCATGCTCAGAGGAGAGGCTTCTTCCTTCGAGAGGAGGAAAATCAACTGCTTAAAGAACAATATAGACCAACACTTTTTGATTTTGTGGTAGATGAGACGGACGCCCTTTGAATATTTAATGTGGAGAAGGATGCACAAAAGCTATCAACAGCTCACAAGGGTTCCTCACCCAATTTCCATCCCTAAATTTGAAATTCAAATTTATGTATGAACAAAATGTTTAAAACAATGTTTCTCATTTTCTCCGAGTAAATCTCAGAGTGAATTAATTCCAATGCCAGCCCACCAACCCTTGTCAGACCGGGGTGGAAAGTACATTAAATTCTGAAGGGTAATCAGCAAGTGTAATTTTGGGCCCTTTGTTTGATTTTTGAATAATTACATACAACGTATCAAATTACGCTACGTGCTTGGATTTAACAATCTTTTGTTTGTCTGTGGTCATGAATTATTAGTTTTGAACGGCTCGAGATAAAAAAAAATATGTAAGGTTGATGATATTGAAGATTTCAAAATCAAAATTAAAATTTTGGGCTTCCAAACAACAGAAGCTCCTTTCTGCTTAATAATAATAAGATCCATCCACTTCCGAGAATCGAAGAGGAATCCAATTACAAAGAAAGATAAATAATTATAGGTTTCGCACTCGGCCAAAAATAAATCCAAGACCCGTCAAAGCTAATCTAATTTGAGGCTTTTAAATTGATGATGTTTTAAAGTGGAAATATGTATGCGAGGCAAAATTACATTAAGAGTTATTAGTAGTCGGTGGTTAGTCTTCTTCTTGTGTAACCAACTGCCATATTCACCGTGTATTTAGTAGTTAGTTGGTAACAATGCAACTGTGTACAAGCGGCGAGGGTTCAATTAGAGCCAGAGATGACCGAAATGAGCAATAAGGAACGTTGTTGCGAGTTTAAAGGGCACACATCGCACCAATAATTCATCTGAGGAGATAAATTTTGGCAGATTGGAAATTCGGATTGGGAGCAGTGAGGAGAGGACGTAAATAAATGTGTAATAAGAGTTTTGGAAGGTGAGGCATAATGGCACCACATGAACTGAAACAGATAAATAAGGCCCATTATTCCTCCTCGAGTATTGGTATTCTTCTCCTGCCGCACTTCCATTGCCCATCCGCATCGCATTATTACCAAATTCTCAAAGTTTCCATTTCCAAGCCAAATCTGCCACAAAGAAAATGCTCGGCCCAGGATCATCCACTCATCATCGAGCGGATGGGTAGCCGCTGTCCCCTCGGTGGCCGGGCGGGGATGAGCAACGTGGTTGATCCCTCGATCCTGGTGTAAAGTCGATATCTCTGAATTGGAAAGTTGCTTTTTTCTTTTGTTTGTTGTTGCGGTACACGAATTTGCCGCTGCTTCTTCTTCTTGTGCCTTGGTGTGGGGAGAGGAGATGAGTGCAAGTAAAGCCTACGTAAGAAATTTCAATTTGTCAACGCCCGTTTGCTATTCCGTTGAGTTGGAGTGAGGAACCGATTTATATGAACCAATTGACCACCTGAGCCTGCCCTGAATGAGGCAATTTATCATTCCGCCGACCAAGACACGGGCGGCCGGCACCACGCCACACCATAAAATAACACATATGGATGAGCTGACTCAGTTCCAATTTCTCCCTATTGCTCAATTCTTCCTAAACCAAAGTGAAACTCGAATTGTTGCAGGGACCACAACGCCACAATGATGATGCATACGTACAAAGTATGAACATGCTTTGGATGCAAGTCGCGCAACCATGAATCTTTTTGAGAAGGAGAGACGATGCCCAAGCAGCAGTCAAGGAGGGCGTGTTACATAAGCCCCAGTCCTGGATAACCTCTCGTCTCCACGTTTAAAGAAGTGTAATGAATTCATGGCGAAATGAGGGGTTCATCAAAGACCCCACTTCAAAGGGGAGCTCAGCATATGCTATTCCACGCACGCCATGCCAACTTTGAATCATTGAATGCCCAACTACACACGGCTTGATGATAATGCACTGGGTCAGTTAGCATACATAACGAGCCACCATTCAGCCCGTCAATTACGTTGGAAAGAGGAATAACAATGCACTGCATAGGTTAATCTCTGCCCAAACCAAGGCTGACCTGGTTGTTGGAGGCTCTCAAAACGCAACTTTTTTTCGTCTCTGCCTATCTGTCTGAGGAGCTGATGTGATGTTACATATTCCGCATTCTGTCCAGAAGTCCGGTGAATCAGAATACCAAAAGAGGGAGGAGGAGGAGGCAGTGGTGGTGGTAGCCTTCTCACCCTGTCACTGCCTGACCTCCCTCTCAGAATGTCAATCCGAGAACACGGATGTCAAGCTCCTGCTCGCCGTCGCAAATTGGGGTGCCCGTCGCCCAAAACGTGCCGAGACTAACAAGCGCCAACAATAACTTTGCTTCGAGGGGCAACCACGTGAACTTTGTCAACCTGCCGCAAGTCGCCTTTCCCTTCGTTTCCTGACGCAGAAACTGAACAATGATGTGTGGCTGGCCCCGCATGGGAGAAAAATCAGGAGCTGCGACCACCACTGCTCGTTCAAAAGAATGCATATACATGGACACACATCAAAGAGAAAGTGATGGTGAAGTCAGAATCAGAATTCCAAATGCCAAGCCCCGTTGACAGAGAGAGAGAGAGAGAGACAAAGTTAATAGGAAATAAAAGTTGGTGAAAGTCAAAGGAAGTTTAGCGTAGCCAGAGTCCAAATTTTGTGCGAGTCTCTCTCTTTGACTATGACTTGACTGTCAACAAGCCCCACCCTCGTCGCTCCCTCCTTCATACATATTATACAGCGAGGCAGCAGGAGCAGCAGGGCACAATAAAAGTGAAATAAAATGGACATGTCGTAATAGAGAAGAGGAAGCGAAAGTATACGCAAAGTGACTGACTTTCTGACTCGCGATCCATCTCTCGCCCTCCACAAACTCTCTCCAGCTACCAAACAAACAAAAATTGGACTTTTATCCAACTTAATGTGAACACCATTAAAATTTTCCTCTCGCAGGGGAAACTCAATCATAATTTTTTTAGCCCCTGTCCCAAACACGACGAAATACAAGTTTAGCTCTCAATCGAGTTGAGAGCAGCATTGAGTTATAGAAAGGTGATAATGTCCCCAGGTAACAACAGACGCTGCTTCGTGGAGAGATAAGTACGCAGCTTTTGCTGGGCGAGAAAGTTGCAGCTTTCTGATGAGTAATGCAATGTAATGTAAGTAAGTAATGGACAGAGTTCTCTCTCTCTCGCTTTGTCCTTTGCGATGGAAAATGGACTTTTGCCGGCTCAAAAACTGGTAAATAACTACATAGTCAACAACCAATACTTGTCGCAGAAAGTCGAGTAAAGAAATTCTTAAATCCATTTTACTTTCTACACGTTCCACTCCCGAGTGGTTCACAGATGACATGGCCTTGAATGAGAAATATGAGAAAGCAGTTGACCAAGATTATGACAGCCGCGGCAGAGTCTGTGGTCGAACCAGCAGCGTCATTCAATCTCAAAGAGGACGAGGACGACGACGAAGAAAAAAATCCTTTTAAGACCAAGGAACTTTTACTCGGACTCTTTATTCAGTTGGTCAAATGACACAATCGAATTTACAACAAGTTTCTCATCTTTCTCCACTTTCACTTGGGATGAGTGAGTTAAGGGCAAATTGAGTGAAAATTGGAATAAAAGCGGCGTTCGGCTAGAGGAATTTCTAAGGTTTTTTTTACAATTCCGACTTTTCGAGAGAGAGAAAGTTGGAGAAGAGCTGGAGAGTATCCCATTAAAGTTAAAGTATGTTTTATTGATGGTCCTTTTAATTTAAGTGGGGTCCACCAACAACTGCTCAAGGACTGCGCACAGAAATGCCCGTGTTTCCCCTTTCTCCACCAGACCAGCGAGCTCTTTTGCCTTTCATAATACATCTGAATCCAATCAAAAGCATAAAAATTGTAGGAAATCTAACCCAATTAAGCCGTCGCAATAATCGATCCTCATCTCTCTCCGCTCGCTCTCTGTTGTTCTGGACGGCGTCCAAGAGGCTGTCATACCTGGCTTATAAATAAATTCCATAGAGCCGTAAAACAACGGAAACTATTCATGAGATCGCCACATTGTCATCCAGCCTCCGTCTCGTGGTGGATTTGAATTCCTTGCTCTTGCCTTCAAGGCCATAAAACGGAGCCAGAGGATGAGCCAAATAAGTACGACGACGACCACGACGTAAGAAGGTGAAGAAGGAAATGGGCAGCAAGGTTGGGAGGGAGTCATTCCTGGGTCTTCCTTGAGAAAGTGGTGGTGGTGGTGTCTCTTATTATTCGAGGATTGTTAGTTGGTTGGTGGTGGTATGATAATCTATTTGAATTACGCAGAGGAGGAATGGGATTCGGTCAATAAATTCCGTTTTTATGGTTTTCTCAGACGATTCCATTTGAATTTTTCGGAAGGAATAAAATGTTGGAGGAGCCCATGCTGTGCTGACCATCCGGGGAATGATGGAAATGGAGAAATATTACCATCCAACTACCACATCTCACCCCATCCCATTTACATAACGAATAAAAAACAACGGAGCTCTTCACTTATTCATGAACTACACAAGAACTCGCTTATATTATTACGATCCCTACGCATTATTGCCCACTCACGGGAATCTATCAGTCCAGACGTCGTGGGAGGAGTTCGTATGGACACAAACCCACCGACCGACTGGGTAAATATCTTAGGCTACGCCATATGCACACCTGCCTGGACCATGACCCCACACACTCGCCCCTACGTATCTTTCTCACTTTCCCTACCGCCACGTATCTATGTTAGAATGTATGAATTTCCAGACCAGAAAACATTAGCCAATCTCCAGCTCCTTATCCCTCACACGATCTGACCACGGGTTCAAAAGTTGGGAAACAAAGAGCAAATGTCAAGTCACACACACATGTCGCAACAGAAAGTGAAACGAGGGCGGACGGATTATTATTGCTCCTCTTGAGAATTTTCACTTTAAAGAAAATCATGAGGAGAAAAATATTGTCTGGTTATTTACTCAGTTGACCATTCCCATCGTTATACACCTTATACGACTTCCATATGTGCAGATCCTCCTTGATGCATGATTCATTATTACCATCATCATCCAGCCAGTTGGCAAGTTATTATATTTTAAAATGAAGGAAAACAAGTGGACCGTGGACAATTACAAAATGTTTCAATTTACCAAAATCTCGAAAAGTGAGTGGTATAAGAAATTGCTTTCCCATTATTGGAATCCAGCTCAATTTCAATCCATCCATCCACTTCCCAAAACTACGTACGTACGTGGGTGAAAGTCCAAGAAGAAAGACCAAATTTTAGTGAGCCACTAATACGAAGTGGACCCACGCATAACGTGACACACCGGTCCGCCTGCTAAAATGACTGGAGGGATGGGAAATGGAAGAAATTGAGAATTCCCCTCTGGTGGTCCCTAATAATAATAAAAAAGTAAAAGTAAACAGACATTAGCCTTCCAAAAAGCGAGGCGAGGACGTGGTCATCTCCGCTCTGGACTCATCCCAGCCTGGTGAGCAACCGCATTCAACTCGCCATCTTCTCATTGTTGATGATTGTGTTTGCTCAATCTCGCTACTTTCACTCTCAAACATGAATCTCTCATCTTTCATCATTTTTAATGTACAGGCCGAACTACTCTAATTTAATTTATATTTATTTTAGCCAAGCAGCCTTTTCCCAGTAAAGCTGCTCCTCCATCCCTTCCCTCCCTCCTCCTCCTCCCAAGGTAGTCGTCACAAGGGTGCTTCACTACTTGTTGTACATCCATCCACCATATTATTCCCCAACAGACATGCTGCTTTCTCTCCTCTGCGGATGCACATTTGATTGAAACATAATACACGCGGACCAGAATGGATACACACCATTTCTGTATGTTCTAGTTGACAGAATGCTCATTGTGAATTGTGATTCGTATCACATGGCAAAATAATAATGCACCCCGAAAAATCTTGGCTGACAGCAGCCGGAAACATGGAGAACCTCTTGGTCCCACTCCACTCCTGGATTGAGCAACCCTTCAGAATTTTCTAATGGATTTTTATTTATGAGTCCAGAGAGCGAGAGAGGACAATACGGATATTTTTTTCCAGGAGGCTGCTGCTTCAGAGAATAAGTTTGTATTTCACAACAACCCTGAAATCCATCCATAATCATAATAATCATGTCCCCAACCAAACAAAACAACTTCAATGTCCATCCACTTGCACTACGCAAACTGGAAAAAAAAGTTTCAGAAATGAATGAAGAAAGCTTAAATAAACGAAAAGTGAGTTTTGTTTATTTAGTTTTTTTTATAACTTTGAGAGTTGGATAAAAGTTGGTTTTCTCGGGATCATCTTCAAAAACAGGGTCTACGCAGCAGTGGCATTTTCCTGGAAAAGGAGAAGCCAGCCAACTAAAAGTGGGGCTGGGTTGTTTGAACTCATTTTGTCCGGTCTGCTTGGAAATTGAATTCTTGCGAATCTAATGAATTGAAACAAAGACTCACAAAAACTCGATTCCAAGGACAACCAATGTCCACCCGACTCACTCACTGTTTGCATCAACTCGCTTATAAGTGAGCGGAACAGAGGAGATCTCAAGCAGTTGGCTGAAACAATCTGAATCTGAAACTTGACACAAGTTTTTCAAAGAAATGTCTGCAATTTACGTATTTCTAAATATTGGAGTGAGCACGAGGTCTGAAAATGAAGTGGCATAAATCAAGACAGCCAGTCCAAGAATATTATGTTCCATTCTTGTCCCAGAAATTGTATATTGGAGCATTATTCCTGAAATTGTTTACGAATGCAGGACGAGTCAAATGTTGTGGAAAGTTGAGAATAATGCCTCCTATGCACACGTCGTAAGAGAGGCCAGGGGATGGAGACGGGAAAACGGGAATATGTATGAGAGAGAGAAAATGAGAGAAATTCTTGGCCGAGGAGTTTCGTGGTGGGAGGGAAATGAGATGTACAAAAGCACAATGAAGGAAAACATGAAGGAAGCAGACACTCATTCACTCAGCAATATTTCGATATTTCAATAATGACATGAAATAAATGTGGAAAATGATGAATAGTCCCCTTCTCAAAAAAACGACCACTGTTACGTAGTGCTCAGTCGTGTACATATTTATTGCTGGGCTGCTTCTTCTTGTCATCCCCAAACAAAACCTGCATTTACTTATATGCATCTGCACTTCTTATCTTATCGATACTTCCTCCAAATTGGTGCGCCATACACAAATCACACAAAATACCCAGGTAGGTAGCTAGACCGGCATATGTACATTTTGGCGACGAGCATAATCATCGAAAGGAGGAATACTCGATAACGGTTTGGCCATATCCGACAAATCGGACCATCAACAATAATCAAAACATATTACAAACCAGCATTCTTCTTAACGAGTCGACATTATACGAGGTGTGACATTTATTGTAAGAATCCCACCACACAAAGGATTATCATTTATTATTATTCAATATTTGACACTCGAGACGACACTGCTCTCGAAGGGTGTGTACACACGTATAATAAATGATTCACGAGTCAAAGTGGAGCACGGAAGAATGCGACGAATTTTGCATTGAGGCCGTTGCGAGATAGCAGCGGAGCATCGTCGGGAGTCCTTTGAGAAGGAAGATGGGGTCGATATTCAATAATTCAATTGAGTGTCACAATTCAATAATTCCGACGTCATTATTCATAACCCTGCTCCTCGTCGTACCCTGTTCTACGGACGGACAGATCTATGCTGCACACACACGGAGTTTGTGTCGCAAAAAGTGCAAGTCATCGCCACACTGTGCAGACGATCCCCAACTCCAATTTTTGATGTTTTGTCCCCAAAAAGTGGAGTTGACAATTGTCACTTTACTTTATGCTGAGCCGATCCATATTTCACATTTGGACTTGTCTCCCTGTCACACTCTCGCCATGCATTTCCTTCCGATCAAGGTGCGAAAATGGGAGGAAAGTGTCACTCTCGTCGCCTTTGGCTATGATTCATGGTGAGCAGTTACATATATCGTGTCCACTGAGGAGAGACTGCCACCAAGCACTCAGCCTCCTTTCCTCGCAACTTTCCATTTGCAGGAGGGCTGCCAAACTAATGAATGAATTGTGTTTATGCATGAGCACCCTTGTCTTGAGAAATGCATAGCTAAATAAGCACTATAGTCTCCAAAAGAGAGTGGGGTGTGGTGGAATGGAACACCAATTAGTCAGCTCATTATGCCCTTTATTCTCTTCATAATGGGAGGAAATAGATTGGTGTGGGTGTGAAACGGCATCCTCTTCCGCAGATCAATGCACGAGCTGCACATACGTACACGTAATATGCATTTGTAGCCTGTGTATTTGAGGGTTGGGGTGGCGGAGAAAGTGGAAGCCATCATCTTAGCGGAGAGTAAAATATAATGTAATGTAAGCCAAGACGTTGGATGGAGGTGGAAGTGGAGGAAGGGAGCACATTCCCATAAATTCCCATCCCACGAGAAATCGTGTAAAGTGGCATTATATAAAAATGTATGGCCGGGAAGAGCGAGATGCAGGCTCACTTTTTCTGCGTATTCATGCGCCACTTTCTCCAACTATTCTCCTTCCTCTGCCCGCCTGGAGATAGGATAGTCGGCAAAAAATAGACTGTCAGATCTCCTAATGTAATATAATGTAAGCGGAGATGTGGATTCTACAATTGTGGAATTATTCGGGTGATACCCGGCTAGGGTGGTGGCCATGATATTCCCCGCCGCCAAGCATTCATCATGATTTACTTGCCCACTCAAAGACTCAAATCAAAAGCCAGACCTAACCACAAACCAACACACACAGTTTTCAAACATGGAAACGAAGACGACGACTGCGAAGAAAAATACATATTCCAGGAAGGAAGACGTTCCACGGCGGTTCACATACCACGCACGCAGGACAGAATTTGTTAAGTCCTCCGTAACTCCACTGCACCGCCATGTATTTCATGAGGTGATTTACATTAGGCGAAATGTAATGCTTATGCCTACTCATATTTGAGAAATGAGAATATATGTGGGGATTTTGATATTATTCTTGCGGGATGACGAGAGGCCTGGAGGGACGCGGGGATGGCGAGTAATAAAGGTCGGTGGACAGCGCCATATTTTACAGGAAAGTGACGCTTATAAAGTCTTGGAGTCAGTGGGAAGAAAGGGCAGGATATAGTCTTCTTTTATAGTGTCTGGTAGGCAGCCCCCCATTTGAGCTCCCATCTGAATTCTGAATATAATGTAATGTGATCTATGACATGTTATGTGATGGGCACTTCCCGTTGTTTGTAGGTGAAAGCAAAACGAGGAATCTAAAATCCCGAGAATTCCAGCCGCCTCGTAAATTGTCATTATTCAAAAATTGACCCGGAGAGAATTCTTTCCTCCCTCCGAGGCGAATGGACAATGGGCTGCGGAAATGGCCTTTTTCTTTTACAAACTGCCAGAAATGGACAATGAGAGTGTGTAACATTTATTGTAATCTATTATTATGGATGATAAACAACTGTTTTTATTTCTTTCGAGATGCACTTGCTCCCAGCACACGGATCCTGCTCACTAGATATATCCATATATAAAACAGCGTATGTATAATGGCACATTGCGCACCATAATTACAGCCGCCTCGTGCATTTTACTATAAATCCCTCAATGCATTGTAAAATCCTTAATTTTTTCCTTTATGATCATGTGCTGCAATGTTTCCAAAAATATAATTGCATTTTGGTAAATGTCCTCGTAAGCACAGGCCCCTTCCAGCCATAAATTCAGACTAATGTTGTCAAATCCACGTTAATTTGAAATTTCTGAATGACATCTATTACAATAATGTAATTTAAAAAGTTGTGTCATTACCAAACAAAGACTTGGATAAAATAAATTGGGCGAACTTTGACAGTTTCAATTCTTCTCGACCCAAAGTTGAGGATTGAAAAGCTCTCATACATATGTATATACCTACTTCCATTGACTAGTATGAACCTGATACATAAGCTTCATCATATCATACATTCCTAACAGTTGGTGTAATTTCACAGGGAAAATAAATTTGTTTGGGGTCACCCACTGTATGCCAAATGTTGAAATATAAATTGGACATATACACAACCAGTCTGGTGTTTCAAGAGACTATAAAGTATACTTTGCATGCATGCATTTATTCATTTCATGTATTTATGCAGAGGCCAACTTAACTTACACAAAGAGTTCATCGTCCTTGGGTCAAGTTATAAATAGCTGATGGTGCTTTTGGTATGGCTATTATTAAACTTGGAAAAACTTTGTAAAGGGTTCAATTGCAACCTGATTTTGTCCCGCATTAGAATTCAAATACATAAATCCTTGCTATAAAATCTTCAACGTAACTATTAACTCAAATTAATCTCATTGTTAAGCTCTGAAATGGTTTGCTTCACTGGTGATGTTCTTCTTGCTGAGGTAATTGCAATATTTGATTTGGAAGCTACCAACTATACACCATAAGTATTTTGTGTAAATTTATACGATGAGTTGTGAAACACTGTAACGTATACAATGTAATACATATACGATACAATGTAACAATAGAGTAGAAATATTTGTAGACTGAAAACACGGATTCTGAGGTTCGAAAAGTTATTGAAGCTTTGAAACAGGCCAAGAGTAAGTGGTGATTGACAACCGTTTTCATAATTTAAATTTAGAATACAGTGGTAAGAAGTTCAGTTATTTTCAGTGGACTATCACAAGAAGCTAACGGAACTAGCTGACGAGGCGGATAAAATTTTGAAGAAGGGAAGCATTCAGTCAAGTCAGTTGTTTAATAAAAATTACGTTTGTCAAGACTGGAAAATCGTTGTTTTTTTAAATTGTAATATACTTTAAGTTGAGGAGAAAATTAACTTCATTGTTGAACATCGGGACATGAGACGGGAAATGCGACGCGTGGACGGGGACTGCAAGGATCTTGGGGAAACCTACCAAATATAAATTGTCTGATTGCTAGAATTGGTTTAGAAAATAGTCAAAACTATTTTTTAATTATTTGGCCTCTGAAGTTTTCATTTCCAAAATAAGAATTCAATAAAAATCGTCCAATGTGACAAATTTCTGCTGAATTGTTCTGGTCCAGTGTGACAGCCGTTAGCCATATGCATGATTTCTAATTCCTGGTAGATTCAGCACTTTTTCACGGAGGATGCGAAAGGAGGAGGAAACGAGGAGCGCAAGTTTTCCATTTCTTGAAGAAGCATTACATTAGATTATGGAAGAAGGAACATTATATTAAGAGGAGATCAAAGGAGAGGAGAATGATTGGGATGAATACCATGAAAGAAATCCTCTCTCCAATTCTTTGGATTTTTGGTACATTCTACATTCTGACTGCTGGCAACTAAAGTCAAACATTTTATCATGGCAGCAGGGAAGAAGGGAGTCATGAAAGATGGGATAATTGAATAAAGAAAAGTTTTCTGCGATTCTTTGCGAATTCTTTATATATTTCCTCATCCCTTCAACAAACTAACTCATCTTTGATTCCAACTCCAACGCAAAGCCAAACTATGAGTTTAGTTTTATGATAAAGATACGCTCATTGTCAGCCTCGAAGGACCGTCTCACTGACCACGTGGTCAACCCATCATGCGCAAGAAGGTCACAGTCCGACTCGTCAGAGTGAAATGGCTCAGACGGTGGGCTCGAGTGGTGTGTGTTTGCTCCCCGGAAGTAAAATGAGGGTGGGAGAAAGTATCTCGTATAGAATTTGGTTGTTCTCGTCTACTTCTTGGTCCTCCTCTACATACTCGACTCGTAATTCTTCAAAGGATTGGACGGAGAGGAAGTGCTCTTTTTTGAGGGAGGCATTCCCCAGACACGGATTTTTTCTCGAAATGACTTATTGTTAGTGTTAGTGAGCAACTTTGGTTAAACATTCGGATAAGAAACTGCCTCGAGGAGAAAATCTTTTTAAAAAAGTCTTTGAGTCATCATTGTCAGAATGGGAAAAGTAAAATGCAAGTTTTTAGAATACTTTTACCCCGCATTTGCGATCCTTCTGTGTAGAAACTGCCCGGCTCCGGGGGAATTTGTGCAGGGCTCCCCCGTGCTCCAGCCATTTCTCAAATCATATCATTCGCTACCTAATCTAATGCGTAATTTTATAAATCATTCTCCTCGCCGTTTAGGCAAAGTGTGATAAATTGAAGCACTCAACGCGTGGGACGAATAAGCTCACTGCTCCCGATGCTGCCGTAAATATATTTCTGGTTTCGACTGGCTTGGGCTGAATCCCCAACAATAAATCATACTTACCATACACGCAGCAGGACGGCTGATGACTTATCTCCTTGTTTCTGAATAACTGGATTCAACTCCACTTGATAAACAGTTTTTTTAATAATTCCGAAACCAGAGTATTTTTAATCGAACCAGAGACGCGCTTTCACTGAAGTAGTGAGAGTCAATTCACGGAATTGAAATGTTGGTCTGCATAATAACTGCACCCATGAAATGAACCATGTAACAACACCAAAACAGAGTCGTGGGTGTGTGGGAGTGTCAATCAACTTTATGTTTACAAATATTGCGACAGAACCTGTCGCAATATTTGAGACGCTTTTCTTACTTCAAAATATTGCTAAGCATGTAGCCCAAATCGTGATATCCGAGATGAACTCTGAGATCAGACTAAGCAGAAGTGTATCATTTGGAATTCACCCTTTTCTGGAAATCTCTACACCTTAAAACTCCACAAAATCAATGTATCTTGAATGAATAAAATGGAATAATGGATTGATAACGTAGCATTGGATTCTAGCATTGAAGAGATGCATTGAATTTTGGGAGTACTTTACCCTTTTTCATTTATGCTGAAAAAATCATAAAAATGGGTTACAATATTTTTCTCGTAGAATTTCTGAATTGTGGGAATCGAAACCCCGTAGAAATCTGTGGGAACGGACGGATCTCTTAAAAAACGGAACGAACCAAGTATTGACAATCCATAGGAAATAAATGAGCTTAATTCAACCCTCGAGAAAGGAGTAAAAATGTGAAAATCTTGAAATGTGGAAAACCCTTTCCCAGTTTTTGCTACTTTTAGGTTTACACCTGAAATTAGCATTTTGGGGTTGAAATGGCCAAAAGGTGATTACATCTTGTAATGCGACTGGAGATAAAGCCGGGCCTGTGGTGAGGACTGCGACCGGCGAATAAGTCTCGATTCCTGGAGTTTCTCACGAAATAAATTCAACCCATTTGTTGCTCACGATGAAAGGATTAGAGTTGCTCTCAAAAAAGGATTCCTTTTCCAAATTCACGGATTCAGAACGAGATTCATTCACCCCTTTGTTACGCACACGGCCAAGTATGCCAAGTGTTGTGGAGCTTGGGGAGAGCGAGATGGGGAGACGGGCAGAGGTGTAATGGGGCAAAAAGGTGAAAAAATTTGAATGCACGGAATAATAGAAACTTCAAAAATCCACAAAAGTGTTGCCCTTTGATATTCCATACTAGCATTTTTTGTCACAAAAGTTTTTTTTAGATGCGCTTTTGTCTCGCTTCTTGTTTTAGGCATGTTTACTCCATGATTTCATGCAGGTTTCAACAAAATTTAGTATTATGCAATATGAACATTCATCTCTTCACATCTGCCGAATTCATTAATCAGAGCTACAATTTACAATGACTGAGATACAATTCGGCGCAATATGGATCCGGATTGCTAAATATTTCAAGTACCACTCTCCACTTTAAACAGAGGCGATTTGTTTCAGGATCTCATCTAACAGACAAGAGATCAGAGGAACTTGAGACTTTTTGGAATGCATGGGACATCAAACATCAGAATTTCACATGTCCAACATCATGAAAGCCAAACATCAAAGCAGGTTCACTGTAAGGAGAATGCATCCATAAAACTCGTAGCTTCACCACCTATCTTGTAACTACATATTTTAGGCATTTACGTACGTATATAAGTAGATGTAAACCTACTGATTTAGATAAAAGCCAACTCGTTCTAGGGTCAATTTATAAATAGCTGAGAGTATTTAAGCCGTGCTATTATTAAACATGGGAAACTTGAAGGGGTTTAGTCGTCTCATTGCCACCTTGGAATACAGACCATCAACTAAAATATTCAAAATCTCATTATCAAAGTCTGAAATGGTTTGCTTCATCGGTGATCCACTTGCCGAGGTAAATTACAAGTATTACTAATTTGCCTGCATGGTGTGCATTTTGTACAGTTTCATGCAGGATATTGACCAAAACTTGCATGACTAAAGCCGCATACTTGTGTGGAATTATGCTCATTTACAGATATGATAATAAAATGTATGGGATTCTGGTTTATCAATGCTCGTATCAAGACTAGCTGAATATTTGACCATGCAGTGATACATTCATATTTGCCTTGACATTAGAATGAAGAAATTAGCAAAAATGTGAATTCATTCGTTTCTAAATAGTAAATGAAATTGAGTCTTGCTTACTCTTGAGCTGAACAACTTCAAAGAACTTAAACCAAATCAAAGAAAAAATCTAATTTTGCAGGTTACTGAAATAGACCCAAGAGTTCGTAAAATAATTCAGGACTTAAAACAAGCCAAGAGTAAGTGCTTCACCATTTTCGTAATTCAAAACTTGAATGTTGTATGGTTTATTATTATTGTATTAAGATTTATAGTTATGAGTTTGTGCAGAGTGAAAATTTTTGGAATACAAATTCATTTATTTCAGTTGACTACCATAAAAAATTAGTGCAGCTTTCTGAAGAAGCGGACAAGGTGCTCAAGGAGAGAAACATTCAGTCAGGTCAGATTTTTAAACGAAATGAATATGCCTAAATTTTATTAAGCCAGATAAATCATTTGTTTAATTTTACATAACTTCAGATGAGGAGAAATTTAATTTCACAATCGAATATCGTGACATGCGGAGAGAAGTCGCTCGAGTTGGAGTGGACTGCAGACTCCTTGGAGAAACCTTTCCATGATTTATTGTGAAATGAAAGCTTGGTCATTGACTTGTTGATTTCCATATTACTTATGTATTAAATAAAAATCTTCATTTGGAGAAGTTTCTACTCAAAAATCAAGTATTTTATATATATGCTACGATATACTTATTATGGTACTTTATAATTTATGGTTCGGTAGGTGTAATTTTTCAGTGTTAGGGAGAGAATACGGCGTAAGTTTGTCATTTCTGTGAGAAGCATTATACGATGAGAGGAGTAGGAAAGAGGAATGTTATATTAAGAGGAGACAATTAAGTGACTATTTCCATCGTGTCTTGCAGAATGCTGCTCTAAAAATCAAACCAGGAGTCGCATGTGTGTACTGACTGTAAACTAAACGAGTTCAAATCAAACATTGACTTTGTTCCTTAATGTAATGGCAACCCTTCCTCCTTCTTTGTGGCAACTAATGAAATATTTTCTACGTCTCCTCAAAATAGCCAACTTTGATTCCCATTCTCTTTGCTACAGGCAGCAGCAGTGGTCGTTGTGAGCGAGTTTGCTTGTATAAAATAAATTGACTATGTACTCGAGGTCTTCTGAGACAAACTCCAAAGTCAACAGCGTCTTGATTGAGGTTGTATTATTGAGTAAATGACAAATTTAATCAAAGTGGGCTCTCTCAAAACGAGGCAGATGGACCCATACCTTAAATACGTGATGAGATTGGAGACATTCTGCTCCCACTTTAAACTCTCCGTGTCCTCGTCGCTTGCTTATGTAACGCTTGTGTAAAGATTCTGCCTGCTCATCATACGCTATTCCATTCTCTGCCCAGGCGACTATCCCATCTCGTTGCTTTAGGTACTTGGAGCAGTGATCGGGTAGCGGAGGGACTACTTTCCCTATTTCCTCTCTCTCTCCCTCTCAAAGGCTGAACATTTGAGCCGGCCGATGATGATTCCACTTGAAACGAGATTATTTCACCAAATTTGAGATATTGGGAGAAGGCTAATTTGCTAAAGCAGTCGACTCCATCGGCAGAGGGAGAGCATGACTAACGGCTAATTCTTACCCAAAAGGGTTACTCATCACTCTCTCGTCTCAAATTATCCTTTGGCCTCCATGAATTCCATCCATTCATTTGTCCACCACTTGAAGATGAAGCTAAATGAAAATGACAGAACTTTTAGTCGGATAAACTCCTTCCGGTCCGAACCACCCCCATTCACTGCTTGTCCTAATAAGTGCATGCACAGAGCTTCCCTCAGCCTCACATCAAACAAGTCCTCCACTTTTTTATGAAAGAAGCCTTTGGCGTGATGATACGAGGTTCAAAATTCGGCTTGGACGCTCTCATAAATAAATCCGAGTAAAATAAATGAATAGGAAGGCGAGGCAACAACGGTCCGTCGAAATTGGCTTAACAAGCAGGCTTGGAGCTATTGACTATGGATGGAAAGTCTAATATCCAACTAATGGCGAGCTCATTAATCTGGAAATCCAGAGAAGGGATTAATCTGCTGGTGGAGGCTCAGGCAGAATTTTTATGCTCTCTCTCCGAATAGCGATCGAGGCAGGCGGGGAAGGAGGGAGGCGAAGGAGAGAAAGATGATGAATTCCGTAGAAAAATTCGTATTCCTATTTCGTAAGAAAATAATGAGACTGAGAGCATTAACGGAATCTGATCTGCTTTCCCTGAGCAGATGGATGGCGTAGCGAGAAGGAGCGGATCCCACATTCATCCGTCCTCCAATTTGTGTACACGACGCGAGGATTAAAATCCACATTTCCCCTGCCTTGACACGAACCTGGTCCGATACGACATGGTGTCTGCTCGACGGAAAGTATCTGAATGCTGAATGTGCAGGTATGGGAATGTGATTAGCGATATATAAAACATGAGCCGGGTAGAGGAAGTCAGTCGCCTTGTGAATATGCTTCCTCTCCTCAAAGCCCCATGGACACGAGGAGAAAATGCCAAGATTTATATGAAAAGAGCCGTGTGTAATCTGGAGGAGCAAGTTATTTCCGAAAGACGGGGAGCATAGGGCATCATTATTATTAAAAGAAAGCCATGGCCAGCAGAGGCATGTGTGGAATACATATGTACACGTCGAAATAATATCGACACATGGATTCCACATCCAGAAGTTGCTCTCTCTCTCTTCACATACGTACATATGTGCGGAATGGGTCAAGAAATGGCAAGAAATTCAGAAATTAGGGGCTCAGGCAACCAGAGACCTTCATTAATCACAGACTTTGACTATGCTCCACTCTCCTTAGTCCAGATTTCTTTGATTGTTAACAATCAGCAACAGCCCGTAATATTGAGCACACAAGTAGTGAGTGGAATTAGTACCCCATAGCAGTTAGCCCGTAGTGTGCATAAACCATGTCCTCCACACCACTGAGACAAACTGCTGCCTAATAACGACAATAATCTCCAACCATTTGAGTTTGATTCCCGTGGAGAAATATTTGCATTTGGTGTGGTGAAGGAGTTGGACGCTCTGGCGGAGTTCACACTGGCGGAATAATGTGGGGGAGGAGGAGGCAGAAGGGCCCCGTCAATTGGGATGATAAAGAACTTCCCTTTGCACACACTAATAACACAAAGGATGCAGAAGTAAAAAGGAAACATTTCTTTTTGCATTGTTCACTTGCTCCTCCATTGCCTAATAAATTAACGACGACTTTCTCCCAGTTTCCCAGCCCCTCATCATCCTCCAACAACTGGCCACTATACCCCATGCACGTATGTATACTGTACACTGCCATTGCCACCATGTACTACTGCGTCTCGGCGATGCTAGGATAATATCAGGTGCACACATCATCCATCATCCACCCAAATCAAAGTTGGATTGTTATAAGTTTTCTGCTAGTCTTCCAAATTATTGCTTCTTGGAAATTAATGAATTGGAGCCCATCCAATCTTGGCAAAAATTAAGGAGCACCGAGTCCACCCACCAACATGGAGGAGCAGGAAGTATGATTAAGTGAAGACTTTCAGGTTAATGTGCCCGAGACAAAGAAAAGAGAGACTTTTGTTCCATAAGTGATGAGAATTAATGCGGCAGATTTTCCTCCATTTCCCATTTCTTACTCTGCCTCCTTCTACTTATGTACTACTACACAACCTGCTTTTCCTCCAGGTTTGCTTCTCTCGGACGCCGTGCCACGGTCTCTTAATTCCGACTACGGGCATAATACATATGTACGCAACCTTCGTTAATAGAGGACGACTGATCGTGGTGGTGGTTAAGATGCGACTCTCCCAGAATGGAAAATGAACAATTAGGATTCGCGTCACTTGAGAAGCTTCATTTTTGTCTCGTCTGTGTGTTGATGTCCCTGAGCAGATGAGTTGATCCCCACCACTCCACCTGAGACCCGTGTGTGTGTGTTATTGGTGATTGTCTTGGATATTCCGATCAAGTTTTCTCCCCAGAAGAACAAAAGTCAAACGCAGATCGTGCAAAATGGATTAGATTGGATTGGGCTGGTTGGAGATGAGGAAACGTCCCTTTGTAGCGTCTTGGATAAATTATACGTGTATTTGTACTTATCAAGAGAAGGAAGCTGATGGGGAGCGGCGGCGGCGGGTAAATGTGATGATGAGTTGATGAGACGAATCCAGAGAGCAGTTGACGACTCGCTCCTTCATTTTGGACAATAAGTTCCAAAGTTGTGCGCTACATACATATGTACAGCCTCGCTCCTCATCTGACTAGTCGTGCTCGTCGTGGTCAGGATGGAGATGATTCCCAAAGTTCGGATTATGTGCTCCAGAACGAATGTGTCCACACCTTGCGACCTGTTAGCCCTGCATTTATTTTTCGATATGAGCACAAAGTGTGGGGAGCCCTCTCCTTTGAATGTGAAACTGTGGAAGGAGGAATTACGACGCCATGCGAGGGAGATGATGTGAGAGAGAAGGAAGAAGAGGAGGCAGGCATGGAATACCAACCATTAAAACTGTCACCCAAATTCGCATCACGTATTTATTGTATGCCACAACTCTCCAAAAAAGTTGCAACTTTGTTTTAGTTATAGGCAACTCATTTCAGAAGCGGTGAGTGGACGCGGTTTAATAAAATGGAGCTTTGACCAAGAGGCTCATACGAACCCCAACATCGCCTCAATTACTCCGTATACGCAGCCCCCACTTTCACTCACCAAGTCACAATTGACTCGAGGTGTGTTAAACGGGTTTCGCACCCAGTACTAAATACAAGCAGAGTCGTCCCACCAAGCCACCATGCCCACACGAATTAGAGGAGAATTCTACATTACATGCAGAATTTATGAGCAGCTTTAATTTGTAGATTGCAGAGAAGCGAGCGTTGGTGGTGGTGGAGGAAAGGAAATATTTTTGGCATTCCAATTGCAGGAAGCAGCGGAGAGAGCTGCCATATCTCTCTTCCAGCTCATCATCATCATTATCATCATCAGTTAGAGCATTCCCATTATCACCATCTTTATACATTACGCTTATTTTCTCCCTGCCAAGAAGCTCATTGCCAACCACGGGAGAAAGCAGAAGGCCGCGTGGTGGGGAGAGAGAACGTGCCTTCACATAAAACAGACCTCCACCACATTCACCCACCAAAGCTTCACATTTATCAAATTAAACATCACACCAGCCAAGAAGCATGCCACCACCGCCAAACTTATCATCACACCAGGCCGCGTCCAACCAGAATTACCATTCAGAATACACAATTGTTCATTAAGATAATGTGCACGAGGAGACAGTGATATGCATTCAGATAGTGGGGTACGCATGGATTTCCAGGGAATATGTACTTCTTAAAAAAACTCGGAAAAGAGATCGCCACTCTGACCATATTTCTTGGAGGACGACGTTTGGACGTGAATATGTATTTTTTACAGTAAAGTTTGTATATGATCTTTGTAACATGATGACCACACCGAACGGCTACACACCGTCAGAGAGCGAGAGAGAGAGAGATGACATGTCTGTGTGTGAGCGTATTACTCTCGAGTCGGTAAATGGGTGGGCGACAACCTGACACCGCGACACTTGACACTTTTGAAATCGAACGTGGACAATACGTAAATCCCTCGTGGTTGACAGACATTTCGATTTCCAACTTGGTCGCACAAAGGAGCGGCTGCGACATCAAAGTTTCATACATAGGCAAGGAGGATACAAATGACGTTCTTTCACTCCGCCCGCCCGCCCGGATCTGGGAGTGAAGGTTGTCCCCAAAGTGAGTGCTCTCTCTTCGAGATGACAACTCAGGAGATGGCTTTTCCATCATGCTAAAAAATCCACATCTTATTCCGTCCGTTTCACTCTCCAAAGAAAGTCTAAATCCGTGGGGAGGACGCGGAGAAAGAGGTGACCTCACAATGCTCGGCAGTTGCACAATTGAGTGCATTTACTACTTTTGACTATTCCGGACAGAACTCCTTTTCACCCTTTTCCACAACTCCCCGATCAAGTTTTCACAAGAAATGACGACACTACACTAAAAAATTACAAAAGGATCGTGATGATACATCTGTAAATACCGTCTTCGTCAACGTTTTGCATGATCCCTTCCTCAAATTGCGTCACATTTCATTTCAGGGAAAGTCGGGTCGTGATTTTCATTAAGAACAAGTATGCTAAGCTGCCAACACGGCCTAAGCACGGAGGACACGAGTCGACGGAATATAAGGCCATGTCATTACATGCCCGTGCGGGTATTATTATTCTTCCCCGAAATTCTGCCAGCCACTTTCACTGGTGGCTGGCATAATGTGGAGGAGAGCGGGAAGGAAGGAGGCGAGATGAGAGAAAGTGAAAGAAATGAAACCAACTTTTCATAAGTAATGCACATAACACGATGTAATATAATGCAATATTTCCTCCCTGGCTCAAGAAGTCCGTGCTGCTGGTGCTCAGGACTTATTACCACCACCACCGCCGCCCTGCTTGCTTATTTCTTATCATCATCACGCTCCTCAACCTCAGTCGTTTCGAGGAGGAAAGTTTTCGCTACATTCAACACACATTATTCCTTCCTCGTGCCATTCCATGCTGATGCCAGGCCATCTCCGCCACTAATATTCTTCATCATATTAATAACATCTCCCTCCTCGCACCGACTGCGGACACACGAGCCACATGGTAATTGAAGCCAGAGGGATGCGCCACGAAATCACATTGTCAAAATGCGTCCAGTCACACACACCAACTGATCACTGACATGATTAGCAGTTTGGATGGATGTTCCCCATGCAGGATCTTATATGCGAGTCATTAGAATGGCAGATATGTCGCCAGGCTGGGAGAGTGAAAGTTACACGGCTCCCTGGCCATTGCAGGGTGTGGGTGATGTGGACGAAGAATGACAAGTCGCGGAAGACGGTGTTGATCAGAATTGTGCATGTGTTGCATGAGAGTGAGTGTAGTTGATACGTTGTCATGTCCAATTAAGAAAGTTGTGTGTGTGGACAGAGCTTGGCTGACTTTCTCCCGTCTGCTCCCCCCATTGATTTCACCACTACGAGGAGCATCAGCAGAGGCAGCAATAATATGCAGGACACAGCGTGGAAATGTTTAAATCACTCCAGCATAAAAAAGTGCAAACTTGGTCGCAATGGAAATTTAGAGGGGAACACGCAAATCCGTCTCTCAACCATCCTCGTACAGCGACACACATATGTAGCAACATAGTACATGGGACATAGGGGTGAGCCTATAGTTAGCAGAGCAGCTTGAGTTTGGGGAGCCCATCTTTATTCGAAAACTCTGAGAAATTTATACAAAAGAAGGAAAAGTCGGGTTAAAGTCGGTCGTATTTTTGTGAGGAATTTTGGCTTTGAAGAGAATGGAGGAGAGGAATGTAATCTAAAAGTCTAAAGAAGTCAAACTTGTTATTCCTCTCGGAGTCGGTTCAACTTACTCAGTTATAGCAATTCTATTGCCGTTTTATTCTCTGAATACAGAATGGAGCCCCCTTTCTCAGGAAGTAAGTTTATCCTCCTCGTTCTACTCCACGGGTTGGGAGGAAAGTCTAAAAAATACTAAAAACCTCCACCACCAAAAACTATGTGCATGATGTGCGTCTCTGGCTCTACATAAGTCCGACGTCTCACCAGCAAAACCAAGCCGCTTTCTCCAGCATCAAACATCAAAGGAGGAGACGGAGGCAAGAAGGGCTCAAATTCTCAAATAAAACAGAATAGAATGGAATAAAATAAAAATAAAATCCACAGAGAATGGAATATGTATGTCGTCCTCCACCCCGGCTGTCCATCCACCGTGGCCACCACGCTCAACTTTCTCCCCACTTCCACTCACTCACTCCTCACGACTGCATACTGTCCAGCCAGTCCAAGTCCAAGTTCCACGATGAACTTCCCTCGTGGACATTAACTTTCATGTAAATTCTCCCGCACAGATATTCCGTGCCAGAGAAGAAGATGAGGAAGGAAAGAAAAACTACATGCCACATGAACTCTCCATCCGCGTCGTCGTCCTTAAGCCGTCAGTGGAGGAGTGGAAATTGTGGGATTGTAGAATTCAGCCAAAAATCCAAGTCCATTCCAATTCCAGTGAAATGAGATTCAGAGACGATTCCGTTTTTATTGCCCATCGACTTACTTTAGCATTCATGTTCTTTTCCTATTGATTTTCTCACTTCACCACCAACGGAGGAACGGGCTGGAGGAAATTCGGACTGACAAGAGAGCACCACAGACAGGCAGCCGTGATGGGGAGCAGTGTGAAGGAAGGAGCGGATCTGGGCAGTGAATGTATAGTCATGCATACACAAATCATGATGCGGGCATCTCCGCCGAATGCATATGCATTGGCTTGGCGTTGGAGGGGGAGGCGGGTGGTGGTGGTTGTAAAAGGCCCGGATGGATCCCAGTCAAACTTCATTTCCAGGAGAGGAGATGGATGAAAAGCCCCCTCACGAGCCTCGCTTCCTTCCTTCCTTCCGCCGCCCAGACTCCCGGCCAAGACGTTCAGCCACCCCGTCCCCACCAAAGCCACCAACCAACTCACACCTATGTAGCTCCCACCCATCCCTCCAGTCAAACAGCCTTTTCACCTCTCACCAATTCACCCAGAGGAGGTTTTAAAGTGCGGCCTTGTTTCTAGTGAAGGACCCTCAACCACCAATTTTCACTGGGCCAAGAGACAGGGAGAAGAGTGTGATGTTGACTGGAGGTATTTGAATGTCAATTTTTATTGCTCCCGTCATTCCAACCCTCCTCTCTTTTCCTCTCTCTCTCTTCCTCGCCCTCGGTGGAGGAGAGACCAAAATTCACCAAGCCAAGAATTTTCCATAATATATCGCATGACATTATGCTCCAAATGTCCATCAGCACCACCAGCACCACTTCATTTCATAAACTCCAACTTCATTGGAAATGAATTTTATGAACTCCATCGGCAGCAGCAGCAGCGTTCGATACTGCGACCACCGCACTTTCTCCGAGATAAAATGAGAGTGAAGAACTCTTTGGTTCCACGTAATCTGCATTTGATGGTGGCCGAGTTGAAATTCGTTTATGGAGGAGCCTCCACTTGAAAGGATGAGAAATGTGTAATTCCCGAGTGGCACATTTGAGAATTTACGAGGGATGAGGTGACATAAAAATAAGCGACGAAATTATTACGCATTAGCCATTAAGAGAGAGAGAGAGAGAGAGAGGAGGCAAGTGGATGGGGAAAAGTTTTCCTAGCACAAAAATAGTAGACTTTCTCTCCCCATCCCATACCTCCAACCAGCCAAAGTGAGCCATGTTCAATGGCGATGTGATGCACTTTGACTGCCAACATCAACTTGGACAAGCAAATTTCGTGATTGTAATTTCCCAGTTGAAGAGCACAAAAGGGTTAACAAATTCCTGTTCACACTCTCCCCGCTGAATACGCGAGGATTTACAATAGCGACCCGACTCCCCATCCGTTTACACAATTTTCCAATCCCGGCATTCGTCAAGGAAGTGAGGCATGAATTGAGCGTTTTATTCGGCATGAGCGGTATGGAAATTGGACGGGGAAAGGAGACGACGGAGGGAGCGTCCTTGTTGGTGGCGAGGAAGGAAGTGGGCGTCGCCAAGATATTACAATGAGCATCTCGGTCGGATCTTATTCATTTTTTACCAGCCTCTTATTCACTCCCTCATAAAATACTCCAACAGTAAAATATGTAGTGTGGCTTCTCCCACCCCCACATCGCGCGTTTTATAGTCCACGTAGTCCTCCATGTGGCGGTGGGAATCAGATGGGAGGTCCCCCAGACGCCTACATACACGCTTTGCCTACTTTGCATGTCTCCAACAAGAAGTGTCCGCTTCGGAGTCGTGCAGAGTTGTGTTGGAAGCGAGATGAACTATATGCGACGATGTGAATTTGTATTCTGGTGGAAATGTGGTTTGCTTTCTTTCCCATCCGAATTTGATATTATTATCCAGCCCACTTTCTTGAATTTTGCACATCCTGGATCTGCTTGGCTTGAGGAGGAGCAGCACATGGCGAAATTGGAAATTGGATAGTGATCGTTATGAGCTTGTGCCTTGTTTACTAGACAAGAAGAAGCTCACTCTGCAGAATGTACAAGTGGTTTATACATAAGCAAAAAGAAGGCTGAGTGGCAATAAATATCAAAAGCGCAGCAAATAAGAAATGTGAATGTGATCCTGGTGTCGTTATGTTATTCCGATTCCATTTCTTTTTCCTTCTCCTCTGGATATCGGATCCGAAAGTGGATCGGGTTGTCCACTAAAACGAGACCACGGCCACAAGTCTGCTGCCCAATGCAAAAGTAATCTTCCAGGGACTCCCGTCCAGCCCTATTCCCTGAGCTGTTGTTCACTCACAACCTTCCTCCAAAACGCTCAGCATTACAAATTCCTACTTTGAATTGCCTTCTTACGCCCTCACTGAGGAGTGCGAGAATGGATGTGGCCAAGAAAATTTGAGACCCGATCGTCCTCCTCGTTTCATCATCGCCACTTGGCCACCACCAAAATCATCATCGTCCGTGAGGAGGAAGAGAGCGATAAAATGCCCGAGGAATATTTATCCATCTCCTCGGAAAAATAATGTTAATACACAAATACACAAATTCCCTGGACAGCCTGCCTTCCTTTCCACTTTGTTGGTCAAGCAAATTCGGAAAAGATTTCCCATTCGATTTCCATCCGCTCCCACTCACCACACTTTTTTGTGTTGTACTTAATTCTCCTCCGCCCTCGTCCAAATATTGCCGTCCATTCTGAGCAGCATGATAATTTTACATTCGACAACAGCTAATTTATGATGGCTGGTCATTCCAAAGGCAAATGTCCAATCAGATGAGATATTAATTTCCACGATGCACGGAAGGAGTGCAGTGGAGGTGGAGGTGGTGGTGGTGAGCAGTGGAGAAAGTTTGTGATCTGGATATTATTATTGGTTGGACCTTGTTATTGATGGATCTATTTTCTTTGGAATATCTGCCATTGCATTTCCTCTGCCTGATTGTGAGAGTGGCTGAGGATCGGAGGAGGAGGTGGAGGGGGAGAAATATGAAGAATAAGAATATCCGATCCGATCTCTGGGCTTCTTCTTGAATCGTTGACCACTGCATCGTCATCACAAATGCTGCCAGCTCAGGAGGCTCAACTCTCTCGCACATTATTCGATATTCTGTATGTATTCGATCCCACCGAATTTTCTCCTCTTCTTATTCCTCCTCAAATAAGAATAAGAAAATTGAGAATTGTCCATCTCTTCCTCGAATAATGCCATCGAGTCCTCCTTCCGCGGAGTGTGCACCCTCCATGTGGCCCATTTTTAGCTCAAACCACCTTTCCCCATGGCCTTATTTATGGTCATATTTAACCACTCCTTCGCCCAACCTTTGTCTAATTGCCCCGATGACATGAATGACCTGGGCAATGAACCAGCCAGGCTCATGCAGAGTGGATGCACATGTACGATGTATGCATGTACTGCCAACTGAGGGGGGATGGCGGCCGAGGATTGTGAATCGAGAATTGAGAATGGAATAGCAATTTGGTTGGACTGAGGAGGAACTGGACAGTCCAGTTTCCGAGTTTTTGTCCAGCTAGGGAAGCAGGAGCAGCCCTTCTGCAAGGCAAAGATATGGAATTGGTATTCCATCCATCGGATTCTGATTTGCTTTCCCATCCGATCCCTTGTCTTTCCCTATCGCCCTGTCCACCCGCGGACAGCAGATATATTACCATCTCTCTGGAAATGGAGAGTGCATAGGCATGGGATGAGGTATAGGCATGGCCATCGGATTTTGTATATGCAGCACCCTGTCTCATTCTGAATTGGTCGGTGCTACATACACGAGCAGCGGAATTGGTTTCCCTTTCTGCCTCCATGCCTGGGCTCCTCTGATAACTCGTCCACTTTGACTTTCTTCTTCTATTTCAATGGACATGGAAATCCGTCATAGGAAGGAAAATAGATGACCACCAGACTCCGACGGCTAGCAAGGCACGCACAGCCACATATTCAGAGACGTGGAGACTTATATATTTCCCTTCCCAGAGATCCCCTCCTCTGTCTTACACGAAATAGAACAAGTCATCTTTATACCTACTCGTAAATCAAACAAAACTATATTCCTAAAAAGTTTTGACTTTTTAAACGATGGATGACAAGAGAAGTTTGAAACTTTCACTTAATAGCATCCATTTATAGGAGGAGGACATTGGAGGTACGAGTACACAAAGTCGTTGGTTTGGTTGGTGGAAATGTAAAATAGGAGAGATTGGATTGGATGTAAAAGGTCAATTTTGGGATGAAAGTGAGATGTTCAACTGCCGTCATCAATTTGAGAAATTGCTCCATCCCATCCTTCACTTCTTTGATCACTGGCTGAGTGATGGCATCCACTCGAGGATTTTATGTAGCCAACAAAAACTCGCTCTCAATATCAAATTCATTCCAATTCTGTGATGCTTCGAGAGAGAGAAAGGTTCCATCAAAATTGGATAGGTTGAGCTCAATTTAGGAAAAATTACGCCATTTATCACACTCTCTCCATCTCTCATTCCTCCGGCCAGCATTTCAAATTTTTGATCAAATTGAGACAATTTTCATTTGCCGTCCCATTATTCCAGCCAGTCTCGACGTGAAGCGCCATGAAACAAGCCGCCCGAGGAAAGCAATCCGTATTCTTGATTCACTTTTGGAATTGATCTTGGAGGAATGAATTGGCGTTTCCATTATCAGTCAACCTTTCTGCACAACATGGACGCGTAGATATCCATGGACCACACGTCCAGCCCGAATTTACCCAGCCGACCAAGTGTCCGGTGTTCAAATTCCAATCCGCTCTCACTTCAAAGCGGACAACAAAGTGAAGATTCCTCAATTCTTCAAATAAATATATTGGGCGAGCAGGAGCACCAGATTCCCTCAGCCTTTATTTTGTCTAATAGAATGCAATGCAATTTAGTTAGGAAACAAGAAAGTAAAATAGAATACGGAGGAGGATCAATCCGGGAATTCTGGCTTTACAAAGCAAAGCATTTGAACGCCAAAACCAAAGAAGGACTTTTTGTCTGACGGAATAATGGGAATGAAAGTGATGGTGATGATGGCTTAGGATTTCGGGGAAATCACAGTCCTCGTCGTCCTCCTCGTCTCGTCATTCAGCCCAAAACCGAATATTATGCCCATTCACGCTTTGAATACACATCAAATGCAAATTAACAACCCAACTATTTTTCCTGCTTTTCACCATTTCAAATCCACACTGCATTCTCATAAAAGTATTTTTTTAAGATAACCTCTCCTTGCACAGCTTCTAAACTCTTTTGCACCTTAATTTGGGAATAATAACGGAGTGCTTGGCATGCACCGTGGAGTGCGTGGTGTGGTCCAACCAAGTTTATTCAATCCGGATCAAAAGGATTCATTCCGTGTTGGATGGGCGAATCTCAATTCTCGCATCACACCAACCACCACCATCGCCATCGCCATCGCCACTCAGCCAAAGCAAGCATCCCATGATTGAAAAGTTCCCTTTTGAAGGAACTCAAAGGGATCCGATGGATAGAAAATGTTTGGCATTTTCCTGAAAAGACGACGACAGAGCGGGTGATGTATTCCGAGCAAGAGTTGAGCTGCATGGAAGAGGAAGAGGTGTCAAATCAATGAAATGAGAGAGAGAGAGACTGCCACCATGTAAAATCCACCCGGAAATTACTTGTCCTCCTCTGAACTACGTCAGACGTGTCGTAAGACTCGATCCACGTATCACTTTGTAGAATTATTTATACTCGTCCTGCAGCTTATCCACGAGGAGAGAAGAATGGGGCAGTTGGAAGACAATACTTGCTAAAAATAATGGAAATGAGTGGTGATTTTATGGAAAAAGTGGCTGAAAGTCGTTGCAGGGGAACGGGACTGGTGCTGGAGGTCGTATTTATTCTCATCTCCTGTCGGATTGGATTGATGTGTTTTCCACTCATTCTTCTTTATTCGGAGCGAACAGAGCTCTGACTTTATCTTTGCATACTCATCATCCTCCTCATTGTTGTCGGGCTTTCCCTCTCGGGGGCTGTGAATAAGCCGAGACCAAGACCATCACAGAGTCAAGTCATAAATAAGTCGGAGGGTTAAAAGTCCATGTTGTTGCACCAGCTCAACAGACTTTTCCGAGGGTGGCGCAGAAATGTATCATCACATCATCTACTTATTGGTCACTCTCCTGCGTGCACATATATCTTGTGCATTATTTGAAGTGGGCATTTGTAAAAAAAATGAGACTGGGGATGACCATATCTTGGTCCAATCTTTCCTCTCCCCTCGCACATTCCCCCACCACAACCACTTGAAAGTCTAAACTAATTTTACTCGTACATGGGAGATGACAAGATTTGCTCCTCTGCTCTTTCACCCAAGAACAACGGTTCAGCTCGTGCGTTTTCTCCTCTAAACGTGTTGGGCAAGAGGCATTCGAGACCACGGGAGCCCAGCGACGAATGCATATTCGACTTGGCAAAGTGGCAGTGAAAAAGATGTAAATTTTAATGATGACGGAATGTGGGAGTGAATGGAGTAAAATTTAGTTGAAGTTTACGACAGGACTTGAGCTCGGGTGGGGAGCTGAGGAGGAGTGTCTGCCAGGTGGAATGGAAATGGCATAATCTGCTCTGGGGCAAAAGTTATCGTGCATATGTGTAATAAGGCGAATTTAGATCCTCACTCCATTCCAACGACCATCGGACGAGCAGGAGGAGCAGGAGCGTTACGGTGGCCAAGTTAAGTTTAGCTGACCACAAAACTCGCCTCATAAAAATATATGAGGTCATTTAGGAGTATCTCTTGAACCCAAAATGTTGCTATTTTGCCAGACTAACGTCTCCTTTCACCCCTCCGTTCTCATCGCGTACCCTGCACGTGGACAACGCTGGTGGGCGAGCAGTGTGGACTGGTGGAGGTCTGGCCGAGTGAGCCCTGCACGACCCTTATTCCCTGCCCCATACATATTCCGCTTTCTCCAGAGCCGGAGTGCTCGGTGGTGGAGGTTTATGCGCCATATTAATGCTTTTTAGACTTTCTCCACAAATTATTCATGGTGTGATTTAAGATGTACATTAGGAAATGGCTCGACCTGCTCCTCGGGGAAGCTCGCCGCCATCCATTCTCCATTTCCTTATAAAGTAGTTATAAATAAATATACAATTCCTGCCTCCCCAGCCGCCAAAGCCCAAGAAAACCTCACTGTCGGTGCCCTCAAGAACGCATAAATAAAATCCATCTTCTTTGCTCTCCCTCTCAAAAAAGGAGAGGGCAAATTACGGATTGTGTATGGTAGTCATTCATTAACATCCTCTTCTTTTATTCCACTCCTCTCCTGAGTGAGTACATGTGTAGTTGGTCGTCCGCGTGGGCGAAAGTGGGCTTGGAGAAAGTGTGTAAGTGAGAGGTGTGCATAGGCCGAGGGACTTGATACCAAATTGGTTGTTGGATGTGCGGAAGGAGGATTGCTGGGTGAGTGGGAGATGCTCATCCATATTGGATTCATGAAGACGTTGAGGCTGGGACGGGAGAGAGCGGATATAGAATTACCAACTAACGAAGGGAGAAAGCTGCTACTTGAGCATAAAATAAAACAAAACATGTAGACAGCAATTCTGCCAGAAATACTAAAAACCACTTAATTCCTTCTGCAACGTCCCAAAGTACTAATCCCCCACCTCGCCTTCCTCCCTTCTCTCCCACGAAATGACCAGCTTGCTCACCTGGCAGAGACCTCCGTACTCAAAAAATGCTCTCCTCACTAATTCTGCCCCTCCGACCATTATGCCTCCCGTGCTACACACACAGCCAGCGAATTGATAACAACAAAGGAAGAGTTTCATGCTCTCCAAAGACGCAGGTTAAGACTCTCCAGAGTGCAAAATTCCAAAGAGTTTAAAGATTCACCAGCCTACTTTTGCACTCTTAATGTATGTACGGCTTCTGGTTTCGTGGTGGGCCACATAAAATAAAGGGACATTACGATCCCGTATAATATGCATTAGATTCCCCACCTTTTTACGCGCAGGCTGAACATTACCTTGCCCATTCCCAACGCCGCTGCTGCTCCTTCTTTGCCAAATGTGCCAGATTTTATATTCATTCCCAATGTCAAACGACGTACTTATGTATACACAAGGTTGGTCATTATTGTCTCATGTGCACAGGTTGTGCAGATACATGCGACGCTACATATTTAGTTACCGACTAAAAGCGACAATTGTGGTGGAGAGAACATCTTGTAAAATATACGCGAGATTAGTGATGCATGTATTCGATAACAGATGCAGTTTTTAGATCTGGTTTACAAAATGACGCTCCTCTTCTTCATGAAATTATCCACTCGACCACTTTACTTTACGTAGTATTTATCAGTCAGCTAGTCCATGCATATGTATGTGAATACATATCACAAAACCACAGAATTGCCTTCTTCTTCCCACCAAAAAAAATGCGTAACGGTGCTTTTACAATTCCTTAGAAAAATGACGACTCATCTTTCTTCAATAATGATGATAATAATAACACCTTGGTCGCAGAGAGGAAATAATGAAGAAAGGCGAAATAATGAGAAATGGAAATCTCACAGCCACCTTCGCCTATTTGGTTTCACTTATTTGTTACAAAATGAGGTTGCATTTTGAAATTTGTGTACCCTTAATTTACGGATTTTGTAATGTCTATCATGATCAGCCCAGGTCTTTAACAAATCATGATGTTCATTACTCTCGGGGTGAAGTTGCCTTTTTTAAGATGCGAGATTTTTAGAGATATCCGTGGTAAATATACGACTAACAATGCACAAGTGATTTTTCTCTGGGATTTCTACATCTTGCATCCCTAAAAAAGGTTTTACGACTATGAAGTGGGGTGGAGGAACCCTCTCCCGAAGATTATTATGCATTTATCCAAGGATGCATTTAGAATAACAGGAAGACGAAAAGGCACACTTGACGAGGATGATTTGGAGTTTTGAAAATAACAGATTGTGGACGAGGTTGGCTGGGCTAATAACATCTTCTTGTGCATTTTCATAACAGCGTCTCTGCTACGAAAACGGCTCTGTTTTTACAATCTGGCTCTCAAATCTTGGAACCTTATTTCGCCCTCCTTCTTTTCTAAGCCCCCTAAGTGAGTAGCCCTCCTCGCACTAAACGGTTCCCCTCAAATGAAGCCACCTTCCTATATTTACGTGCTCCTTTATTTAAACCATTGTTGCTAGACTTTGCTTCTTCGTATACTAATTTGGTAAATTACGACTACTTTGTTTCTAAAAAAGAAAAGGCTCACTCCGACCGATGACCTACTTTGAAATGTTTTTAACTTTTTTTATTGGAGGTAAATACCGAACGGAGTAAATATCATAAATGTTGAGTTTGCAAAAGCTTATCAAACCTTCCTTCTCAATGAGGCCCAAAAACTCGTTGTACAGATTATTGTAATGACCATTTTAAGTTCAATTTTTGGAATATTTTTGAAAAACTCGGTAACTAAACTTTTTCATAATTCAAATTCATGACGCTGGAAAATATCTGGAGAAATTGCCTAAAATGACTCATGTCGCTCCATCTTCCTCGATTTTGTGAATTTTCCCCAAAAATCGCTGGAACCTTTTCGTCCCGTAACAATGCATCACTGAAAGGCAGCCTTGAATGGAATGAGCCCTGGGAGCAGCAAAGAACCGTTAGATCTCACTTCGTCCTTCCAGTCGGTTCCCTCAAGGGCTCAGCCTTTCCTCATTTACGGAATACGGGCTCACTCAGTCTCCCATCCGTTAGCTCTAGATTGTGGCCAAGCTTGGCACAGGGGAAAAAAGAAAGCCACCACAGACTGGTGAAAGCACAGAGAACGCACCCTTGAGGAAGGAGAAAGGACCACGACGACGCAATCCAATCTTTGACCAATTAGTAATTACACTGATTGCAGCGAAAAAGTTTGCAGAATAAAATTAAGAAGAAAGCGAAGGTAAATAACTGTCACAATTTTTTTTACACTTACGATTATTTAATTCTAATGGTACGTAATTTTCTCCATATTTCAAAATTTACATTTTGAATTGAACATTTTGTAAAATTTGGTCCAAGATCGAACAATAAATTAGTCCTAAAAATTATTAAAGTGCATAAAAATGTATTCAAGTCGGTGTAAGAATGAATAGAAAGGATTGTGTTCCCAACTATGTAGACTTTCTTTCTCGTGGCAATTTCCTGCTGGTGAAACATTTTAGAAGGAGTGCGTGAGCATTAATTTAAATTTAACAAGCGTCCCTCCGATTTGTCGGGAGCGTCTACAAAAGGGCGTTGCTCTTATCAGCACTATAATTTTTTACCATGCGAGCAATATCTACATAGATTAGAATAGAGGAGGGGAGGAAAAAGGGTTGAGCTCATCTTTATTCATCCGTTTTTTATCCTTTAAATGCTACAGGATGGGGAACAAGTGGCTGAGGAGGCGAGATGCCCAACCAACCAAGAAAGAAATCAGTATGACGAAGATGCTACCGCTATTAATACCACTGGAAAGGGTTGAACTGGTTCCGAATCAGGATCTTTCTTCACCAACCAGCCAAGAAAGAACTACTTATTTGTACTAAACGGATGATATGAAGACCAAATTTATTGGATTGTACACCACACAGAGCGAATGGATTATAAATCTCTGTTGCCTAGCACTTCTGGTGGACATATTTGAAAAGAGTACATATTTGCATACACTTTTATCTATCTGCTAAATATTTTTCATGACAATTTATGATTTTGCAGATCTTCACCCCTAACTCATCCTCAGTGCCGGATTATAGAAACACGCTCTGTTTTTACATAATATGTATCAGCGTCGGGACCTGGCTAAATCCAATGCATTATTTATTGAGTGTGAAATAGAAAGTATGAAAACACTTTAGATTCCGATATAAACAATTTGTTAATTATCTGATCTCGGCACATGCAAGCACTCATCCTCAGTTGACATCATGACTTTGCATTTATACGAAGGGAAAACATTCTCGCCCATTCACGAGTATGAATGGACGGATGTATGTATTAGAAGGGCTGAGAGGGAATAAATGATTGAACTAATACAGACAGATTGGATTTAAACTGTATAAAAAACCTGATATAAAAAAATATATCAAAGGGTTGAGCACTTATTTCAGGTGGGCTGTCTACAGCATCAGCATTTGGTTGGTGCGTATGTGCGTGCTTTATAAAAAACACTCAACCACTATCATCATCCTAAATGGAAAAGGGATTCTTGTCGAAATCGAAAGAAAGGGTTGAATTTTTTGTTGCCTCCGAATCACGCCGTATTGTATTTTTATTAAATTGTGAAGCTCTTGGCACGCTTTCACCCAGTTTTTTTTTCTGCTCTGCCCAACACTACTTTTTACTTTAATTTGACATTCCTAATATTACACAGTATTCTTTGATTTTAATTATACGAATTTAATAATTGTAATAATTTTGCTAATTTTTGTAAAATAAATTCTAACGGCTCGTGAAGCAAAATGACTTTAGTTCTCATTCTGGCAAATCTCGCTGCTAGTACACTGGACAGGTTCAGGTGGTCAATTGATGATTTCAACTATGCAATTATTAATTACTTATAAATGAGTTGGTCAAGCAAAGAAAAGGCGAGAAAGTTCCGCTTCGTACTTACCCATGAAAAGATCCAATTAATTTGCAAAGATTAGCCAATCCAGAAAGTAGATAAAATATGGTAGATTTTTGCAGAAAGCACTTGTCAAAAATAGTGAGAGTCGGTAATAGTGAAGGGCACAGATTGTAGTAACTAGCAGCAGTAACAAAATAATGCATCTTTATGGAAAATGCCTTTAAAAGTTACGAGAGAAGTGAAGAAAATGTAATACATATCAGTAAATTCATTGTAATATTTTCAGATGGAGCTCAAATAAGTGGAAATATTACTGAGAACTTTAAACAACTGGATTATCTATTTACTTTTCTATACTTGCAACAATGCGTCTGTCGAAAGTTGGATAAAGGAAGTGAAGGTTGATCAAAAAATAATGAAATTCTAAATAAGAAGTGAAAGTTATTATTTTTTTCTTTTTTAATTTCAGAAATATTTTCAACCTGGATATATATTTCCTAAACTCGGAGAAATGAATTTATGTACGAACTTCTGCGACACTTGCATTAAAAAAATATTTTACAAAATGCTTCTGCTCAACTATTATTACCGTTAAAAATTTTAATTTTCCTTAAAATTAAACTAATAACTCCGAAACTGTAAACTTTCTTTTCTTGAATTTGAACAACGACTTCCACGTTTCGACACTCTTCCGCCTTGTAACACCACGGAGAGTGTGGTAGCACTTGAGAAAACGAAGCTGCATTTTGAATATTGGGCCGAACAGGATTTGCATGGGAGGAAGGGTTGAGGGGAACTGAACGGTGGAGACCAGAGTCGGCCTGCTTAATGTCGACGAGCATAACCAAATTTGCTTTCCAACTCCTCCAACCCCACCAGAGTTGGCCATTCCGCTTTCAGGCCGAGTCTGCGGACTCTAGATTTATCCCACACCAAACTTCCACCACCACCCAGCCCCCCAACCAACCAATCCGACCAACAAGTCCAACAACGCCCACCAAGTGCACAGAAAACAGAAAATCCTGAGGCTTTTACTCCTCCAGAAAGAACAAACTTTATTCCTACAACTTTAAATTTAAAATTAGACTATCATTTGAAGTGCATACACACCTGATTTTAAATTAAATTTGTATGTGGATAAAAAAATCAATAGTTCAAAATTGAATGTCGTGGATGAATTTGTGTGTGAAAGTGAAAGTCTACTTTTTAAAATAGAGCTGGATACTTGACAAAACCCGACAAAAATCACCAAATCGGGATTCAACTCAAACTATTATATTTGATGTTAGTAATTGAACTTGTAATTCAGCAGCTTTGCCGTAGCGCAGTAAGCGAGAGAGAAAGGCAACTCGACAAGCAGAAATAAGTTGTGAAATAATTTAAAATGTTAACCGTAATGCTTCCAAAATGCAACTGAGCCCGATTACGGCGATGGGAGCAGAGTGTGGAGCGGCTCATTCAGGTCTACATAAGCATGTCTGCTATTAATGAATAAAAACTTATCGGTTGGCGTATAAAAAACATTTTTAATGGATTCAACCCTTGCCTGCCTGCCTGCCTGCCATCCGCACAGGTTTGATTTGATAGCACGAGCTCATTGTGTTTGATCAAAGGAGATCCATTTTTTATGGGCAAGGAATGCTTCATCCAGGGTCCGGTCCCTGGATGTGCACCCTTTGACTACAGTCTTTGAATCTCGACTTGATATAAAAAATGAGTAAATGCTCCTCTCTCCGACCTGCATAAAAAATCTTTTTGATCAGACTTTGATATAAAAAAGCGAACCCTTTTCTCCACACCAAACAAACACAAGTAGTCGGATGAGTGAAATCATTTCATAGCTGTCCATGCAATACCCAGTGCCAAGGCCTACTTTCCTAAATTTAACGCTGGCAATATGGGCAATATGTGTATACGTTATGGTTAAACACCAGTTTAAAATTTTAGCATCTCGTTTTGTGCCATATCATCCCAGGATTCATATTATTACTAGACAATAAGAGAAAGGGTTCTTCTGCATTCAACAACGCCATGAAATGGGTATCTCGAATAAATCCTTGTGCATGAGACTTGTGGTACCCTTTGGCCAACATGGCGAGTTGGACCAGAATCACGTCAATGACGAAAAGACTTTGGATTAAATGGAGTGATATAAAAAATGACCAGGGAGAGAGAGAGAATCAAATCCCTACTGGCAGGAGAGGTCCCTTTGCTTTCTGTCTCGTGGGCCCCTTATTGCACACCAACAATGCTGAGGAGGAGCAGTGCTGGATTTCTCCGTCCTTTTTTATTGCCTCGCTTTCGCTGTCGACTCTGGATCTATCCATTGAATGGTATCATTTTTTATCAAGTAATGACAATAATGAAAGGCTTGCATTTTTGGTAACCTGCCTGTCCGTCTGTGTACCTCTCTTATTCAATGGACTCCATGCAATAATGCTAACCGTTACCAAACAAGCTAGATGAAAATTAATAATTTGGTTTGTACTTATAGACACTTTTTTGATCAAGAGTAGAGATTCAGTCCATGCATTTTGAATGTTTCGGAATTCGTAGCAATGAAAATCACCGAAAAATATCCATCAGACTTCAGTCATATAAGTCATCATGAAAATAATTTTAAAAAACAATTTTCGTTTATTTGATTTGAGACCAAGTCTCATTTTCTAATGAATTCAAAATTATTTCACACACGAAATCATAAAACTTTTTAAAAGATTTTAAGCTGTAACTGTAAGTGCTATGATTTGTATACGGTATATTCCGTATTACGGAATCAATAATAATATGTATTTTTACAGAATGTTAATTTGTGTATGATGACTTTTCTTGTTGTAAGTAAAGTCTGGTTTAACTACGTTAGAATAACATAACCGACTAACAGTGTCATTATCATGGAGTTTCAGTTCCAAATTCTCAGCAATAATGGACATCTTTCGGGTGAAACTTTTGCCTCTGGACTTCACATAGTACTACTGATGAGAATAATAAAAAATAATAATGAGACTACGTAAAGCACCCCATTCTTGGCCTAGTTTATGATGCAATAATTAATGAAAATGTGGTTCGGCTTAGAAGGACTATTTAATAAACTTCGGTTTTATTTTTCCTTCACCAAGCTTTCGACAAACAAACATTGTCTTCTTCAGGGTTAATGCAGATGCAATAATTAGGTTGATAAAGTATTTAGTCAAATAATACAAATTGAGATTACGCATATTCATTGGTGAAAAACTTTTAATTAAAGAACTATTTCGTCTAAATTATTCACATTCTACTTTATGTCTTATTTTATATAGAAGATAACTTTAATAAGAGGAACGTCATATAGCAGATACTCCATGTCACCACGCATAATAAGCAATCACATAAATATTCCTTTAAAATAGTGCTGTAAAGAATTACCATTGACTCTTATCTTGCCAAAAAAATTGAACATAATACCAATAAAATTGCAGGATGGGCGAGATTATTAAATATGAAAGTAAAGACAAGGAATGAATATGCCAACTGAATTTTAAAAATATTAGCTCGTTCGCTCACATATTCACTTATAATTGATTACTTATAATTTTATATAGTAATTACAAAATAACATCAGCCTATTCACTGAGCTAGTGCCTCAGAGATTACAATAGCATTAAAATTGGAACAGTGACAAAACATGCATATAAATATGATACCTTATTCGTGCATACGTAGCTTATTATCCGTCAAACTTTGACTTGTGCTTAAGGAGGTATGATGCTAGATAATCAATTGGTTCTGGTGGACGTTCCTTGCTCAGTGCGGCGAGAGCTTGGAGCAAAATTGGCACAACGGTTTGATCCAGATATTGTCGGGTTGGAACGCTTTGAAGATCGATACGCGGCTTTTTGCTAGGGACATCCAATTCTTTTGCAATGATTTTCTATTCATAATTTTGAAAATGTTGAGAACAAATTCATTGTACAAAATGGAATTACAAGTCATTAATACTCTAGCTATCTGTACCTGTACTTGTCCAGACAATGACGTTCCAGTTCCATCGGAAGCATTCCCAACTACTTTTACCATCCCTTCGGCAACCCCTTCACTTCCTCCAGCACCAGCCTCATCCGCCTTCTTTTCGCCATCAGCGGCTCCAGTTTTGCTCTCTGTCCCCTCTGCAGCCTTGTTCTCTGCAAACAAATTCGACCCATAATTTTTCGTCAATTCAAAACAAAATAAAGCAGTTTTTATTAGTTTTCCCTGCCTAACCTTTATCGATATCCACCTCCATCTTATTCCCTTCCTCAAGCTCCTTCTTTATCTGCTCACCTGCTGCGGAAGTCACATCTATGTACAATAAATTGTAATTGTAATCGGCTATTATGTGTTCACTGTTCAAAGTTGCATAATTACATAAATATATTACCTGCTACCGGTTTATCGTCCGACATGGTTTTCCTTTCTAATTCAGTCTTTTCCGAGTCTCTCTTCCAATAACTCCCTGCAATTTAAACAAATCATCATTAATTAAATGGATATTTAATTTAAAATATAATCAAGTAATTAATTAGAGAGAACTACCTAAAAGCACGGAAATAGGGAAAGAGCGAAACAAAAACAGTTCCTCTCCGCCGCAAAGAGAATTAATTCAACTCCCGCACGACAAAAGTCTCAATGCGTCAAATGCTTGCGTGAGATTTCTCAACATTGCTTTCATCCCGACTTTATATTATCATTCATGCAGATTGACATCGAACTTGACATTGCACATTTAGATTAAAAAACAAAAGAATTTTTTTAAATTCTAATACTGATTTCAAAATTTTGAAAAACTTGATCGGAAAATTGAGAATATGGGAGTGTAAAGTTGGTAGTAAAGCTGAGAGGGGGCCGGAGTCGCCATCTGCTCCCAGCGAGCGACGGCCGATCACCGGCGGAGCCCGTCAGCCATTGAAAGTTCAACCACATTTCTTTCACTCCACACATCGTGCTCGCTCTCAAGGAATCACCAGGATTTTTTAGAGAAAATTTTGTAAGTTTCTGGATTTTAAATTCATTTTGGAATTATCATGGTTTGCAATCATATAAATTTGGAGTGCCCCTTAGAAAGGGGTTAAAGTTTTTGACTTTAATTTGCTTGCTGATTTACATTTAGTAGTTTGTAATAGTTTGTAAATACACATACGGTGTACAGGAGCAATTAGTTACAAATTTGTTGAACAATAATAATAGTGTTTCATTAATCTTGTGACAATTTACTAATAATTCGTCATCTTGTTGTTTGTTTCAGTAGGTAAGAGTCGAAAATGGGGAAGCCCCGAGGTTTGAAGACAGCCAGAAAGCACGTGAACCACCGAAGAGATCAGCGATGGGCAGATAAAGATTACAAAAAGGCCCATTTGGGAACAAGGTGGAAGGCCAATCCGTTCGGAGGTGCTTCTCACGCCAAGGGAATCGTTTTAGAAAAGGTGAGTTGGGTGAAGAATCGTAATTGTCAACAAAAATCATGTGAATGGTGTTTATGGCAGAACGTGTTTAGTTAACATCTAATCATAGTCTTGAAATAGCACCGAAATTAAAGAGAAAGTCGAACCCTGTGGTCTTTGATTACTGTCTTTGCCGCTTCATGAAGTTCTTACAATTTTATATATGAATCTTAAAAAATACTGGAACTTAAAAGTAAATTACTGGTGTGCAATTCCCAATCTTAACGCTTATTTATTTTCTATTCAGGTTGGTGTCGAAGCTAAGCAGCCTAACTCTGCCATCAGAAAGTGTGTAAGAGTTCAGCTCATCAAGAACGGAAAGAAGATCACGGCGTTCGTACCTCGGGACGGTTGTTTAAACTATATTGAAGAGAACGACGAAGTTCTGGTTGCAGGATTCGGTCGTAAAGGTCACGCCGTCGGAGATATTCCCGGAGTCCGATTCAAGGTGGTGAAGGTCGCCAACGTCTCCCTCCTCGCTTTGTACAAGGAAAAGAAGGAGAGACCTAGGTCTTAAGTTTTTATTTGTATTCTGCTGTTGGAGTCTTTAAAAAATACAGTAACTCTTTCTAAAGAACAAACAGTTGATTATGTATGTATTATTTGGTTGCCCTTACGGAATCATTTTTTATTTATAATATTTAGCCATGTCGTCCTTCCATCCTAATCATGCAACAAAGCGGTCATTTCTCAACAACAGTTTAATATAGAACACAAACTTATTATTCGCACGAAAATAGTCATTCATTCATAACTCCTAGTGTAACTTCTAACATTAAAGCTTAAGCTACCGTAGAATAAATTTTGATGGTGCAGCCTCCAATGAGTAAGGTGAGAATTGACTTGATGAGCAGCACAGTCCAAGGGTCGATGAGATCACTGAAACTGAGGAAATTCACCAAAAGGTTCCTGTAACAGGAAGTTGCAGCGAGGAAGACGACCACCGGATAATACGTACGCTTCATGTCATGCCGTGACCAGAGCCACACTAAAGCTGCAATCGCAACATTGTGAACCTGTCCCACGAATAATTTAAATATATGTTAAAACAAATCGATGAGTGTGCCAAGTCGATAAGTAGACTCACCAAACTAATATTTGCATCCAGACCCAGTTGAATATATCGCCAATTGAACTCTACGCCTTTTGCCCCCACCCAAATAGCAAAGACACGAGTCAGTAAAAGTTCAGCAGTTCCCCATCCAATTCCAGCCGTCAAGACTTTAGAATGGCCACGACCAGGGATTCGTGAGAGGGCGAAATACATTCCTACGAGGTCCACCAGGTCCATCGAATCTTTCAGAAATTCCTACGACAGAAGTAAACCGACAGATTTATGCTTTATTATGTAGGCACTTGATAATTAAAATATTCTTATTGAAATTTCACTAACGGATGCGAGACGATCCTTTCCATCCAACACATCCGGTTCTGATGAGCTAAGTGATTCGTGACCGCTGGAAGGGATTGGAAAAAATGTAGCAAGAACTAACATTTTGCAGAGTTGTGTGAACGCGTAGATAAATCCAGTTTGGATACATTTCCAGAATGCTCCATACTCTGACCTGCATCATGGATAAAAAAATATTTTAGTAAAAATCGTTAAATCGTGGTTAATTTTAATACATTTTAACTAAATGACGAAGGACTCACAATCCAGAATGTTTGTAAGCCAGGTAGTAGGGCAAGTAGGCGAGGGCGATGCAGTTTCCAAAGTGGTAAAATGTCATTTTTAATTCTAATCCTTCGAATCTAATCAGAACCTTTTTTTTAGAACACACAAATTAAAATTAATAACTTTTCGGCATAAAGTTGAATTTCCCTCAAACTGCCCAGGATGAACTGAGACTGAACTCGGGTTGGAAAATCGTGATTCACATTCGTCTCATTTTTCGTCTCAAAAACTCCAATCTCATCGCCTCGTCTCATTTTTGCATTTTTCTCTCAATCTCATGCACAATTTCTAAATATCTTCATTTACAAGAGACAAGTTTGCATATGAAATTCAGGTCAGAATCGTCTGCAAGTTTGTCCCAAAAGTGTAACATAGGTGTAAATTGATTGCAATGAATTTCTCCCCACAAATTACCAACACGTTGCACATGTGGACTAATAAGCCGTAATTAAGCCACTTTTATTTATTGAGTGTCCATCTCATTGTTGAGAAAGAATCAAAGCGCAACACAGGAGTCGTGTATGTGCATAAATTCGTAATCGCATCACAATAATTGCCGCTGAGTTGATCAATATATGAGTAAACTAGATTTTTGTATGCCGTCCTTAGTGGTTCTGTTGTTCCTTGGATGTCGACGTTTCGATGGAGGAGTAGGAAACGTCAAAAGAGTTCTGGCTGCGATTTTACGAGAAAATCCATCAATAGTTTTTGACACGTTGTGCAAAATTCCAACTTCGTCGTAACTCTTTGGTGGCGATAATTGCTCAAAAGTGAGATAATAAGAAGGCAAATATTTTGACAATAATTATATCACACGAATGAATAATAAAATATTTGCATGTTTCGCCCAATAATGCATCAACTTTTTATGAAGGGCTAACAAAGGCTGCTATCTATGCAGTGCTACCCCACAATAATTTTTCAATTCGCCCAATAAAGTGAACCAGTTTTATTTCCAATAAATTTTGCATTCTCTGCTACAACATGTAATCACTCGATTGTATAACACTAACCAACGACGAGAGTACTTGAAGATATTTCCATTTATTTGGAAGCAAGTCCCTCAGCCATCTACGTGCGTGCATTGTTCTTCTTGGTAAAATGTTACAATAATTATAAAATTACTGCAATTAGGCGGAATGATAACTAAAGCATGTCGCAGCTGCCTTTTCCCCTTAACATAATTATTCCGTGTATACATTTTAATGCGCTAGAATAAATAACGGAAAGAAATAGCTTGTCGATCGATGATGATATATCGGATTATTGATATTATTATGATATTAAATGCACATCTTGTTCTGACGCAACTTTTCCATTTTTACATACCAAACTTCGCAATCTGATGATATACATATTTCTAATACCTATCTGATCTCATTTTATTCACGTCGCATGCCTTAAGAAATTCTTAATTAGTTTAATGTCCGAAACAGTTAAGTCCCATTGACTTTTGACAATTTGATAAAACGCCAGCTCCAAAAAGGTAGAAAAATGGGTCGGGCTATGGCCGGGCCCATGAACTGATTTAATTTGACATGAACAATAATTACAAATTGACAATGGGATCAAAATTAGTCACAGTAATTATAAAAGTAAATGATTTTGTAAATGATGGCGAACGACTTTGTTAGTGACGTGACGGGGATTAGTCACAGTTTATCATGCACATAAACTAACACGCAGGCAGGTAGGTGTGTATGCGGGGAGGAAATTAAATTGTATGCAGATGAGGTGGTGACTGCTGAGAGAGAAAAGTTGTCGAAATGAAATCCTAATTAATTGTCAATGATGATAGGCATGAAATCAATGAACAATTATTATTACGAAATTAATCTCATCGCTGAAAATCCCAGTGCGAGAAAAACGCTAGAAATAATTTTCGCCACCCATTTTAGCCAAATGGCAAAGATACATTACGCACAAAGGACAGAATATATTAGTTACATCAGACTCAATAATACGGTGACGAAATCCATGTCACTGTCAGTTTTTTAGCTAAAGTTTAAAGTCCCCTTGTTTTAATTGTGGATGTGGTTTTGCTGAGATTATTATTTTGCGATGATGATGACTGATGCAGATTGATTACTTTAATGGACTATATTTACCCTAAGTACTCACTCCAAAAGTGGAGCAGTTCATGTCGAATAAGTAAATTCTCAATTTGTGGCCTTTATCTCATTTAATGTGCTTTTGCAACACGGGACTGATTTATTTTTGGGACAACAAAAGGACACAAAGTAATAAAGTGTATAATCAGTTATTTATTAAGACAAAACCCTTTAAAGCTTGCCTTTATTCTGACAAAAGTGTCAATCTGCAATTGTTTTATGAACTGGATCGTGTCGTAAAGTGTCAATAATTTTGCGCCAAACCAATGTAATCAATCCTCTATGTATAAATTATGAACTGTAGAATCATTAAGTTTCAACTTGTGCTTCTGTTTGCATTTTCAATTTAAATTTAAATTCAACTCCTTCGAAAATAGATTGTTCGAATGACTCTTGTACTCATTAAAATTCCTCTCACTTTGCGACCGGAGGAGAGCATAAACTTAATATTTTTTTTTACTGTATTTGACACAGGACGACAAACTGTGGTACTATTTTGCATTCAGGACATGAGCTTGGGTTCTTGATTTCATTTATTGTTTGTTTTTCATTCGAGTTTGGTGATTGGTTTTGATCTTTGATTGTGCTGATTGATAAATGAGACTGATTCCAACGAATGGAAACGGAAGAATTGATTACTGCTCAAGAAAAGGTGAGATGATTGAGACAATGACAAACAAGGCCCTGTGTACACGTCCGTTCACTACAGCCATATTCACAGCAATGAAGTAGCGATAAAAAACCTGGTATTTACCACATTTCAGCTTCATATAAATGAACATACTGTCATTGAGATTCGGGAACCAGAGGTTCCCGAATACTGGCAGATTTTCCACAAAACTGGGAGAAAGTTGTCCCCTTAATTAACGAAGTGACAACAAGTGGTATGAGAAATGAATATCAGACATCCGTGCATCACAAAGTTAGTCAACCTTCAGCAGGCTTCATGATTTCGTATTGAAAATGCGGTCACACTTGTAGTTTTTCCACTTGCAGCTAATTTTATTGGTCTCATTTTCAATAAAATTATGTATGAATATCGTGTTTGATATTTGCATGGCTCATCAACACTGTAGCAAGCGAAAACTACCATCATTATTATTGTATTCACTTTATTCAATAGGAAGTCTATAGCTGTTTGCATTCAATTCAAATTTGCAAAATGCAGTTGTGGCCATATCATCACCATCGTAAGTGCAAATGGTCAACTATTTATGTAATGAAATGATATTGCAGCAACGCAATCTCATGAAAATAATAATAATAATAAGCTATCCATTTCATTCCTTTTGCTGTATTGCTGTCTGTCTGTCACAGAAAAAGAATCAAAACTCCGAGAGGAAACCAAAAGTCGTGACTCTCGTGTCATGCAAGAAATTCATCATCAAGTCCTCTTGTTGGTGTGCTACCTGATTCTGCCCATTAAAATTTGATGGCCTCACCCAAAAGGAGGTGACAACTCTCATTAAATTTCATTTTGCGAGCTGTAAACCGGCAAAAACTCCCCATTCCTCTCCTCTCTCATATTTTGCTGTAATTTTACTCTGTGCAAATACGTTCACCCAAGAATAACAACGTGTCAAACGAATGTTTGGCAAAAGTAAAATTGAAACTGCTTCTCCTGCTGCGTGTTTGAGAGAGTGGTCATTTCTGCAATTATACGGATTAATCGATAGGTGAACCAACCAAGCAACCAGACACGATTGCAGTACTTGTGGCGAACTTCCTCTTTGTTACACTTGGCCATTACATCAGAGAAAATTACTGCAAAGTGTGTGGACCACAAAGTTATTGCGATCCACACAAACTTCCTCTTTGTTAAGTCAGAGAAAATTAAGCGGGGAATTAGCACTCGTGGTCAAAACCAAACGAACGAGTACAAATGATGCAAATGCAAAATTACTTAATTATGTGTCGCAATTTGTGCAGTTTTTCTCGAGCAACTCCATCCAGCCTCAGCAGAATTCTTGCTTTCAAATTCTCACCACTGCCGCAACGTTTATTTTTACACACTTACCTGTCCCTTGCCGTTTACTTCCTTCTCACAATTACTTAATATCTCACAAAGATACGTGGTGTTGGAAAATATGCAGAAGCGTTTTTTGTCGGAACTCGGAAGTATCAATGTAGGCCATGTTTTTATCCTCCAACCACATATTTATTTAGCCGTTTCTCTAGTACAGTAGTCGATGGCCGAGGCATTGATCCGGCCGTCGACATTAAACAAGAGGCGTAAAAATGGCAACGTGTCAAGTGATCGCTTGAGAAGAGAAGGACCTAATTTTAATAAATAGCCTTTTCAAGAGTGTTGACCACTGTGTGCATGATAATACAAAACCGCTCTGTGCACGTAGCTGCCCTGCCTGAGTAACCTTAGTCGAGCAATAATCGCGAGCTGTCAAAAAGTTGCCGATTCACCCAATCAATCATAAAACTATAGAATTAGCCATCAACTAATCGCGAGATAATTAAGGATCATGCACGACTCACTCTCAAATTCCAATTTAACTGGGGACCGTCGACGCCCATTCTTCCAGTTGACACAAGTGCAACGCTAACGACACGTTTCTCTCTGCGAATATGAAATGGGCACGATGATTTCTAAGAGTTCAAGGCAACCTCAGTCAAAATGACCATCCATCCATCCACACTTCGAATCCTTAATCCCTTACGAGACAAATTGTAACAATAAGACGAAATTTAGTCGTCGACGCTGCACAACAACAACAACACGCTGTCCAACATGTCAGACAATTCCTTTTCAATACAAATGAGATGAATGAGTTGAGCTAATTCTTCCCCGTGAAGTGTAAATATTGTTACATTATTATCATGATGATAACTACGCAAATAAGTAAATGTGGATATTCGAATGACGCAACTTTTTACTTTTGTTTACATATAAATACTCCAAATCTTGTCATCGTTTACGTGAAATGTGTCCCCAAATGGATTTTTCTAATTAAAATTAAATAAGATGTCGACAAATGCCCCACGTAATTATCACGATGGATGCAGTAGCTGAAAAAACGTATGCAAATGGGTTCCTCGTTGTCATCTCTCGCTGTGCCTCAGATTACTGTCGCCTTTGTTCCGTCATAAAATATGTCTCCGCCACAGGTATGCAGAGCCAATAAGTAATTTATTCCTGGTTGCTTATGCACAGACGCCGCTGTATCACGAGCACAAACGACATGAACCAAAATTGACGCTGGGCGACAAATTTGCGAGACTGTACTCACAATTTGTAATATTGTTCTGCCAATTCCTATGCAAATAGGCGCCGCGTGGGGTCTTTGTCGAAGATTTTGGATTTGTTAACCAGAAAAAACTTGTCATAAATAGCTACGAGTAGAGATTGCGATATGTTTAAATTGCAACTATTGATATGATGAAGTGTGCAGTCAATGTCATGAAAATCTGCAGAAACAAATGGATATCTATCTAGATGGACAAATCTTTAACACATTTTGGTACCAAGTATTGATCTGCTGCAATGCTCACCATCAATCAACTCGGTGTCATGTACTGAAAAAGTGATGGGTGAACTTGCTCTGCTCGTTGCAAGAGGTTAATTGCAATGTAATTTCATAGCTTAAAAAAAGTGTGATTATTATTATGCGCTATGCCATGTGAATGTGAATCATTGAAATATGGAATAGTTTAGCGTATAGTACACAAGTGTATACATACGAATCATACGAGTGCGTATGTGTGTGATACACATTGATATTATGCCTATTGAGTCATAAATAAGGGGACTTTGTCCTCTCGAAGGCCTGCATTACATGTTTCAATTATTTACAAAAATTCTTGCCTTTGTTTTAGCTCGGAGCAATAATGAGATAAATTATGGAAATGTTCGCCAAGTGAAGCATTAGGCAGCGGTAAGTATGGGTTGTCAAGATGTGAAGCACTTTCCAATAAAGCATCGCACAGCCCAGGTTGTAATTTGCAGGCTAACTTTAGCCAAATGTTATCATCATGTATCCCTACACGTTTTGTGAGTGATGAGTGCAAAACGTTGTGCAGGGCTGTCGTTGTCCAATTTTGGGCCTGCAAATGCAATGCATGGGCGATAAGATTGGGTGAACAAGGGTCTCTGCTGGTCGGACGGGGTGTGTGTGACTTGTGTCGCACCTTCGATTTTGCTGACCCTCAAGTGCAACAAACAAAACCCAACCCAAGATATTGCACCTTGACCGCTTCTTAATTAAATTGATCAATGCAAATTAAAAACTTTTGCGTAGGAATTGACTGAATAAATCGCACGTTTATGTATGTGTCATGAGAAATAGTCTCAACTCTGCAACTTTGTGCCAATAATGGGGAAAATGTTTAAAAATAATGCTTAACTATTAACTGGATGTCAACGTCATAATTAAAAGAGTTAATTATATGGTGGATAGCTTCACCTTGGGCGGCCATGACAAGTAAGCTATTTTTGGAGATATATTGATACTAACAGTATTTCATCTTACGATGGGTGTGCCAGACTTGTCCCTTCCAGATTTTTTTTTGCAACATGTAGAATTACACACATTCACTAAATATAAATAACTTTTGGGTCAAAACTCGGGCCAGTACTAAAAAACTATCGACTTTTTTAACTTTCAAAATAAAAAATGCACCCTTTCCAAAGCGAAATTATTATGTACATACATACGTTTGAGGACCGTGAATACACCGATTCAGTCGTGGAAAATGGAGCCGTTTTAAAAAAATCTGGAAAGAACAAGCCTGGCACACCCATTGTTAGCCATGCATCTCCACCTTTACGAAACTATACGATCCTATTTATGCACAAAAGGATTCCCCGTAATTGAAAATAAGAACGCGAAAAAGTCGAGACTCGAGTTGAACTAGATTTTGAATTCCATACAAAGTTGCGAAATGTTCATCCAATTTAACGGCCAAGTAAATCTAAACTACTTTGAAAACAATTTTTGCTAAATATTTACAAACTTGACCCTGACAAATTTGCGCTACAACTCGACGAGAGTTGCATTATTACAAAATTATTGAAAAAGTTACACCTTATCAGCGTGCTACGATTGGGACGAGACGCACATTAATTTTTCGCTAATTTGACAACCATTTATTTACGTCTCTCTTTGATGAGATTATTTATTCACTGTGCATAGGTTGCCATTTGATTTGATACTTTTGGCACTGCAATCGTCTTTATTTTATCTCATTTGTATACAAATCTGGTAAAATTCGCATAATTTTGCTGTCGTAGAATTAACTAGTAGTACTTATCTACCGTTTTACAAATTGGGTACATTTGGCTGATAAAGAAGTACAAATTTGGCAAAACCCTCGATAAAATTGTCATTCTCATTATCACTGCCATTACCACGGTCATGCTGTTACGAATGTGCATCCATTACTTTATTGAGCAATGATGAATGAAGATTATGTATTTACAATACTTAAATCAGATTGTGCGAATATTTACGTTCACACAATTGAGCGGATTTATGTGATATTTAAAAATACTGCTGGCGACCAAAAGTGTCGCAATGTTGGCTTCTGATGATGAGAAACAATAACATTATAATAATTTTGTAACAAGTAACATTAAAAATTGACACCAAATTAATCACTGCTCATGGTTTGCAATATGTTGATCACCAAAATCAAGAGTGTTGCCTCAACCTGTCTCTTGTACTAATTTAATATGACGAGCAGTGTAAAAGCACAATTAAAACCGGTTGAATTCGATAATGACAATGATAATGAGAAGATGGTCGCAGTGCCAAAAAGTGTTGCAAAAATGTTTGTTGGTCACGTGTAACCTCCGAAGATTAATAAATATGATGGTCAACCCCGTTGACACTTTTGAAATTGGGCATTCCTATATGCTTTAATTAATTAGTAGACAAACACATTATAAATATCAATCCTAATGGGCTGCAGTAATAAAAACTTTTCATTTTACAGATAATTAATGGGATTCGATTGTTTTTGCCAGGACTGACACGTGCGTCCAATAGAATCTGCTGCTGCCAGAGTTATTACGAAGTAGAAATAATTGGACAAAACTTATCTAAAAAGCTTGCCAAACTAAATAAAATGTCATATCTGATAAGTTATGAAGTGTCAAGTGCCACAAGTTTTTCATCCAGCCCTGCACTCACATGCCCTTGTTACACACTTGTCTACTTTGAATTCAAAATTGCCCTTGAACATTAGTGCAGTGGGAAGAAATTAAATGGTTGACTGAACCCTTAACCAAGAACAAGGGGGAGGTCATCGTGGCGAAAGAAAGTTTCTGTCCAGTGCAGCCCTTCACAAATTCTGCATGCCCAAAATTGGAGTGACCAAGAATGCTACAACAACCTGTAATCTGCACATTTATTATGTGGCTGCGAGGCAAGTGAAGACAAGTCTCTTCACTTTACGACTTTGAGCAAGTATCACATTTTTAACTGATCGACTTTACGAGCACTATTGAGCACCCAGGAATTGCTTGACATGAAAGCCGAATGGGATTAAGGTGTCTGCTGCACCACTTTGTGCACCTCGTGTTCATGTTACACCTCACCAAGTGCATTTGTACATGTGTGTGTGAGGGGTAATTTACTAGTGTTATCATTCCAATCCCACTTTACAAGCGTACGTGGATTTATGTATGCACACATTTTTTATGCACACATACCTGTTCATTCCCATTCTAAAATAGTTCATTCACTGCAGGTGAGCGTCGAGTCAAAAAATTGCAGGGCATACAAATTGTCACTATGAAAAGTAAGCATGCTTTTTCTAGCTCGTTTTTACGATTCCACACCCAGCACAGGCTGAGTAAGAAGGTTATTAAGGACGCTGCGAGTTCTCAAAATGAGACAAAATAGAAATTTCGAAACACTTTTCGAGCACAGTTTCGAACCATGCATGTGCACAACTTAAGGCTCCGTTGGTTTGTGCATATTGAGGACAGGACAATGTGCGAGAGGAGAGACGGTAATAAGACAATCGTGTTAAAAGTATCACATACTTAACGTTACTTGTTAGTTTTAGTTATTATTGATGAAGTAATGAATGAATGGGCTCGGATTCACTCTCACTTGCATCTCGCCTTCTTCTGCACTTCCATTCCCCTGCTAACCAACTCACTCACTCGCTCGCCCAACAATCGCAAGTGGTACCTTTTCTTGGTCGATGCAAGTGGTGGATTGTTGTTGCAGCCACTGCTCGATCTTGTATTAGTTCTTTCTTGGCGTTCACTGCGTCAACCTCTGTGCGTGCGTACTCTTTATTTAACTTGTGAGACCAAATCTTGGGATCAAACCTGTTTCACCCAACAAAAGAAAGTGAAATCAATATCGTCTCATTTTCCAATTGGCGATTCAAGATTGTGAACCTCATCAGAGAAGCAATATTGACGACCGTGCAGCCGACATCGCACCCTCGGTTCCGTGATCTCGGTGTTCACAAACACGGCGAGAAGGGTGACAAAAAAACGCAAAAGTTGTGAACGGTGTATTTCGTGACGAGGAAGAGTTTGTGACAGTTGCGACAGTTGCCTTAACCTGCTTCCAATCTGTTCATATTCATTCAGCGTGTGGTTATTTGTGGTTGTTTAAAGTAGGAGTGTCACCACGCCAATCAACCTGCTCTTGATTACTACATTGATCGAACTATTGCTCGATTCTGTCATATCCACTGACCAAACGTGTGTTGGAGTGCGAAATAATAAAAATGAATGTGAATGCGTCCAATAAGTGAGTGACGGAATCTCTCGTTGTTGGGAAACTGAGACGATTTTTGTGAACAGAGTGAGACCCCACGTACAAAAAATGCGGCGTTTCTGGGTCCAATTTTTCGTCCTGGTGGGTGTGGCCACAGCTCTGGATCCACGTTCCTCTCAAACCGTGAACGTGTCCAAGTCGTCGAGGTCGTTTTCGTCGTCGTCGTCGAGGTCGCGAGTGCTCCCGAGTCCTCATGACCTCGCCTCGTCTGCCTCCGTGGTCCGTGTGGCCAGAACGTCCTCCTCCCAGACGACGACCATCCCGTCCGTCTCTTCCACCACGCAGCAGCAGCAGTACGCCTTTCCCTACTACAACCACCATCAGCACCAGCAGGCGCCCCCCTTTGGGAACAACTCCTCCGCCCGCATGCTCAACATTGCGCCCAGCGGACCCAGCGGACCCGGCGGACCGCTCAACATCCCGAGAAACAAGTAAGGCGCGATTAAATCCAGCATTTGCTTTCCCACTTTGCCGCAGGTTTTCACTTATCAATAACGAACGAATCGAGTGATTGACACCCTTCGCGAAATTGCTTTTCATTTCAATTGAGATGAATTTGTTACACTTTTGTTTCGTATGGATTTGCATACTCATGGGACGAATGGGTGTAGCTGAAAACAGCAGCTGCAATTTTTTGCACTCACAGACAGAGGCAGGTGAGTGCAAAAAATGTTTTCCGAGAAGTTGGGTCACACCCAACAGCTCGTGAATTGTTTCTTGTGGTTTTGTAAAACGGATCAAAATAATACAAATTTGTTATGAATGTCTCGTTCACAACCTTGCTTTTTAATTCTTCAGCAGAGTTTTGCCAAATTCTCAGAAAGCACATAGAAATCGTCTTGGATCAGAGAGAGACCGATGAGTATTTCATACATGCACATTTTTGCATGCACATATACAAGTACGTGTACACCGCACAAAATGTAACATGCATAAAACCTCAGAAAATGGAAAATGGACTTTTTATTTTCCTCGTGCACATTTTCATTTTGAGATTCCATTTCGAATATAATGCAATTTCACGCTTGTGTGTTTGTAATGAGCTTCTCGAGGTCTTGGGGGCATTCTCTCTTAAAGTCAAACCTCAAAATGTTCATGGATCCTGAACATAGCAGAGTTCAAAGGCGCATCTCTCCTCTTATCGCAAGTAGTGCAGCAGTCGCCTCTGTCACTCGCAAGATTTGCATGTCAAACGATTTTGTCCGGTTAGTTGACAAATCTTGCTCGCATGCTGTGTAGCACGAGAATGAGGCATTTGGACACTTGCTCATCTTCTCTAGACTTTCTGTTTTCTCATCACCGTTTCAGTCAGAGGGCAGGTTTACACAGGTGAGGAAAAACATCCATGACGCCTTAAACAACACGAGGACTGACCATATCGTGCACGTACAACGAGTATCGTTACAATGCAACTCATATAAAAAACTGCTTTGGTGTGCAAGAGAGATCTTAATTTGTTCTGCTTTTCTTCATGTGCATAATTCAGAATTATGTAAATTAAATTAAATTTGTTTGTTAGCTTCTCTAATAATAATAAACATTATGAAGTTTCGGTGGCTGGCTAAAGTTGCACATTGGTGTTTATTTATGTACGTATGATAATGATGATGCATGCAAATAAATAAGTACGCACCGCGTACCGTCCCTCCCTTGTCCCCGCAGCTTGAGCAGTGTTTTAGTGGCGTGTAAGACAGCCAAACTGCCTAATTACGACACTTGGATGTGCAGAATATGAAATAAAAAATGAAAGTGACAGAGTTTCTTTTGTGGATCGTGTTGAGAATGGGACTGAATTAACCGTTTTATGGTTTGGTTGGACTGCGGCTATCATCGGCTTCTTCAGAGGAGCACCACCAATTTGCAGTTATCCCAATCAAGTCGTTTTATTGAGTCGATGAAAACTCAATCATCAGAGATTACTTATTCGTATTCCTTCATTTGTTTACTCGCCGTAATAAATCGTGATTATAGAAATTGACAAGGGTGGAAAATTGTTGAAAACTTTGGCAGATTATCGTTTCCCCCAAATCGGAAGGAACAAGTTGTAATTTGCATAATAAGTAAATTTTACTCAATAATACCTACCGTTTAAATTGCTATTGGCAAAAGTGAGTTTTGAGGCATGGCAGGGAAATGCATGGATGTTTAGTAAAAGTTTGCAACAATATATTTTTAGGAAATGTACAAAACTTGTCATCTGTCAAAGTCAAGTCTGGTGAGTGCACACTTCATCTACGCACTCGAGAAATTTCTCAAACAAGGGACACTTCATTTCGTCGAAGGAGTAATAATAATAATATGTACATATTTGCGTATTCGTTAAAAAGTGGGAGCATAGGATCTAGGATGACAGGAAGCTGCATGGACGTATACTTATCTAAGGATAAGTATATAAGTAAGCTTTCATAAATAACGAGAGTGCCTGTTACATCGGAATCACTATTATTAGCGTTATTCGTCTTATTGCTGTTTGCCCATTGTCTTGTCATAATGCTGCATTTACACGAATTGGGAAGAAATTGGTTAATTTTATTTATTCAAATTTTAGAAAAGCAGTCACACAACTAGTTCTGCTAAAGTAAGTGATAGTTGTTTCAGTTTTATGCAATAATAGAAATGGCACTATTGTTGCTCCTTCTCTTGCGCTGATGCAGTCGAGTTAGATAATATTTTAATTAATTATTACGGCGTGTGCAGATTGATGCACTCGACCACCACCTACAATCCATCTCCTCCTATACGTATATACGTACACACATACATTCGTGTATAAAAATGTAGATACGAGAGAAGAGCAAACCAATCCTAAGTAATTTGGCAAAATAATAATTAGAAATTTGCTTTCAGTCAGATTATGATTTTATGAACTCTGTACGTGTTTAAAGGACGAAGATAAGGGAGAAATGCTCAAAATTTGCAAAGTGCATTACGATAATTATACAGCGTTGTTGCTGATTAGTGATTTGGGATCTGCTTTGATTGGTTCTTGTACATAATGTAAACAGGAATCATTTAACTGCAGCTTAACTAATCTTGGTAGATTTAAAGGGTTTTTGAATTATATTTTCCATTCTTGTAATCACCACTAGAGAATAAATTGCACAGCCAGTTCTTATGCTCCTGCCTGCCTGCTGGCCTCTTGTGGGGTAGCAAGTTTCGTTAAATGTGATAAGCGTCACGGTAAACCTATTTCTTTTTTCTAACGAGACTATGCTTCAATTCTTATTAATACCTTGTTGAAACTTTAATTTGTAAAATTCACCTTCAAAGCAACCACAAGCTCGCCGTCGTTGCACAAATTCAAGCTTTCATTACTAATCAACAATTTCAAAAATATTTTTTATCGATGATTTCTGAAATCTCGCATGTAGATTTGATTTGGTCTAAAAAACGATTGTACATACAAGTCCAAGAGCAGCATAAAATAATTCTTGGGTGGTGCACATCCTTCTTATTGAATATTGAACACAACTTATAGCAAATTGCACGCATAATGCTATTTATTCTGATTCTGATCCATGATAACAAACTCATTAGCGCAAACTCATACATGCATTAAGCGAAGAGGAGGAGGAGGATGCATTCCAATCCCATTTTAAAATTAGACAAAAAATAAGTCTTATTATGCATTCTGCTTCTATGCTATAGAGCGATAACAATATTTGACATTGACTACTTGCTCCCGTTTTGCCTATAAAACATGGTTTTAAAAGCTTTACAAGCAAGTACCTACTACATACAAATCTTTGCAATCAATCTTAATTTGGTTATTTTTTGCCCGTCTCGCTCGATCTCTTCTTTCGTATTTATTAATTCGCTTGGCAATGATGGATGATGACATTTATTGGCTTCAATAAAATCCAATCAAGGGCTCGTCTCGTCATAAAAAGTGGAAGAATTTGTAAAAATCTGGCTCCTGAATAGACCACATAATGAATCGAGTCCTGTCGACGACTGTCGATATTGATGAATTATTCTCTAACGTTGGACATGGTTGGACAGTCACTGGTTTGTCTTCCGAGGAGACTTGTTAAATGACGGGCGAGGAATTCACTGGAAGAAATGTAATAAATGATGTGCAATTTGGGTTTGCCTTCGTTTGCTCAAGGTGGGCATCTCCATCCAGAGTTGGCGAATATGTAAGAGTCGTCCACAAGTGTCCAATTTTTACTTACGTCCAAGTGCATGAGTAGTTACGTATAAAATCAGAAATGGGCTGTTCCCTGCTTATCAGGTTACATAATCCAGACGGGCGAGTTGCTGCTCCTCCATTGAAAGGAATTGATGATCCTCTTGCTTAAAATAATTGGCGTCATTTTGCATGGAAATTTATTCTTTGGCTGGGCCTTATTTTTCCTGTGGGAATAATGTTTTGGTCGAATCCACAAGTTTGGAAAACGATCCCCATCACATTTAGATGCGAACGTAATGATAATGTGAGCCTGGCATTTGTTTGTTTGTGGATAATGCTGTCCATAAACCACATCGTGTCCAGGTCGTCCTTGATTGGAATCGTATGCAGGCAGGCAGGATGAGAATAAAATTACAGGCAGAGAAGATCCATAAATTGCTAATTAATGACTCTTCTTCTCCTCAGTCCAGCAGACTTTTTGCCATAATAGCAATCTCGTGGTTTTCTGATTGTAAACATTTTAACTTGTGTCGTGCAATTTACGGTTTAAGTTGCATATAATTTAATATGCTTATTTGCGTGTCCGCCCATCATCATCATCTTCTTCTTCTTCTCCTCGATCCCACTTTTTGGTCCATGCTGTGAAGAAGAAGATGAGCAGGATGAAAAAGCCAAATTCACGTTTTCACAAGTACTTAAAACCTGTAATTCTTCAGTTTGCCTTATAAATATTATGTGGTTTTGGCAGTTTAGGGATCAGGATGCTTCGCTTTAAGAAAATTCCCAAGGTCAGAAAAATCACTGGTTTTTGGTGCATTATGGCATTAAAAATGTAAAATGGAATTATTTATTTATCCTTCACCCTGACATTCGGCATGGTTCCATTTTTGGGCTCGATATTTTACTGCCAAGACTCTGTGAAATTGGTTTAAATCGTGCCATAATTTGACAGAAACGGAGAATCTGCCATTGTTTCAATGCAACGCATTAAAAAATACTTCATTTTACTTCATTGTTGTTGTATTATTGGTCATTCTTTTTTGGTGAATATGAAAAGTGAAACTTTTTTAACTCTGCGTATGCCATTTGCCAAGGAGGTGCAGAAATGGACCTTTGTTTCGACGCTTAAGACAAAGGGACCAGAAGAAGAAGAAGAGTCGTTTGGTTGGTATTAGTTATTCGCTTCATAGCTCATTCAACAGAAAGATGCTTATCTCACCAACATTAATGACGTTGATAATTTGAGCAAAACATTGTTATTACACTTGTTAAAGTTTAAAATAGATTCGACCAGCTTCATTCGTACGGTGAGTGCACTGATAAGCAAAGTGGTACGATATTGAGAATAATGATTTTGATGATAGGCTTGTAATTGCTTTGTCATTGTGCTTGATGGGGATATCGTCCGCTCCCCGTCCGCGCACAATAATGAATAATGAATAATAGTTCCTCGATAATTTCGATGCAAGAAATAAATTCGACTCTGCGTAACGAGAACCAACAAGAGTGTAGGAAGGAAGGAAGGAAGTGAGTGAATTCCCAAGAGCCGTTACCGTAAGTGAGTATCTCTTGGACATACTTTGTTGTTCGCGAGTACAATTATTTTCTGTGAACGCACAATTATTTTCTGCCACTGGTTGATTCTTGGGTGACAGAAGGGAAAAATATTGGATTGATTGCTTTGCGTGGTGCTTGGGAGGGGAGCTTAGTAACATCAAGCGATGACTCTTCTGGTATTATAGTTCGTAGCCAAAGTGGTTCATCGCATTAAACTAAATGTGTAACAAGAACAAAGTGGAAGTAAATATAGAAAAGAAAGTGCTTCACGTGCAAAATGTGCATGATGGAAGTTGACCGTGGGAATGCTCTTTATATATCCTTCGATAAAACGGATAAGCCTTGCAGTTCATTGGTAGTGAAAAAAAGTCGATTGTTTGGCCAGCGTTGACTCAAAAAAAAGGGTTGCAGATGGGTTGCTCGATGTTCAAACTCAATCAAAATTATGGTCTTTTGCTGAACAAAAGTGTAGTTTGAAGATTCTGTAAAAAGTTTTGTCAATTTTGTCGTCTGACTTTGATTTAGTCGTCCCAAGTGAAAGAGTCCTTGCTGCGTGGTTGCAATAATAAATGGATGTGAAATTGCGTTTGGTAAAGACTTTGGTGATGGTGAGAAATCTGTGGAAAAGCGTAGTTTACGCGATGATGATACTGCCAATGGACCACTTCTGATGTGCTATGGTCAGCAGTAGCAAATACGACGACGGGGAGAAAGAAAAGCGACTGATGATGACTGGCTGAAACCACTAATTACATTTTGGGTCATGTTGACGGACATTCAGAATTCCGATGCATTTTATTATTTCCTTTTTATCTCATTTTCCACAAACATTAGTTTGCTTTGCATAAAAGAATCTCAATGGTTGGTTTGGCGTATCTCAAGATCTTGTTGTGGGCTCAACGTAATAAATCTGCATTAGCTTTACTATCTTTTTTCCTATCTTTTTAAACAGTGCACTCGCTCCCCAAATGTCCGAACCACTAAGGCGCGGATTACTTCTTTACCACCGCTGTAATTTACTCCAAGGATGCAGGAAGGCTTATTGTCAATTATTCTGATTTAGCGACGGATGAGTTTCAAATGGTGGGATTCTAGGTCACTCCTCGACTCCGCCATACGCACTTCGCACTCGTCTCAACAACGAGTGTTGAGTGATGATGAGATGTCTTTTGAAAATGAAATGACCAACCGTTTTAAACTCACAATGACAATAATGATATGCACACAACAGCACAATCGGCGATGATGAGATTGGAATGGTCGCTTTCCTTTGTGCATTAGCAATATGATGGGATTTAGGCTGTGAAATCCGCCATGTGGACGCTTATTCTCAATGAAATCGCCAATTTCACTGAATTTGGTGCTTCCAAACGACCGCTTACTTAATTCACAGATTAAAGTAGCAAGTTAAAGGAAAATCCGGATTAGTGTGCAGTGTGCTGCTAAATATTTGCATATTCATATGGATAATAGCTACACATAGCCGACGAGTGCGTAGGATTGGTCCCAAGACATGCAAGGTTTTCAAATGTTAAACATCTTTTTGTAGGAAAGGTGATTAAAATTCAGGCTCAACCAAATTAAAATATTTAATAAGCTTCAATTATGAGGGTTTGGTTTCTTTAATTCCAAATATGAGGAAGTAATTCTCGTATTTTAGTTGAAAAGTCAAATCACATTAATTCTGTAAGCATGCATGGGAAAGATCAGACAGATCCATTGCCACTAGCAAAAACCAACAGTAGCAATTGAGCTGATAAGATACGTATGCATTTAATTTGCCATTGTTAGCAAAATGTGCTAACGTGTTGTATACATTGTGACGATAATGCATTTGCCTGTTGGTTGGCTGACCTATGGAAAAGTGCCAGTAAAAAGGTGGCATAGGTCGCCGTTGGCGTTGGATGCAAATCATCACCAAATTTTATATGTAACTGCTGATGATTGAGTGAATTGTCATGCAGTCAGTGCTACTGAATAAAGTCATTGCCAACATATTCAATTCAGTCAGAGAATCGCAGAAATTGATGTGTTTAGACGCCTTCACTTCTTCCTCCACATGCCACACCAGATCATCAACATCGCTTAATTTCCTCTTTTATTTTAGCGTAATTTGTGCAGGAACTCATTTAACTTTTTTTTTCGCAAATTCGCCATGACCAACAAATTGAATTGGCCTTTGCCCTGTGAATTTTGAGCAAGCTAAATTAGACACGTCCAATTATTACTGAGCTGCACAGCAACATACATACGTACACATTTTGTGGTATAAGTACACATACAAATGAAGGAGTGAGGACCTCCCAATAAATCTACTTTTAATGCGTTTTACGATACGTAGGACCTTCACATTTCTTAAATGTGGGAATAAATAATCACCAAGATTGCAGTGCTGGTCCCTTTATTTCGTACTTGATCAAGTGGTGGGTGCATGTGTGTTATCACCAACAGAATAAATATGTGATGGAATATTGAGGAGCGAGTTAATGCAATCAAGAAATCAGAATGCTAAGCAGATACGAATAACAATGAATAATACGAAGATAAGTGTACACTCGACGTCCTTTGGCCGCTTCTTCGTCATTTTTATACGCACGCACATTACGAGATATTTGACGAGCGAGGAGTCGTGAATGTGAAGGTATAAATAAATCTTTCGTGCTGAGACTGTTTCCGGAAATCCTCTTTCTGCTTTGCCAATTTCTCTACGCTTTTCAGCCCGGCTGATGATGATGAGGCTCTTCGTCATTGTTTAGAGTTTCCAATTGTAATCAGATTCATACTTGTGAGCATACACACACATGAGCCAAAGTCTCCTATTACGAGATGATTTATTGCGTAGAGTTAGCAAGCAAATGCAAATGAGGCAAGGATTTGCAAATTATAGAAAACGCTAATAAACACTATACGACCAAAATGCATTTAAACATGTCTATGCACATATAAACAACCGACATACTTGTGCAGAGGATTATTACTGCATTTCGTAGTAATTTTGATGTAGAGCCACTTTTCGAAGAGGATTTTCCAAGAGAAACTTTTTAGAGATGAAAAATATTGGCATTAATCATCCATCGATGCAGAATTTGATGCACATACGTACAACTCTTTTTAAGCAATATTTCACCTCAAAAACCGACCAGCATCGTATCGAGAAAAGGCGTAGAAAATTAAATCTGTGCAGAAATAATTGTCTATAATGCGTCTGTGCCATTATTGTTTGAATGAAGAAGGTTCGCTGCTTGGCTGAGAGAAATAATGTGCATTTTATTTAACGATTATTTTATCAATTAGACTCATTTACTTGTTTTTTTTTCTGGTGCATTTCCCTCAGCATTATTTCCGACGAGTGCAAGTGCAATCCATCAACGCATCAAGAGATCGGCGAGCGAAGGAGTGTAAAATAATTAATTAATATTCTGCGCCCTCATCCAATTACGCTTCTCGGCCAGCCTAAAATTGGACGAAGAAGAGGAGCGAATAAAAGCCACGCCACCGAGACGGACGGTCGACGCGGAGCAGAAATGGGTCAATTTACTTGATTCTGCATTTCGTGCTCGCACACATCCCATTCCAAATATTCCAATGCATACGCAATGGCAATCAGTAAATTAAGTTGTAATAGTAGTGATACGGCTCTGTGTGCGATATCAATTTCCCACCGCTCCTTCTTATTCATCTGTACGTACCACGAGATGTACATATACTACTGAACCCATGAATGAGTAATGATTTAATGACAAAGGGAGTAATTATTGTTTGCGAAAACCGGCCATATTTCAAGCATCGAGTCAACAATCCAATCGAAAGTAAATAAAGTTTTGATCAGATCAAATCTCTCAGAAAGTGGAAGCAATAGCGCAGCGAATAAATGAACCAGTTTTGTAGGTGACATGAAGAAATTTCAGCACTCAATCTGCATGCATGCCATCAAGGATCGTCGTCGTCGTCATCGTCATCGTCAACCAATTCTTTCCCTTATCTCTCGAAAAACTCTGCTATGCACATAAATGCGCTCACTGCTGACCAATGATTATGCATCGCAATCTTAAATTACACCAAGAACGAGTTGATCTAGAAAATGGTGATTATGATTGGAAATTGGGGCCCAGGGCACAAAAGCAGCAGGCATGGAAGCAATTAAAGGTGTAACAATCCATTCGTCGTAATAGTGACACCGCAACACGACGCAACCACACACCCCACCAGCGACACTAGGGAAAAACGCTTTGCATAAAATATAAATAATATTCGCTACCCTTTGAATGCTAATTAATTGGTCCCAATTTTAGAGCAGTACCAATCGAAATGTTTCTCATTCATAAATAAATTTTTTATTATTTTTATTTTTTGGGGATGACGAGATTGTGGAAATCTGCATGATCTGTACACATATGTGGAGACGAGAAAAGTTTAGGATGGGTGTATGTAGGAGCGTCCAGTCAATAAATTAGTCGTTTATATGTGCTACACATTATTATTCGCGATAGAGCACAATGTGACTAATAAAGTGCAAGCGCAGTCCTTTTTTAGGTGACAGTAATCAATATCAATTTCAATGCTGCCACTTTAAAATTGGTCAATCAGTCAGTGAGACCATAAATTATTCCAATTTTAGGTCCATTCCTGCACCACCGCTCTTTTCCTTCCTTTGAACTCTTCTCGCACCTTTTCGCTCACAATATTTAATTTCAGACTTAACCGTCCATTTTGGAAACGAAAGGTTATCAAATCTCACACAAGATGAGAGAATACAAGATTTTGATGATAGCGACACACACACAATAAAAGCCAATGCAGCTTTACAAGTAAACCTACTGCAAGTCGTGGTAAAGGTAAACTTGAGTTTGAACAGTGTTATTGTTAAACGTTTCTATTTTTAGCCGCCGCACTCATTACGGACAGAAAGGGAAAGGATTGGTGTGCAGTGCATGTAATATTTGGCATAATGGTGTGCTGTAATTTGTACAAGGGGATCGTAAAATGGAAACAAATTGGTTGTAAAATTGGCATGTAAACGAGAAGCATGGATTGTCATTGCATTCACGTTTGTTGGTAGTGGTCATTGTTGAACCATATTTGGATAACACACAGATTTGCTAAATTGTTTTGTTTGTGCTCGCATAACAGGATTCACCATCGTGTCTGTGACAATCGAGACGTGTATAAAAAGTCTCCAAGAGAGAGGTCTCAGCGTGATTGTGGTTTATTTATTCACTTATTCTCTCCAAGTCAGACACGCCAAATGCTGCCCTTTTTTCCTCCTTCTCCCACCGACCACTTGGACCAAATTGTTTTTATTGATATTCACAAGTGCTACATACATATGCATACACGAGTACAGAACTATTCTGGGGTGGCCAACGAGAAATTATTGTGAATCACAATTAAATGTTTACTCGTTACATCTCATATTTGTTTTACTGTTCGTTGTACATAATATTTTTAGCATGGGATCTACTCATGCAGGCTTTGGAGTTGTTCAAGTGTAGAAAGATTGTCAACTTGACTTTTTTCAAGTGTTTTTTTTCTACCAGACGTTGATGTTTAAAATGTGTGAATTGAATTGGATGCATACATGACTCAACTTGAATTTTTTATCGAACAGTTGAAATGTGACACACAAAGTAAAAAATATTTTTTTAATAAACTTACTAAACGCATTACGCAATCGGAATTAATGAGGCATGAAATTGAATTAAACTTCAAAACTTGTAGAAAAACTCACGCGTGAAGGAAATCAATGTCAGTCAGGGCTTGAGAGCAGAATCGATCCATCATCGTAAAGTAAAATTCGAATGCAACAACACAAAATGATAAATTAATTGCGCTATTCTTCCCTTTTTGCGACTCCATAAAAATCATGCCTGCCTGCAACATAATACGAGCTGATTGAACGTAATGGAGATGGTACCAGATAATCTTTGAGGGTGTTGGGACGTGTACATATTTATTTATTCGTATTTATATATACTTGTCAGGGATAATTTCGAGATGGAGTAATTTGATCAGCTTTCCGACACAAGTTTGCAATTAAAATTTTCTTATGAAGTGCTCACTGAAGGCTGTCCAATAGAGACTGATTGATATCAGTGAAGCATGGAATCCAAGTTTTTACGCTAGCTAAAATTAATAAATTAATCTAAATATATTGGTAAACATGTATCTACATATGGCCATGACATGTTCGGGTGTTGTACTCACTGGAAACATTGAAATTGTGAATATTGAGTATGGACACTGTTGCAGAACGACAACAGAGCAGAAGGAGAAGACAGGCTATACTCATAATAATAGAAATTGATCTATTTTTATGACAAGAATTGGTTCCGGACTCATGGATTGCCTTTATCGATTGTCCTTTTTAGCTGGCTGCATGCAGAATCTGAATTAATTTTGAATTCGCGTAAATTGGCGAATCTGGTGATTTACCCTTTTGTTTTCATGAAAGGAAACGGCGTAGGTACATGTTTATCTAGGTGGCAACTTGTCGAACGACCTTGCTCGTGAGACCAGCAGCGTTTGTTGCTCATTTACTTTTGTCTTGCTGTTTCTATGCTCAAAGAAAATGGGTTTCTTGATCATTGATCAATTGATTTTGAAGTGAATGAGCTCAACCCTCGTGGTGTGTTGAACCATCCCAAAAGTGTTGCAAATTAATTGCTGTGCTCAGCTCACTGCTTAAGATTCAGGAGATAATGTGCAAGTTAACCTTACGACGAACAAATGATGATTTCAGTGCACATGGGCGGATACCAAATGTGCATAATACACAATGCCGGATACACTACTCGATGCAAATAAACGTGCAAAAATTCAAACTAATTAATTCGCATATTGTAATAAGTTTTTTGTTCTACTATTTATTTATTTTTTAAATGCTGTTGCTGGAAGCCTATTTAAATCAGTATGCCATTTACTAAACGCAGTATGGGTAGCGTCTAATGGAAAAATGACAAACAGAGGAAGATGATGATACCTCACGATGGCTCAAAATCACGATTCTCGTGCTATGCTAAATATATGGACACCAATTTATTGTAAAAAAAACTGTGAAGAGCACAGTGGTGGACAAGAAGAAATTCGTGCACTCGTGTGCCGACCTTGTCGCAGCATGTGGTCCGGTTTTGTTCTACATAATTTTAAAATATATTTTCTTGGAGATGACGCCCTCAGATACTCAAGTTTATGAAGTAATTCCAAGACGGAAACTCAAGTGTCACGCTGTTTGCTCGCTGACCATCATAATCCACGAACCAAAGTATTAAAGGAGATCGTGTAAAAGAGGTTTCGACAATTAATACAATGAAAATATGATCTCCCTGCCACACGAAAATGCTTCAAGTGTATGCATTCCTCACTTTTGTTGACTTTAGTGAAACAGGACTCTGTAGTAAATAATAAAAATGGGCTGCGGTTGAAAATTCAAGAATGTGTCAGTGTCAAGAAGCAAGTTCTTTATGTTTGTTCAACGCGAACGCATGAATGTCAAGTAAGCAATATGCCAACAAAGGATCTGTCAAGCTTTAGTGGCATTTATGCACACACTTTCCTCAAAATTGTCCATGTTTGGTTAGCAAATAATTGAAAATGCGTTTGACTTTGAATTACGCTGGACCAAGGATCCATTATTTGCTTGTTCTCTTTGTCCAAAAAAGCATATTTGCACACAATTTACCCATCCATTCTCGATTGATGGCGAGGGCTTTTATTGCAAATAGTCACTTTAGTGTCTATATAAGTATGTATTCTCACTTGGCTAGTGTAGAATTCAGAGTCGAACTATTTTGTACCCTTTGAAATTGTACCCTCATAAAAAGTTGGACAGGGGAACACAGAAGAGGCGTTTCTAACTCTCATTAGATTTTATTACTACGTGAATAACAACTAATCATGAGCAAAGCAGTTCCTTTGAATGCACCGAAATATGCGAAGAGCATGGACCATCCAGCAGTTTAGAAGAACGACATGCTATTCTGATCTGCTTAGTTTGCATTTAAATGAATCCAGCCTTCTTGCGATGTTATCAATTTCCTGTGGTTGTTGGAAGTACATATACGCACGAATTTAAGCTTGCTCGTCCCTGCGCACGATTCATCATTGAACAAAACATTTTATGTCACACTTCCTAAAAATAATCAATTAAAAATTCGCATGGCATTGTTCCTTCGTTTGGTTGCATGTCCGACCACGAACCAAGTCCAGATTTCGAATGAGACGATGATGAAGAAGCAGCGTCCCCACGTGTTCGTTCGAGGACTGTTTTTTTTACTGGATGTGAACTTGTTGTCGTGATATATTTCAAAATTAGGCGAAATAAAAAATGTCGTGCATCGTGAATCACGATAACTTGAAGTTCTGTGTGTATTTAAATGTCGCCTGTCCTTCAATGTCGCATTCAGTACAAGTAACATTTCTACCCTTAAGTTTAATTGTGGCTTATCAGTGATAACATCGGTGATGAGGTAACTGCAGAGTGCTGATAGATATTATGGATGTGGGGCATTCCAAACGACACTAATTTTGATAATGAAATTGGTAGGTATTGCATTGTCCAAGCTTACATGCATACGTACATAGCTCATAGTCATTCAATTTCCACCACTTTTAGAGATGAACACTGATAACGGATCTCGAGAAACGGCTTGAAATGTGACTGACGGTTACGCCAGGATTAAAAAAGAGGGTTGGGTTTCTCACGTGTGTGAAATGAAAAGATAGGTCCGAAAAGCCATTCAAGTGCTTCTCAAAGTAGGAGCACAATGGGCAAGTGAGATATTATTGTTCGCCAATTAGTGCAGAATTATCTAATCCTCAATTGACTGGGCAGTCATGCACTGAGTTCAGCTACTGTCTCAATCTCTCGTTGGACATTACCCATTCTGCACTTACCAACGATAAGAAGACTGAAGTGACACCGACGACTGTTGGCGTTGGCTGGGGCAAGAGAAGAATATGAAGGCTTTGACAGCACTTTGTCTCATTTTTTGATGGAATGATACGTATTTATTATGACCCAGCGAGAACACAATGAACTCTCGGCTGCATTCAAGACTACGCAACACAATAGTACACATCAGACTATAATTCTAGCCCGGGCTCCCCTATCCCTGGCCCGGGCTACTTGCATTACGAGATAGGCGGTAGCCCGGGCTAGAATTAAAGCCTGGTACACATGCCTGATCAGACGAGAGACATACCTCAACCAAGACGGAGGCTGACAGTCCATGCAATAAAACAGAGCTGTCGATAACATCCTCGACCAACAACGAGTACGAATTGAATATGATCTTGTTGCTGACCTAGGAATGCACACCACCCAATTTTTATTACCTTCATTTCCCATCTCGTATAATTTGTGGTAGCAGAAGCAGCAACTTGGTAGCAACTCTCAGTGAGTAAATAAATCTAAAAGTTAATAAAATGTCAAATACTCCTGAAGGCAGTTTTAGCCTACTCATTTATTTACTTACTTACGCTTAAGTCAATTGTGTGTATGTACACTATTTTCGTATGTTCTGCTTCTGCTGCTACACGAACTACATTTAATTGAGTACTGGGAACCTTGCAGCTTTTGTGGAAAGGATTAATTTCTTGTGCGTAAAAGGTCAATGGATTTATCCTCCAGCCACAAAGAAAAGTCTTTCTGCCTGCCACACAAAGGACAAACAAAATGGAGCAGCGTGACTCTGTTCAAAAATCTCAATTGAATGTTTTCATCTGCGAGAATGAGTTTGGGATTATTTAGCCATTTGTCTGTATTTGTTAGTAGCTTGTTAAAATGTTAAGCTCTTTAAGTCACAGCGTGAGACGCCGTGAGACTTCTTTTAGCCTCACTGTACATATTCATCATCAGCTTCTTGCTCGATAACTGGGCCTACGATGTAAACATGAACGAACGTAAAGTGCTGCATGAGAAATAGTATTATTGGAAATTGCAATAAATTACTAGGTTCTGAACGAGGTGCTTTTTTATGGGCGCCAACCTTCCCGCAGCACAGCTAACCAAATGGTTATGCAACCGGACGGACTGATTGTGTATTTATGCACAAAAGATGAAGGAATGGGAGCAAACCATGCAAATCGTTGTGAACATGCCCCAACAGCAAAACGTCTCATTTTCTCACTTTTCCATCACAAAAATAATGCCATTATTCTACTCGTAATTTATTTGTTTCTTTCTCTCCATGAGTTTTTGAACTAATTTTGAGTTTATTTAATTTGAGGCGAGGTTTCTTAGAGGAGGAGGAGCCCTTGTTCAGTTTCAGCAATTGTCAAAGGCCATGGAGTCAAAGCTCCATAATACGGCTTTGATCTTTGTACTAAATGAAATTCACTCTCGACGTGCGTATTTCTCACTGCGGTTTACCTTGAGCAAATCATTGGTTTTAGTGTAAAATTAGTCCTCAAAGCTCATTATTTATAAAGTTTAATGTGTTTACCAACATTGGTACTTTAAGTACATGTTTAGGGGCAGGATTTAAGCATATAATTTAATCTGAAACCTTCAAACTACATAAACTTGGCTTAAGTTGGCCGGAAATTATAGATAAGAACTCAATGAAATTAATATTAAAATATTACATGTGGGTGAGCATGCAGTCGTACTCACTCTGTGACTATTTGGGTCTCATGATAGTCATGATTTGATTTATGAGGAAATTGCATGTCGCTTGCTGAATGGAAATTATTGCCATGTTCCCTCTGAGATTGTTTCAGTTTCTAGAAATATGGGATTTTAATTGTGCTTGTGTGTGTGTGGTAGCTCATGAAACGGCCATAAATTGACCACCGCAACAGGATTCATTTTCATGCAGATTATGATATCGCATGAGTATCATAGTGCCAAAACAACAATCACAAATTCCACCAATTTCTGTAATTCTGTTAATTGGTAATTAAACTCAATAAATATTTATTGGTCGAATGTGTGAGGTCCTCCACTCGATATTGACGTATGTGTGCCTAAGAACTACACGCAAATAATTACAATTCTTACCCATTGACCTGCACATGTGTCCCATATCAAAAATTGCGTTTACCCAAATTTACAAGTTAATTACTTTATTGATTTCTTTCACATTTGCATGCTGTTTTTTTAATATTAGGCAAAAATACTATGACGTATGTATGCAAAAACCTATGTGCACATACATCGAACGAGTACAAGGAATACACAAAGTTGTACAAGGGACACGGAAATAGCGGAGGGCTGTGCAGAGCGTGGGAGTATCGTATGCATCGAATTACGATCATATCATGCCAAATCATCATTAAGAACAAATAAATAAATATTTTAAACTTCAAACTCGTTGACAAAGGAAGAAATGAGATGATTGCTATGCAGCCTGCATATGGAGGCATGCATGGAATCGAAATGATCAAGTTGTCGGAAAATGCGCACACATTTGATGAGCGACACAAGAAGAAACTGCATACGCCGAGTGTCCGATGATGTATTTACATTCGCAATCTGTCATAAACGAGACGTGGGATGATGCACCAATAAAAAACCAATCTCATAACTTTTCTCTTTATTTGCTCAACACTTGAACGATCTGTCCCCCATCGTCGTCGTCGTCGTCGTCGTCGGTGTCGTTGGTGCTGCGATGATGATGCCCACACATGTCCACAACACCATTTGTCTTCTTTACGACTTGAAACACAATGCACACGTATGTGCAGAGGGACTTGGATTGCTTATTTGTTGGCTGGCTGGCAGTGGCACCATTCAAACAATATTTAGTGGTATTATTATTGCGCGAGATATTTGATAAATAGTTGATGCAACCACTCCACCACGCTTGAGCCCAACTTGACAACAATTCATATTCAAAAAGTCATTAATGTCAATTGAAAAGGAAACATGCCATTAAGTTTCAATTTATATTGGAACTGTTCAGGTGGTCGCTCCGTGTCGCTCCCTTCCTCGCATCCATACATATTCGTACTTAATAACAAAGAATAATGGGAATGATGGACGGCAGGTGCTTTACTTTCTTATTTCTCATCAGAACTGACCATTTTAAACGGAAAACTGGCCAGAAGACCTACTCCCACCCACCCACCACCGTTTTCTTGGGGATACACCAATTGCATCACGACGACAACTACTTCCTTGCTTATTCTGCTCGCTTGCCATGCTTCAATCGCTAATCAACTGTTACTAAATTTATATTTATGCATGTGCACAATTTTCACGTCATGACAAAAATATGGAAAGTGTGCGACACACAACAAAGTGCAACAGTTTAACCCACAGCAAGTGCAACTTACCTGTTCAAACGCATATCCAATTTATTTCATTCAAAACTATGCCTCTTCTAATTCTCCCAGTTTGCATATTTATGTAATTGTGTGATGTCAGGTGTGTGTGAGTTTGGTTTGATTTTAATGGTGGTCACAACAATGCGCGCATTTGCATCATCCATTGTGGTTGTAAATGAAATGGGAAGGTGGACATGTTGCATAACACACTCGACATTTATCGCCTGCTCTTGAGCAGAATTTATTAATTTATTTTCTGACTGCTCTTTCGTGGATTGGATTGATTTTCGTCTCAATATAACTGATTCCCAATACGTAAATATGTATGTACAAATATGCGTGTAGATATGAGCGAGCTCTGTCAAGCAGATTATATTGTCTCATCTTGCGTGGAGATTAAATGGTAGCGAATCTCTCTCTCCATTTGATGAGACGATGATGAAAACTGGTGCTCAAATCTGATAATACGATCTCGAGAAGATTGCTGCATGGGAACTGAGTCAAGTTGGGAAGATGCACAAACAATGTCCACCTCATGTCCTGCAGTCAACATTAAAATCGTTTTATGGCGTCCCTCCCATCCTTTCTGCATACTCACCCATCGCACATTTATGATCTTGTTCTTATTGCACTCATTCCTGCATAAGCTGACGAGTAAAAGGTGAGCCGAAGAGATTTGGATTGCCCATTGTTGTGTGAGTGCGTGTTGGTCTCCCTTTGGTTTTATGAGTCCAAATTCGCATGTCTTTTGAGAGATCACACCCTTATTAATTCTCATCCAGTCTCGAATGCATACGTATCTGCATTATTGGTTCCTTGTACTTCAGACAGTTTAATGGTCTCGCATTACTACACAGCGACTCCCCACAGCTCCTCAATGGGCTAAGGCATCGTGTTATTATTGTAAATATGTATACAAGGCAAACCCATTAGGTTGAATTGCTCTCTTTAATCTACTCTCTCATGAATGGGTAGAGTTAATTATGCAAATTTTTAATAAATTTTTTCAAGAAAAAATAATTTTAATTATTGTCGATTAGTAATTTTCTATAAGTTCCAATTCTATAATAATGCTCAAACTGCATGTGTGTCTGGCATTATGCAACACTTACAGGTGGAAGATTGGAATTGTGGTGATGGTTATCATCTCCGAGACTCATAAATCACATCGTTTTTGGTCTGGTTTCTGTCGTGTGTGATCTCCTTCCAATTGTTGGAAGGAAGCCTAGACACAACGTCTGCGATTTCAAGACGACCCCAAATTCACAACCTTTATTAGAAAACATGCCTCAATTTTAATTTACCTCTAAATTATTTGTATGCAAAAAGATGATCAAGTTTTGGCACAATGTAAGCCAGAAATCGTCGCATCCCTCCACAGACAGATTACAGACAGAGTATTGACTCAGTTAATTTGAATATTTGAGTTTCGTCCAATTATTTATTCACATTTCATGTCGTTCTGGTGGTGGTGGTGGCCTATCAACTACATTACGTGGTCAATTATTTAGATGACATTATAACTGCAATGAACTAGGATGGACGAGGTGCAGCATTGGTCAACACACAGAAGCCAACAATAACAGGGCATAGGCACTCAGGCAGGAATTATAGGCAGGCAGACGAAATGATATGACGGACGGAGGACAGGGGCTGCATTTTGTAGCGGAATGGATGCAGTTTTCTTGGTCTTGATTCCCTTTTGATGCAATAGCTGAGGCAATTTGATAAAGGAATGCGACATTTCTTCAATTCGCCTGATAAGCTGCATTGTCTTTTACGCTATCTTTGGTAATAATAGGAATGACTTGAATTTGTTGTTTAAGCACCAGTGCAGATATTTGCATTATTTTTGCAAGCAATTTTGCAATCCTTTATTGGGCTAGGTAGTGAATACGTACTTATTATTTACAGTATTACATAGTGTACACATTTATGTAGTAGTCCAATTGTTGTGCGTATGTACATTAGAAATAAATATGTAATATTGGTCTGTTCGTGCCTATCGTATATTTGTTGATTTGCGATGGCTCATTCAGATTCCTCAAAAACTACGTGTAAACCAATTCCGCAGCCCTAAATTGGACACGGTCTCTGGCTTTTTGACTCTGATAAATGCAACATGCACATCGCAACCACGAAACCAAGATTTCAATTTCATGATCCGCATGTGCGATTGTTTATGCAGAAACAGAACAAATGTTTGCTTACGCTTCACTCCTCTGCATGCATTCAAACAGAAACGAGGAATTAATTAAGGAAAAAATTCTCTTAAAATTACGACAGCTTACATTTCCTATTACATTAATTAGCGTAACTTTGCACATTTTGGGTATATATTACTTAACACAATAAAAAACAAACCTAGATTGAGTCCCCGTGGTAGATGGATGGATGGATGGATGGATGGGTAGGTGCTGAGTTGACTGATGGCTGACAAGTGTCCAACCAAATGTGCGAATCTGTGAAACATGTGCAACTTCGTTTAATAGCCAACAAAACTGTTAATTTCCTGAATTTGGTGCACTCCTATCTTTATTTTGTCAGATTACGCGCAGGGACATTTAAATATTTTTATGTCATTATACTTTTCCGCCTGTTTTTACACCTTGTTGTCATCAATCAAACAGCAACATTGCACAAAACACGGTAAACGCACGCAAAATTTTCAGTAAGTGCGTACCAAGAATTTTGAGAGGTTTGTCAAGTGTCAGAAATTTGACCTAATTAAAGATATTTATTTATACAAGACTTATTTGGTGATGAGCACATCTCGTACTTGATTTCCAACACATGTAGAAGAGTGCACCTTACAAGAATGCTCTTTTTCTGCAATTTCCGATATGCAAAATCCTCTCGATTAGAGGGATGAACAACGAAAAGACATGTGACTTACAACACATTTCAGCCCTTCATGCACAATATGAATCTGCAAACACATCAGCATCTCGTCTCGTCACATCGAAGATGCCTTTTGCTATTTTTTGAAGAAGATTCCGCCATCATCACTGCATTGCAAACTTTGCTGTTCACAAGCTCTTGATGACAGTTGAACAAGCAGTCCAAGAGTTTTACGTATCACGTTGGAATTTTTATTAGAATAATGCTTAACGAATTTTTGATAAGCATAAATTAATTAGGAAATGAAGTGATCATTGAATGGAAGCCGTGCCCATGTCTTTTGTACAGGAAGAAGGGGTCGACTGTGAGCTGGTGCCATTTTCGCTATTTTATTTAGCTACGTTTGTATGCATGTCTCAAGTTTCATTTAAATTTACGGCTGATTTACGTGTGATTTACGATCTCGCGTCTTTTATTCACTCGCTGATGGAAATGACCACTCTTATTTACAATGTTTGCTTTGCTCGTTGTCCTTTGTTGCATCAGGAACATGCTTAATATACATATTATTTGGTCATCGTCTACATATTATCACGAGTACATCAGTGCAGGCTGCACGTATGGCGTAGGTATGGACATAAATGTAAATATATGTACTTATTGTTAGTCGTGTGCATGTACACACTGCGAAATATTTTGTAAGACGAGAAGAGGAGAAGACGGCACAGAAGGAAGCTTGCACTCCGAATTACACGAAGTGTGACATGAAAGCTGTCGAAATATATCACGGCAAAAGGTGGTCACAGGTTACACGTATGTGCTTATTTATTTATGTACGTGTGCGCAGTGCTATTATTATTACGTACGTACGTACATATGTCAAGCATTAAATTACTCTTACAGCAGAGTTAGTTAGCGTGTGAAACGCATCTTCAAGTAAAAACAATTACTTGCAGTTGCAAAAATTATTTTGACACCTGTCTCACATTCTGATAAAATTTTATGATTTTTGTACTTTCACATTATGAACTCTTGATTTTTAAGAAATCCAATTATCACACAGGAAGAGCAAAGATCAAAAGAAATTCATTTTCGCGAGAATAATTTACAAAACAATTATTAGCGTTTTAAATATCACGTACGTACGCGAGTGAATTAACGCTCCAGTCATTCATTTTATGCAGTTTCTTATGATATACATACTTTAATAACGTGCATTTTATACTTTTTTTCTCTTGTTGCACTCGGTACCGTTTAAACTTCCACTTTATTAAGTAGTGAATTTGATGCCTAGTTTTGGTGTCTGAGATTCAATGAAACATAGTTTAAAATGGCAGTTCTCAAGAATGGGTGAGAATAGAGAAATGAAATCGAGAGTATATTCTCAAGCTTTGAACGTGTAATCAATTTATGAATTAGATCAATTAGGCGGTGTCATAAAATAAATGCTGTTGTTTTTTTCTCGAAAATGTGGCATTTTCTTTTCAGTTTTAATTGTCTAATAATTGTAAGTTTCTCGCCTCATGATAAGTAATTTAGCATGGGAGGATTGTAGGTTTAAGACTTTGGGTACTTTTCTTATCCCAATAAACCCACCAAACTGAGACTAATCGTTGGCTCATCTCCAATTAACTTGCAGTTATTGCACTTGCTGCATTAGGAACATAATGCACTTTTGCTTTATGACCCGTGCAACCAACAATGCACTTTGTGAAAATTCACGTTTCTTATTTTCCTCACAACCACCGCCACCAGATAAAACTTTTAGAAATTTGGATCTGTTTTTATCAAAGTTCATTTCTTTCGAGGTACTCGAAAACCACGTTTGAACCAAATCCACAGAAAAATCAGAACAAAGAGTAAGAAATATTTTTATGAATGCAATTTCATGTGATAGATTGCTACCACATACGCAGAGTAATAAATAAGTACGTACTTGAGAAGGTTGCTTATTTATTATTACAATATCGTGCTTGAGGTGTAAGTAAAAGGGCTCTTCGATAATTCATAATTTGGTTGTTATCTAAAATTGGGTCATCATCAGCTAACCTTAATCATGCTAATTATCCCCAGCACCAAAAGGAGTGAAAAATGAAGTAATTGCAAATTAGATCCATCTTTCGCTTAAACCACGGCAGTAGCAAATAACTATATTACTTATTCGCAATATTCCTAAATACGTGGTTGACGAGCTGATGAGTTTTTGAGGCTTCTGCAATTTCCGTTATGATAAATTATGATTATGGATTCTTTACTGCCACCTTATTCCTTTTCACTCGAATATTTGCTACAAAAACACAATAGGTTCTGCCCTTAATTATATTGTTACCCTAATTGTAACGAGAACTATGCTGCATAAGTGGTCGACTAATTATTCCCTCACATTTTCAAACTGTATTTAGCATTAGTCAATGTTATGCAATGCCGTTATTATTCCCCGCAATTATTAATGAAAGCAAGAGCAGTGTTTCACAGGCGAGTATGGTTTCAATTTTAGAAGGAAGACGAGCAAATTGAATTAGAACTCTCGCATAATTTCATGCTTCGATGAGGAACGGAAATCATTCTCATTTCATATTTCACACCAATTTCGTACATGTGGAGAACAATGGATGTGCAAAAATGCAATAAAAAATTATTGTAATTTTTAATTTTGTTTACATGCAAAAGTCACTCAGTCGATCAATCTTGCTTCTTTGAGGAAATACCGGCAGTTAGTGGCATGCAGCTCTGGTAATGTAATCAAATTATGAATTCGCTCATATTACATATTTACTCTGGGTTATTAATGGTTATCATAAAACACGCAACTCTGTTGGTTTATGTTTCGCAGACCGCATACTTATTGTTATGCATGTGATATGACTACTTTATGTGTGGGTGGGTTGTACATGTTTATGTACAAAAATGCAACCACTTCTTGTTAAAAATGCATTCATGTCACATTTAGAAATTCCTGTTTTTTGTTTCAAAATACAGAAACATCTAAATGACTGAATTCTCAGCGCACAACAATAAATATGCAGTTCCTCATAGTTGGAGCATAGCGCATAATCGTGCTGTCATCTGTACATAGTTGAGATTTCATTTGTGAAACGCGTAAAAAAATCAATTCGCTTTATAAATCGGATTATGTAACAGTGCTAATTAAAAAACAAAGAACGGTGTCTGCAGGTTGGGTACTTCAAAGGTGACTATCTGTCCGCTCTGCTAAACACAACTCACATTTTGCAAACTTCAGAAAATATTTCGTGTTTATTACCATTTGCGACATTTTTCTGCCCCTATTATTACATTACCAAAGGGAAAAAAGCAGGATAACACAGTAATGTGTTCTTTTTTGTATGTGTGTATTTATACACGTCATAATTTTAGACCGTTTTCACAATCACAAATATTGGACTTGTCACAGCAAAGGAAATTGTTACAAATTTACGAACCACGTGTCTGTCTCTTCTTTTGTCCCCTTACATACTTCTGCGCAAACAGGTGCAAATTGTAGCAACAATAAAAAAGATATTGTTATTGATTGTTAACAAGAGTTGTTAATGGTTGGTCCGTTAAATAAGTAGCTGCTGCTGATTATTATTTAGCTGATAGCCAGAGTTGAAGGTTTGTAGGTCTTTCAACACAAATAAAGAGATCACGGAGTCGTGACTTGTGAATTTGCTCCAACTTATGCAAAAATGGAGCAGATTTTCTGTTGTTGGTGTAAATCAGTCAATTTATTAATTTACTCTCCCTCACCTCTGCCACGTTACTCATCGTGCTGCATGTTTATGGCATCCTCTTCATTTCGTAACGGGCTTTCCTTTGTTAAAATAGCTCTTCGATTAGTACAAGCAGCAGAGGTGTGTATTTAGGTGTCGAATTGCGTCAGAATTGGTGGACACTGCTCGAGTGCAATGATAATATGGCCGTTTTACAGCACAATAAACATTAACAAACATAAACCCTTCAGTTCAAAAGTTTTAAACGAGACGGCTTTTTGTACTTTTTGTCTGAAGGTTGTCGCCAATCTTAACGGTGGCCGTGCAGCAGTTACAATTAGTTCGTTACACACATTATATTTACTGTAATTGCGGCATCACGTCTGACACATGAGAGAGCAAATTGGGGTGGCGAAAATTGACGCGTTGGTGGAAACGTGTAGAGAATATCTGTCGTCGTTCTAGTGAGCAATGAACCGTTTTTTATAAAAAAAAACATGAGGATCAAGTCAGGACTGGAATATAATTGACGAGACGACGTGTTTGGCAGTACAAATGCAACAGTAAATAATTCAAAAGTCTCGATAGCCCAGTAAATCTGATAATGACACTCAATCATCGATGGGAAAAGTCCAACTCAAAGGTGGCTGATCTTGAACACGGTCAGATCAATGGAAATCAGAATGCCGCAGATATTTCACAACCTGTAATTACATCAACGCGCTCAATGAATGATAATTTATTGAACTCTAAAACTATAGAACAACGTTATTTATATACAATTGTAAATACTCTATTTAAATTGATTACAGTGGCAGCCTTTCATTTTTAGCTTTGTTGTGCTAAAACTTTCATTCTTATTTATATCACGCCACCAAGAAAAAAACGACTTATTTCATTTATTGGCAAGTACGGTTGGTGAGTGGCCTCTGTGTAAAAAAATCTTGAGTGTGACTTGTTAATTATTAGTTTACTATTATTGATTGTCTTTATTGGAGGCCTTGCTATTTAGAGGAGCTGGGCATGCATGTGTAACACATGCACACATTATGTACTTAAGTACGTACGTAGTTATCAAAGGGGGAGAAAATTGGGGAAATAAATTATGTCAAATAGTGCACGATAAGTGTAACATTCGAGTCAAGATTTAATTGCAGTGCTGCCCATTTTGCATGCTGAGATGAATGTCATTTCCAAATATCTATCCATTTTATTCGTCATTCATCCATCCCACTTTTTTAACACCTTATTATGCTTTGCATCGCACATTTTGACTTGACTTGCATTGATTTGCTATTGTACGGAGTAGTGTGTGGATGGGAATTCATTACAGAAATTGGCTCTTCTCAACTTTTTGTTAGGTCAGGGGTCTCAATTGTTTTTTTGCAACTTTAACAAGTGCGAAAAATGCAAAAACTAAAATGAAGTTCTAGGGAAAAGAATTACGTCAATAAAATAAAAGTTAATGATGGTTTGTTGCCCCTGCCTCAGATTTCTTGTGTGCCTGCATGTCTTGTGTGAGGTCTGATAAAGAGACGACTTGGAGAACTGCATTCCTGCGACACGATATGATTGAGAAATTGTAGCGTGATTGTTGACTTTTGCGTCTCACTGGTAAATACTTGTGGCTGTAGGATAAGAGAGCAATTAATCATTGCTTTGCTTGCAATATTATTCTTGTAAAACAAGGAGAATCAAGACTGCCACCAAATTCACCTGTGAATAGGCTCGCTGGCTATGCAAATTTTCGACAAAAAGTTTTGCTCAACATAAAAAAAGCATGTCCAAATTTGACACCACGACACATGTTGTCAATAAAAGAGGTTCATGTAAGTTGGTGTTAATAGTTGAGGAGTAGAAATAAAAGGAAGCGCATCAAGTGTAAATAGTTCAGTTCATAAACTGAGATTTGCATACAATTGTTTTTTGTTTGCCTGTATCAGGTGACATGACTGGACGAGCGTCTGAGAGGCTAGTCTAACTGTATGCTTAAATAAGAAAGTAAACACGTCTGAAAGAGCGTTGACATGTTTCAATGATGAGACTTACAAAAGACTAACTCTTTTCTTCGCCTCTCTTCTCTTATGTAAGTATTTTTACACCTTTTTTTGAAACAAGACATAAAATAACGCACTATCTGCACCTTGGGCAAGATTTGCAATGTGCAACCCCTTGTTGACAACGGTATGTATGTGCATTTCCGTATTTTCTTTCTCTCTTTCCCCACCAAGAAGAGACGCCTTCACTGAAGAACAAAACTTGTGGACAAACTTATCTCTCTAGCTCTTTGTTATCTCTTTAAACAATCGAATTGCTTTGCCACGATCGGGACAAGCCTGCCAAAAACTCGTAAACAATGGTCAAGAGACTCATACACCTCTCACAGGAGAATTTAGGACTTGTTTAATTGTTGGAGTTTATTGGTTTAACTTCAATTCTCGGCTCTGCCAAAAAAGTACGAAATGCTCGTAAATGTCTGGATTGCCTATTTCGTGTAACTCTTGATACGTAACTAAACTACGTCCTGTTTTGTCATTACGTTTTTTGTCATTCATGACCCGCTGCTGTCATCACCATCGTCGAGAAGCGAGTGCGTGAGTTGGCCAATCCTAAATTTTCCAATGGTCAGAAAGTCTCCAATTTTGGAGTGATTCTCGCTCTTATCTCTGATGATAATGGGCTTAATCCGCTACTCTCCTCCTTCTTGAGAAGTAGTCAAGCGGTGAAGCTTCTGACACTATTTTATTATCACAATCAGCCAGCAGCACCATTTCGTTTTGCTATATTTATAAGTGCCATTTCTTCAGCATGCACATGTCTCCAATCTCTATCCACCAACGGAGATCTAGATTCCATCAATCAGAGAGTGTGTGTGTGATGTAACATATTGATAGTGGAGGAGAAGAAGTGGATCGAGATTCCCCACTGATTACATCAACTGCGTGATCCTATACATTTTGGTCCTATGCATGCACTTATTTGCCCAATAATGAAAGAGTCCAAATGGGCAAATACATTTACTGGTCAATTAAATATTCTTGCATATTATTTTCTGCTCCTTCTTCATTCACAAAAGCGAGGACTTTTAGGTACACCAACAGCTCTTGAATTTTGGTCAGTTGGTGAGCGGAAACTGTGCAGCTTATTAACGGGCAACCTGCAATTATTCGATGGTGATTGATCGATTGATGGTTTTTGAAAATGATGTAAAGTGGCGAAATTGGTTCAATTGGTTGGAAAAATGTGCTGTCTGCGCCCTCATTGCTCCTAATCAACTACTCAACAAGTGGTAATATGTACATATTTTCTGTTTTGGGCAAAATTTCACTACGCATGCCGACCAAAGATACATCATACTTCATAAATGGTTACATACCGTTTCAGACTCAACGATCGGCGTTACTTTTGTTGCGGCATGTTGTTGCCCATTCTGTTGGATCGATGTTATCTGTTGCGAAAGAGATAATTTGTGTTGACAGATGACATAAGGCTTCCGATCCAAATCAATGCAACTCACACCTTTTCCATTGTTTTGCTTGTCGAATAACTAACTCTGATTTTTTTTCAAACCTTGTCTGTCTTCATTTTTTCCTGAATACGAACGACACTACTTTTTGCGAGGGGAATATGAACACTTAATTTGTGGCCAGTTTTTCGCATAATTTTTTTAACGACTGATCTACATTATCGATCAATAATATACTTGATCCGCCCGGCATGCAGTCCTCTTTGTCTTTCAAAGGTGTAAATTACTGACTTGACGCGAACAATTAGAGAATTAGATTTGCATAAAGAATTGACCATCAATCTGTTCCACACAATTTTATCAGGCAAAATTATTATAAGGCGGCAGCTAAATACGTGCACAGAAAATATTATGTATGCAGATTCTCCAACCATCACGACCATATTCGACGTTCTGTAAATCCCTCGACGAGTGGATATATCACGTAGCGAGAATTTTAATAATTTTCCAATTACAAATTGCTCATTGTTTGTCAAGAGGCCTCTTAAATTAAGAAAGAAGTGGGAAAAAATGGTAGCACATTGGCAATTTGGCAAATTGGATGCAAAATAATGACGTTGTGAGAAATTTGCTTTATTTATGCACGAAATAAAATGGTACTCGATACATATTTATGAATACATATCATCGTACTTAATTCTCTGCATATTATTGTAAAAGTGGAGTAATTGGGCGCATTATTATTGACTATCGACTATTGGATATTGGTGGGACAGACAGCTGGCCATGCTGGCTGAGCAATACGTACGAATATGAGCAATACCTACATATGCACCTATCGAGAGACCCTTAGAAGGAGGTGGGTGCCCTGGGGACATGTCGGGTGCAGAGAAATGAGATAATTACAGGTGGATTACGACCACTACCTCCTGCGAATTATGAATATTACTTCTTTCGGCATCGCCTGATTACTCGCGAGTGCAGCAGAAACTCTATATGGTGTTGGGGCCAAGCATTCCGCCTAGCAGGAAAATTTGCTCCCACCTCTTCAACTCCTCTCCTGAAGGGTTTCGAACCACCAATTCTGTGAACATTCCCTGCTCTGGTTCCCTTCGATGAATGATTTATGTCTTTCTGATGATCATCTATTCATTCATCCTCCTCCTCTGATTATTGCATGCAGAATGCAATACTTCGTGTACTTGTCTTATGTACATCTGACGTTGCATGCATGTTCACGCGTGATGCATCCAATGGTCACGCTCAAACTGCATTTTGAGTGCTTTCAGTTGAATCAAGATGCAATTTGAATTTTAATCACGCCAGTCGACTGATCGAAATTGGCATGACACATAATATGGGGCGTTGGTCTGGCTGGTGGTGGTGGTGTGAAAAAGCGAGTCAACTGTGTGGCAGCAGCGTCCACCAAACCATTCGGGAGTCGTAAAGCTTGAAGATAGAGTGAATTTTCAAGTATTTGTATTTCTCCATTTATTTTACATAACGACGCAACAATGCAGATGAGTGAATGGGTTGGGTTTTTGTGGCTCATGGAAATATTTTAAGCTGTTCAATAGGATTTTATTTGCCACACACACACACGCTTGAACAGAGGCCCATGCACATTGGAAATCGAATTGAGAGATTATCTGCGATGTTGTAGCTGATGATGGAGGAAATCTGCCGTGCGCCCCACCCAATCACCCTCCTTGGCTGGGTTGGAATGAGAGAAAATTGCAACTCATCCACCATTCGTCACTTTGCTATTTTCAGATTCGACTCGTCATCTCCTCTTCTCTGCAACTCAACAGCAGCAGATTGGATCAATGCACCAATTCAATCATAGAAATTGGTGAAAATTCCCTCATCCACACATCACCAATCTCGCGCCCCGTACTTCGACATTAGCAGAGAAAGGTCTGAATAAGTCGCATACAAAAACTTATCCAACTGATCACCATGCACGATGAATAATACGATGAAATGGAAATGGCAGCCCAGATAGAATTTAATTTTATCAATATATTCACAGATTTGATCCGCCAGCCATCGAGTCTGAATGTTTCTTCATTTATATTTGTGTTTGACAATGTTTTTCAGACGGTCGGTGGTGGTGGATATTTTATTGACGGGTGTATAATTGACAAAGGACGACGAGGATGAATTCGAGTGTGTATTTGTAGCATAAAAGAAGAGAGTATATCAGTGGATGCATTATGTGCATAATGATTTGCAGGATGAATGGATCGTACTATTCTCGTTTTCTAATAACAGCTCCAATGTTTTATTTGCAAACTCTGAGTTGAAGAAGATTGTTTATCAGGATCGGACTTCAATCAAACCATCAAAATCAATCAGTTAGCGTGAAGGAACTAAATTTGTCGTCACTTTCCTTTCGAAGCAATCGACACATTTTCAGTGCAACGAAATTATTTTCAAGTCTGAGAGAGTATTTCATATTCTTCCTGCATTTTCAATGAATAGTAATTACTAATGATGATGTCTTTAATTGGGTTCAATGAGGCTCCAGTTTTCACTCGAGTCTGACTATATGCACACATGTAAATACGGCATTTCTTAATTATTGTAATTTCTTTTTCACTATTTGCTATCCCCAGCAGAAAAGTCATTACGTAGCCGTGGGTGGGTGAGCATAGAAATCTGGGGGGAGTGGTCACGGATTTAATTTCACCAACCTCTTTGTCTCCGGGGTGTCGTTCCTTGAACATCACCAGAGCTATGTACTTCTTAATTCATTTACGTGCTGCGTGATTTTGTCACCTTGAAAAGAAAAGTAAACTGCACGAGGGATGCTGCTACGTGTGACATTGATGAAGACATTGTGGTCACTTTGTTTCATTTGCATTATTTTCAAAGACATCGAACTGCTCATCACAAAAGAGAATCCTAAATCAGTCCACCAGCCAACACAAGACGAAGACTGCTCCCCCCGTGTTTCTGACCAGAGATAAACATTCGTTATTTGTTCAGCACGCCAGGAAAAATGTAAATGGGTCACAAACGCACCAGTTTTTGCACAATATCTGTAACTCATGTCTTACCATCGTCGCTGGCATGAAGGTCATCTCAAAGCACAATGTTGGCGAAGCGTTTTGTTTCCTAAAAAAACATCCCTGCCAGAAAGTGAACGACATTGTCACCAATAAAGCAGTGAACCACGGATTTTCCCACAGAATGGGCCTGCTACAGATAAATACGTGTCAATTGTGGGATACGGTTTACCCTCGCGCAATGCCACTGACACCATTAACCACCGCTGCGAGAGATTTAAATCAGATTTAAGGTAAAGCCAAGTAGTTGTCAAAGCCAAAGTTGTTGATCAGATTGTGATTAATCCCTCAAACCAGAGTTCTTGACGTCGACGTCATAAAATGCATGAAGCCAATAAGTAGTCATTGTATAATTATGCTCGATATGATCTGGACTGCAGAGAGACGCTGACGAGCCTTGGAGTGGACAGCGGCTCTCTGCTGCTGCTCCTAAAAGGGCAGACAAGTCATTAAACGTAGCGTTCCTTAGCTGGGCGACCATTCTGCTGGTGCACTTGTGGAAAATATGACGAGACTTTTAGACGACGGCACTTGGCTAGTTCTTGTCCCTCCAGTTTTTATTGATTTGCAAAACCATTCAAGTATTATGCACGCCGTGGGACGCCATTCCCAACCAACAACCATCACCACCAGTTTATATAAGGGTTCAAGAAAAGCCAACTCTCGGAGGAGGTCGATTGTCTCGATTATGCCACTCATTATGACGACGACGACGACGACGCTTGGGCTGCAGTTTCACTGGGGAAACGGTCTCAACTGCACTTTGCACTGCATATTTACAACGCTATGCAGATTGCAGACAGAGGGAGGTTGGATTAGCTGACATGCAATATATTCACCCCCAACGAGTAATTACTGGGGTTTTTGTTGCATTAGAATTATCAAGTAGGGCTTGGAGATTAGTCGACAAAGGGGAATTTGTTTCACTGTTGTAGCAAAATGAAATGAAAGCGGTCGTAAATTTGGAGGTAAAAACTAGAGTCATCCTTTTTCTCTATTTCAGCCCCTGGGGGTGTCGACATACAGAAAAATGTAATAATAACTCTGTTGCGCATTGTGAGAGTAGTATTGTAGTCTAAACACACTGGGAATGCGAGTACTGGTCAAAAGTGAACAACGAAGCTTGACGAATTATGAGTCGTGAACCGAAGGAAGCCATTTAGGAATTAAATAATGATAATGAGGTCCCAATTTGTAATTTGTAAAAGTAATTTACCTCTCCATTCTTGCCCCTCTCATATTTATTATGCATCAAGTGCGACAAATCCACCGCATATACAAATTTATTTATCAACTTGTAAATTGCTTCGGAGGAGTCATTATACTTGGTTCCAGCGAGGGTCACGTCGTGTCAATTTGCAATAATTTGCCCCCACATTGCTGGGCCTCATAAATAAATAATTTTACCATTTTGTATTCAAAAAATAACTCCCAACTGAATCGTCACTTAAATTAATAAAAATAAGAGATGTAGTTAACAATGAACTGATGCATTAAATATTGTCTGTCACACTGCAAAGTATATGCAAGGCTTTCCTAACGAGCTCCAAATGAATGAGCGGACAATACCACTGTGAGAAAGCTATTATTAAATTATGCAGTGTTCTACTGCATCCAACGGCAAAGTCAGAGTTCAAACATATCGTTTTCTAATTGTTAATTAATTGGTGTCGATTTTCGGCCAGTTTGACATGAATGTGGCACAGTTCAAAATACGTCTGAAGATTTGTCCTTGCATTGTTTATGACCGGAGGCCACAAATAAACAGGAGGGTTGACGACGATATGAAACACAATGACATTCAAGATCCATCAATCATCTTCATGTTCGCTTGTTTAATAGATCGTAATAGCAGTGTTTGACTACATTCGTTGGTACTTTGATATTTACTTGAGGCACTTTTTTCCCTGCTTCTAGATTTTACTTTTCATTTCAGTAAAAACAAATTCCCAATGTTGTTGTGAGTAGGAAGGAAGGATGTCGATGTTGCAATTGCAATATTTTTTGTCCCAACTCTCAGAATTTCTCCAACCACTTGGTCTGATGGTTAGTTGTGGTCCTCTCCCATTCTAAAATTATAGCAGCTCACATTTATTACTTGTAGAACATAGAATGCATTTAGGAGAAATTATTTTCATTCCACTCTTATTAGCAATAAATCCAAGTAGCAGATTATATGAAAAAGTTAGCGTCGATAGTAACACACCAAGTTGACGAATGGCCACGCCCTGCGCTGAGTTAAGTGAGTACATACACGTAAAGACTGGTTGTATGTACATAATTCTTGTAATTAATCCATTACCAATTCCTGAAGTGCAACTTTTTTGTATTTTGTCAAACTTTCCTGCTGACTTGTTCCGTGCTGAACGACGGACGAACAATATTTATCTGTCAATTATAGTATACAACTTGCAACTCAAGTTCATTCGTACTATTATTTAACTTCGATTGACTGATAAATAAGTCGCCTTGAAATTAAATGTTCTTCTGGGTTTGTGTATGAAATGTTGTCCTTAACTCTGCATGGACCAGATATTCATTCTGACGATTCGTCGGTTGCTTTACATACGCTGAAAACTAAAGAGTTTTAATTTGTTTAATGATTTAGAACTGAGGCAAATGTTTCGGCTCCTTAAGAAGAACAAGCGAAGTGGGTGTCATAAATCATCTTTATTTAATTAAAATGCAAATTAGTGAGTAGTGCGGCCTGATCTTCATGTGAGCCTTGTGGAATTATGCATGTAGAGGAACTATATCTACCAACAACTATTTAGTTGTAAGACATTGTTGCTCTTATGAATCTTTGAATGAATATTACCATGTTTTTTTGTGTCTCTGCACTTATAACACAGTTTCTCGTCCATTAATAAGGCTTACATTGATAAGTATCAACTAGGTAATTCCATGAATTTGCTGAAAATAGTCGCTAAAAATGTACAGAAGCGATATGTGACAAGTCTGAACTTGATGAGTGGCACTAATTGCTTCAAATTGTTTATGTTCGTGTCGTAAAATCCATCCAAACATGGACATTTATGGTTTGGTCTTAAAAATGATGAGAATGCTTGTAAAAAGCGATCTGCGCCAGTAAATAATTGCGTCAGTAGTTGACGAATGGGGGGCTGTTAAATAGTTGCAGCAAAGTAAATGTCAAGTGTATCTACTTCACAAATCATATTTTTATGAACGAGACAACTACAAATACATTTAGCCGGCAGCCGTGTGCGACTCATCTCATTTTATTGCCAAATTACAGTTGGCAATTGCAGCTGAAAAAGTCGAAAAACAAATAGTGAAGATGTGCCAACGATGCCGAGTTCACAGTCAACAGTGATGGTCAAGCAAGGCATTTATGTAGTTTACTGACGCTCCTGGCACCCGTTCAAAATTGACAATGACACACAAATTGGTCCTTTTATTGTATGAGTTGTGCATAATATTTGATCCACAAAAACTACAACGTCGTTCGAAAAAAGACAGAGTAGAACTTGTCGTTTCGTTGATTATAATTAATTACGTTGTTATACGCATATGTTAATTAGTACAGTTTTCTTACGCAGGATTAAGCAAAAAATTGATGCCTAGATTCTCAAGTAATACATGCATACGTTACGTATGCATACATGTATTTTAATTGATATGCATTTACAATTAATATTCAAATGGCAGTGGAACAATCAACTAAAGTGTCAACCAACAAAAGTTCAATTGTTTTTGCTAACGATACTTATGTACGTTATTAATATGCAAATTAATCAAGTGTATTGAATAATTTTGCATGTATTTTTTCACCTTTTTGATATCAGCAATAACCTTTCGAATCATTGAATGTTTTTATCTAGCATTTTGCTCCAATTTATAAAAGTTTCTGTTAATTGGCGTGATATCGATCGTCAGTCAAAAAGCGAATTGTTTCCCAATCGTTCTCCTCCCGAGATTTATGAGCTTTGTAAACGTGAGTGATTGTTGTTGTCGCTCCAATTTAAATTCCTCTCCCTCTGCCCTCCATCAATTGACGACGGCAGAAAGAAAAATTCGACTCACTTGTATCCTCTGCTGATTTACGAGCAAGTTTTTTTACCTTGTTGACATCTCCTACAGATAAATATTACAGCGTAGTTGCTCTATTTATGTAAATATGCATGCATCGTGATCGCGAGATTTGCGACTTCCAGAACAAAATGTAGTACGTGAGATCCACCCCAAACGCATTTTGTGAATTGTTGGTAGCTATTTTTGGCCGAAGGTTGATGTGTGTGTGACCATTGGTCATCTCACCTCCACCACTCCCTTCGCACGTATATTTTTATTGGTACTTATTTATTGGTTGTGTTGTAGCTTGAGGTCAAGTTTTCCAGAAAAATGTGCTGAGCCGTCCTTTAACCTTTGTTAGTCAATCATGTCGTGTCACCTTGTTTCTCGTCTCTCTTTCTTGTTGTTAATTGGGCAGGGCAATTAAATGCCCATGGATGAGCAGAATGTGATCAAACCCACACAGGTAAACCAGTTGATCAAGTGTCTCTGCTTGATCAATTGCGGCTCACTTATCGCTCATAATGTATGCGTTGCAGAAGCATTTTTATCAATTAATTGTTGCACATCAAGATTTCGCGATTGCACTTTCTATTCCCAGATCACCAAATAAACACATGCACACACACGTTGAGCCGGACGGATGCAAACGATCGACAAAGTGAAAACAATTCAGAAATCGAAATGGGAGAATTTTATTCGAGTGTCAATGTCAGGAGTTTAAACCAATTGGTGGTGGTGGAATATAATTATGTGCGTGGTTAAGTGCACACTTTAGCGAGGAAGGAGATAACAGGCATACGATATTATTGCCAGTTGATTGATTTGGATAAGGCCAACAGGTATTTGTACTGGTTGGTTAAAAGAGTTGAGAAAAGTGCATGGTCAACTTTGGAAAATTGAAATGCGTCCAAAACATTGATCCACATTTTGTTTTTTGCTCATTCATGAATGAAAAGCATTGATGAGAGAGATGTGATTTCTTGTGTTTTGTACGTGGGGCTATTCTGCATGGCGTGGTCACTCCTTGTTTGTTGTGGACCGTATCTCGTGAGATAACAGAAATGACATTGCTATTTACAATTTACTTGGTCAGCCAATACCATGCACTCACATATTACGTGTCTTAATTATGTCTCTGCAAAAAGAAATCATTGCACTGTGCATTATGACATTTGGCTGTATTTACTTCCTCTTCGTATGCACATATTCTGATGCGCTTAAAATTCTGACTTGATAGTAAAATTGTTCCACATAGTCGCAACGACTCGAGTTTATTTAGATGACACTGACAAAGGTGATCAGGGCGAGGAGGATTTTATCTCTGATGAATTTTCGGATGAGATTTTAAGGCGACCTTATAAACGGCTCAGCATGTTGGTCAGTCCCACTGCTTCAATGATGAGATAACAATTAATATAAATCTACAGATTATAATGAAAAATCCATTCAAATCAATAATAATTTTTGACGCCCACACATCGTAACATGATTTTCAATCTTATCCTTTCGCAACCTGGTCGTCGTGTTTGTGTGTGGGGATCAGTAATTGTATTTGAAGACATAAATCACAAATATGCACATTTTAACTACCAATTTAGTCAAAGAGGAGCTTCATGTTGTTAAACAAGACAAAGTGGCGGCTTACTTACAAAATTGATTCTTTGACTCGTAATCGCTGTTGCTGATTGTCTTCGATCGGATGATTTTGTGAGAGACGCTTCCTCATGTAAATTTTTAAGGTTTGTTTGCATATACCTACAGAAGAGATATGCAGATTGAGAGAGGGGAGGCGACAGGGAGTGGGCCGTTACAAATTGTAGACAAAAATGAAATAAAATCATAATGTAATTTGATCTTCGTCATCATACATAATTTGTATGTAGTGGAAATAGTGGAATGGTCGTTCAGCCAGAAGTGGTCGTTAATTTACACGAACATAAAATAATAGTTAATAAGTAAATAATTCTCCTCGTGTACGTACATAATCATAATCATAATAAAATTATTACTTATTTTTGCACGTTAATTTTGCTTTACCTTTTTTGGACAGTTTTTAAAGGATTTTATTTTACAGAGATTTTATTTTACCTCTCTCGTTGTCAAATGCTGCTTTTGAAATAATTGCAATGTGGTAAGAAGTGCATCCGTGGACAAGACCGTCGGTTGGTCGGATGGCAATAATGACGATTATGATGATGATATAATAATTTGCATTGACGTTATGTCTTCCTTATGACGAGCAGCATTTCATAATAATCCAATCGAAGCACACACAGTGTCAATAGCGAGCGGTGTCTTGTCAACCAACGTGTAATTATCCCATCCATCCCCACGCCATTCATTCACCTAATTCAATTGAATATGGACAACTTTTCTTTCAATCGTCCAGGTCAGAATATAATGACGATTGCCAATTCCTCCAACTCTGCCTTTGCATCCACAAAATGATGATTGAGCTGCAAAGTCGAATTGATTTCTTTTTTGGGATATCGTCATTAAGACATTATGATATTTTTTGCTTGCTCCTTTATTACTTTTTAGCACTGCTGATGCTATATGTATGTAAAGTATAAAGTAAGGGGAAAGAGTAATCAACTTTTTTCCATCTCTACCAGTTGTTACAAACTTACAAAAAGTATGTATGCATTGGCAAATCGCTAATAAAAATAAATTTAATTAGTTGTCAGCTTTTATTTGGTGATAAAAATGTCATATGTCAACACCTGCCTTGTTACAGGGCATATAAAAGACACACAGCTTTTCAATCTGTGGCGAAACGCAATTTAAATCTTGTCACGATTTTAAAAGCATTTATTATTACTGCTTTTCTCTCTCAATGATATCGTTAGTGGATGTCAAAACCTTAGCGGAACAAATGAAGGATGGAAATAATACAATCGCCTCCAAATTATGATATGACTTTGTTTTTCTTGTAAATTTCCGGTTCTCAACAAATTTACTATTTAAAAGATGAGCATGAATCAATAAACGCTTAACCATCAATTTTTTTTCTTGTTTTGCAGACCTCTCCTCTCGTCGCTGGTAAACAAACTTGAGACGCTGGTGTCGAAAATTGAGCAGATGAACCAAGTCCAATCTCAAATTCAAAAGTCGTTTGACAATTTGGAAACTCGCTTCACTCTGTCGCAACAGATGGACGACGTTCCGCAGTGTGGGCGACGAGTTGACCGTGTGTTGCGGACGCTGACCCCGCTCGTGTCGAGGGTGGAAGGATTGTGGTCCGTCGTTTCTGGATTCTCCTCACCCCCCGTCAACTCCTTCAACGTCAAACCAGGCACGAGCAGCGTCCCTCCCTCGCAATTCTTGGGGGACGCGCTTCTCTCGGAGTCAAGGAGGCAGGAACGGGCCATCACTGCCATCCGAACCGATCTCAACGTCAGAGTGAGTCACCCCATAATTAGCCAACCAGGCATACAATGTGTAAAATACGATAGCCTTGATATGGCCTGCAAAACGAAGTAGCCTGAAAGGACCTAATAGCTTTAGAGTAGCTGCGTGTATGCATATATTTATAGATCTTGTGTATGCACATACATAAGTAGGAAGTGGCGCAGTTCGTCAGTTTGACTATGCAATTTAGAGCCATCAAGCATTTGTAGACAGGAGGAGGATGTAGATTTCGATTGTTTGAACCAAGTCAAAATTTAGCACAGATATCGATCGATGTTACGCAACTCAACAATGACTCGGGAGGATGTTTGATTTGTTCTCTGACAGTTAATTTAAATTGAGATAAACTACTTGCATACCGACAGCAGAGAGGTGAAAGTCTATTTCCGACGAGTTTTGCCAAGTTCCTATGAATAATGCGTATGTACCTGCGTGTTTATGACTTAACTTATGTCCTTCTTCCTCCAGACTCAACAAATCATGTCAGAGTTGGGAACGGTGGAACAGGTAATTAACACTTTCTTTACTATTCGAGCATTCCCAACAGATTTTTATATCATGCGAAATTTCAATGAATGGAGCAGCAGTTGGACGTTTTGCAACAAAAGAAGGGTCCTCTCCCACCCGGCAGTGGAATCTCGATTGACCAAGCTGACCAATTGGCCACGGACATTCAGACCACCAACGACGTCACCTTCGACGAACGGTTTACCGTTCCTGGCAACTCCAGTTTGAGGGCCCCACCTTCCAGCGGCGTCCCTGCTGTCGTCTTCCCCTCCGTCAAGAACAAACCGAGTGCTGAGGCCGGAGCGTTGGACGGAGCGGACGCTCTCCTCACTGGGGTAACCATAAATCATCATATTTACTGGCATGCAGGAGTCCATGCGTCATTTCCATCGCGTTTCTCGAGAACGAAATATGTGCATTGGATAAAAATGAACAAAGTCATTCATTTAACTCTTTTAGTCTGGACAGGCGAAGGGGTCTTGTGCGGAACTTATGGCGCAAGGAGCGCGTCGATCTGGCCTCTACCACATCGTAAGTTGACCATTTATTCAGTTTTCTAGCCAAGTAGATTAATCCAACTCTTTCCTTTGTCGCAGAAACTTCCAGGGGCCCGATCTTCATTCTGGCAATTGCTGACTTACTGTGATCAGGACATTTCTGGGGGTGGATGGATGGTAATGTTTTGAATGCCAGTGAAAATTGGGGACACTAGAAATTGCCCGTACATATAAATTGCGAGATGATATGTTTTTAGATTCGTCAGTGAAAACCTTTTATTACATGGTGAATGGTTATAGTGTACCTAAAAACAGATTAGATTTATCATGCAGGATTGCTACTCTCTATTTGACCTTTGTCACAGCTACCACCTTTTATGGCCTCGTGAAAGATAAATCGTGATCACAAAGTTAGCAGGATCTGCCAAAAGAAACTGAATCACTCAATTCACTCAATACCTTCAAAACAAACAAAACCGCAGATTTGTCAGATTTCCATCCTTCTAATGTGATGACCAAGATTTTTTTTTTGTAGCAGAATTATCAGATAATAGGCGATAAAATGAAATTAGAAAAATAATTTCGACTTTTTCATTCGTAATAATTTTTTCGCATTGTTATTATTGTCAATTGCCACTGAATCGACGACTAAAAAAAGTGACGCCAATTATGCAATTATTTATTCCAAAATGAGACTGGTTGTTGGTCATGACGATGAATCGGGAAGGTCGACCACAAGACATAAGTAAACAGTGGACCACGCCCGATTATTCCACACTTGAGTTGTAACTAATATATTGCCATGATTCGATATCGATACCAACACTGGTGGAATGTGCACAGGTGATTCAACGGAGGGCGGACTATGGGGAGCCGAGGGAGAGCTTTCACCGGAACTGGGTAGAATATCGGTCTGGATTCGGTGACCCCATGCGCGAATTGTGGATGGGAAATCTGAACCTCCATCTCCTCACCTCCTCCGAGGACCAAGTGCTCAGGATCGAACTGGAGGATTTCGATGGGGAAAAACGATACGCAGAGTACTCCACCTTCAGAGTAAGAACCACTCGTTGTGCACATGAGGCAGGGTTTCCTGCTGAGAATTAGTACCAATTCACATAACGAATCGCAACAACTTTTTCACGCAGGTTGCATCTGAGACAGACGGATTCCGCCTGGAAGTAGGTGGCTACAGTGGAGATGCAGGCGACGCCTTGAGTGACCCCTGGTAAATACGGTTTGGTTGCATATGATGTCATACTGACCTTCCCCTAACATTTGTAATCAACGGACACCCATCTTTTCCTGTCAGGTACGGGGCGCATGGGTCCGCGTTCTCTACACACGATCGGGACAACGACAGGTCCTCGCTCAATTGCGCGAGCATGTTGAAGGGCGGCTGGTGGTGGAAGTCCTGTGGGAGAGGTCTCAACGGACTCTACTTCGACACCCAACAGCCCGACTCTGCCCTCGCCCGACAGGGTATCGTTTGGTTCAGATGGAAGGTACAGAAAGTCAACCAATTATCATGGTGAACATGTGAAGGTGGTCAATAAATCTTCCTTCGTTGTTTTGTGTAGGGATGGGATTACACGTTGAAGAAGGCGACCATGATGATCAGGCCGAAGAGCTTCCGACCAAACAACTCCTCCTCCACACCCTTCACGTCACAATCATTCGTCTGATCGATAATTAGAATTCTACTAAAAAAGAAGTCGGCCTTTCCAAATTGCTCCAGAATTGCCGTTACTGCCGACCGAATTAGATTGTGCTACGTTTATTATAACCTAAGATATTTTGCATGTATACTTACTTAGTTAATGCGTAAGTGGTGCATGTAGATACCCCACCAGTACTTTTTAAGGTTTTTTTAGGCTAAATAGCTATATTTTCGTAAAGATGGCATGTTTCCGTTTCGATAATACCTGCTTCCAAGTTTGGCTTTTCTCTTCTTCCTATGCTACGTGCTACCTTACTAAAACTATTTTGGTGTGCTCCGAAGCTTTATTGTATGTGTGTGAAACTATTGATGGGGACGTGTTAAAAAATCGTGGTGGTCCTCATCGCTATTGTTATGGGAGGATAGAAGATTTAGGTTCTTTTCATTGTAGTGCCAATGAAAATCTGAAAACAGAGGCTGTTATACATTTTGTATGTAAAAATGTTACACACACACACACACGATATTTTACTTAAGTTTTAGACTATGATTACTTAGGATAAGAAATGTATTGAGAGTTGTCAACCGTAATGACCATTTATAGTGCACGTCACATTATTCGCTGTCTATCTATCCACTATACAAGAAATTATTTCACAGACGTCAAAATGAAACACCACAATGATGAAGCATTAATCCAGTATTAAAACCATGCAAGTACCTCATTTTATATTTCATCGGAGGGACTTTGTTGACAAGTTTTGCAGATTTTTGAAATGAAATGAATAAAGAAACAATGTGTAACGAATATCCAGATGTTTTTGTCATTTGCTACTTCAAAAAGTACTCTTATTTGTCGTACATAATCAACTTCAATCACCTTTGGGTGGAAAATATGCAAACAACATTGCAGATTGAGAAAAATTAGCATATCAAAGTTAGGAGTATGTAGTGTATGTGACCCCAAAGGGTCGAGATTTAGAGATTGGCAAAGTGTTACATATATGTATTTATAGAGATGGTAAAATCATATCATATTTGTGCTTATGTAGGATTAGTCGGGTTGTCATCTTAAGTCCATGTTATCCGGACATGGACTTATGGGTGAGATGCGAGAGCAGGAAAATATACTGTACGTCTTCCTGTTCAAGGTGTTCCTATAGACACCCAACCCGCTGGTGTCAATTTATGCTTGTAATTTAGCGCCTTTGATTAGTGAAGCAAAATTATGTGATTAGCGGATAATTCCAAGTAATACAAATTCTAGTAATTATTTTAAATTAGTTTGGCCCCCACCTAACATTTTGATCAGTCAATATCATGCGTCACCCAGTCCATTACCTAAACCCGAAGCAAGTCGTTGAGGACTCTATCCTCGTTGGACGACGCAGGGTTATCCTCTCCTCCTCGGTCGACCTCCGAGCCCATCGACCGTCTCGATCCAACCTCCCACTCATGAAAATCCTCCCACCACCCAGGACGAAGCACAATGAGTTCAAAGAGGAGCATGACCACCACCAGACTTCCAGCCACTACCCACGCCAAGGCACACATTCCTCCCTCATCCAAAATAATCCCCTCGCCTGGGATGGCGAAGATGCGAATCATGAGCAAGTAGAAACAATAAATATCAATAAAATGCTATTTACGATTAATTGAATTTGTGCAAATTCAGTTACCGGACGAGAAGGCTTCCGAGCTTGATGATGAAGATGATCAGATTGAAAAAGAGGTTTTCATTCTGAAGCGTGACTTCTCCTTGCGGGCGCTGAGCGTCACGGACCGGGTGGATGGGAAGGACCACTCGCAGGTAATCTTTCCACGCGCCGCTATCCCTTCTGCAAGTCGACAACAACCTGCTTCTGGAACCTCCCTCGTTCTCCTTTGGGCCAGAAAACCTTCTCTTCTACCGCCCATGAGTGTTTCTGAGGAGCAGATCGTGCCTACCACTCAACCACGCCCGTATTGCTCAAGCGAAGAGTGGATGTTTTTGTCAACGGGGAACAGGTAATAAATAATGAATTACCACAACGAGGTGAAGAGGAAGTAGTGACGACTGGAATTCACTTCCCATATTTTCACCTTGTAATATCACGATCCTCGTCAATTATTAGGCGGCAACGCACCTGTCCTCAAACGCTCGCCCTGGATCCTGACACCTCTGCTGACCCTGTCACTGTGGAGCTAATCCTCCCTCGGGGAGAAAGTCAATCAGCCTGGAATAAATACCCCTGCCAGCATTTCGAGCCGAGAAGTAGCTGGAATAAGGGAGTAAACCCACTGGACTTGGCCATGAATCTCCTCCCCAGAGGCCATTCGGATGGGAAAGTACACCGTCTGTCCTCGCCGTTTGAAAACTTCCAAGTCGACCCTGACTACCCATACGGACTTCACTTTTCTCCAGGAGTTCACTCCAGGTTTCCATTTGCAAGCCACATCTTATTATTATTCCCACTCAGAACTTGATATGTGTATATTGTTGGGCGCAGGTGTGAATTACTTTTTGAATCTCCGGACCCCGAGTACGCAGAGAATTATGAGGGGGCCGCCCTGCCAGGACCATCCCACCGACCGCCCACACCCCCATTTAAGCGCCACTTCCTCTACCGCTACAACCGGGCGAGCATCCTCCCAGTACCGACCCACTACGAGGAGGGGATCATTCGCAAGGTGAACTGGACCAGGTTGAACCCTGTGGACGAAGCCAAGTTCATACACCAAGAGCTGGAGGAGAGGGCGATCGACGTTCTCAAGGCGAAGGAGATTTACGAAGCCTTCCGTTCCCAGTCCATCGCACTCGGGAATCAGTACTATTTTGAGTGGGAGAGTCGCCAACTCGAGGCTCAGCGGAACGTTTGGGACAAGTACAAGTACAACTTGGAAGCGATGCACTACTTTTCCCAAGCCTCTCGATTCGACCGCGGCCTCGAGTTAAACCGACCAAAGCCCATTCTCATCCTCAACGAGAGCGTGACCAAGCTGCTCCGCAACCATGAAGAAACGCCACCCCAATACTACGATACTGATGTTTGGGACGACGTGACAGTCTGGCCATTCCCACCAACCCAACCCAGACCGTTCTTCTATCAGGGGAATCGGGCCTGGTTGTGGCGCCTGCGGATGGAAAATGGCCCCTCCTTCGTACCTGGAGGATACTTCTACCATTTGTGGGATGTTCGGGAGACTGGGGAGATTTACAACGTACAGGAAATGGAATTCGCACGTCTTCGAGATTTCCCACCTCCTGGAATTGATAGCCCAGAAGGAACACCGGTGCAGAAGGGTGTCATGAGTGGAATTTTCAACCAGAACATCACACCCCCTCCAGAGTGGGAGAACTTTGAAGAGAAGGAAGAGGCAGAGTGCATATTTACATACAACTAATCGCATTAGATATTTAGTACCATAACCATCTGTCAATACCCTGAAGAATGAATTGATTACACAGCATTTGCTGGCCGGAAGAAGACAATATGGCTGATTTTATTACCGGGACTCTCTGCTGGGGTCGACCTTGGACAGAATACTTTCTTCGTGGTAACTCGTCATCCCCAGAGTCGTCGGAGACTTGTCCCTTGTGTCCCTTGCCTCTTGGGTGTCAGGCCTACGCGACCCTGTTTCGCTCCCGTTGGACAGAACCATTTGGGTTCAACGACGCCTATGCCTACGACCCAAGGGAGAGAGAAGCCGAGCTCCCTCGAAAAGTCAACCCCTACAATAACCTGTTCAACCGAAGGGACTGGTACTACTGGTTCGTGAGGAGGAAGAAGATCGTTAAGTGGTTGTACATCATCCGGCAGAAAATGGCATGGAACGAGGGCAACTTTGATGCAATCAATGTCACCTTTTATGATGTCATGGCGGACTGGGTGAGATGCGCTTGTTCGTAGATATGCAAAATGCCTATTGTATGGATGGTAAATCCAATTGACGCACTATAGTTGCTTTGCGAGCATGTTTTTCATGAACGAAATGAACAAAGAAAAGTCTCAAATTTTATCGTCCCACTTTCCCCAACAGCACTGACTACACCTGCGGCAACAGTGCAGCACATTGTTCGATCATATTATTGTCATTCAGCTGTCAGTGCATAATTAGCAGTTATCCGATAGCAGAGGAAATTTAAATAGGACAGACTAGTATTAGTAGTAAATAAGATTTCCACGAGATGGTTGAAACCCATGCAGGACAAGGAGATGGCGATGGCGAGCCTGTGGTGGTAACTATAATTCAGTTCTAGTCTATTTACTTGTCGAGATAGAGACAGATACCGGCTGGGGAGGACATTATATTGCATTAATGTTGGGAATATCGAGGCGGACGATAATGTCCTTTCTCCTCTCATCACCACGGTCCACACGGCCGCTCGTTCAGAAAACGGGCTCTTGTTGTGCTGGACGTGATGGTGGGGAGGGGGGAGGACAAAAAATCGCAAGTGTTTCACATCTTGATAATGTGAAGGTGGGTTGGTACAAAACAACATGATCTGATCTGGCAAAGTAGTCGTCATTATTTCGAAGACATTACATTCTATAGTCGTTGATAAATAATCTATATGGTGGGCTACTAATTTCCTCTGGAATGATGAATAACGCCTTTGTTTTCTTATTTGCAGTACAAATGGACATCTCCACCAGCAAAGCTACTCCTACCAAACAAAACCAAGATTGCTGTAGCCCAGATGAACTGTACGGAAGATAAGGAGGAGAATTTGGAGGTCGCAATCAACTTTATTAAAACGGCGGCGACCAAACATGCCTCCGTAAGTAAAACACAATTTTCCAAATATTACGTGACAAGACCTGATTGTTGTTGTTATCTTGGCATCGCAGATGATATTCTTTCCAGAATGTTTCGATTTTGTTGGAGAGAATAAGGCGCAAACATTGCAGCTCGCGGAACCTTTGGATGGCTTCCTGATCACACGCTACTCTGAATTGGCGAAACAGTTTGGGATTTGGATTTCTCTGGGTGGATTTCATGAACATGAGAAGGATGAAGGCGAGAGAGTCGTGGTACAGCCCAATTTATCCAAATTAACATGAGCATGGTTTCCAGTTTTACTTATTTGGTTATTAAAACTAAAATCTTTTTGGCACAAGTAGCCTACAACTGGAGGGAAGGCTGACGACGAGGGGGGACCTTGCCTTAGAAATGCCCACCTTCTTCTCAATCCTGAGGGCGAGTTAGTCTCCGTCTACAGGAAGATGCACCTTTTTAACGTTGACATTCCAGAGAAGAACATTTCACTCCATGAATCGTCCTATGTTCGCCCAGGAGATGAATTAGTCTTGTCAGAAGTGACACCAATTGGGCGGATTGGCCTGGGAGTGGTAAGATAAGGAATAAATAACTCTATTACGATGTCATGGACAATGAATAATTCCGTTCAACTTCTCGACAGTGCTATGACCTCAGATTCCCTGAATTTGGAATGGCATATCGAGCCCAAGGCGCTCACGTCCTTACGTATCCTTCTGCTTTCACCGTACACACGGGACAGGCTCACTGGGAACCATTATGCAGGGCTAGAGCCATTGAGAATCAATGCTTTGTCATTGCTGCAGCCCAGTGTGGCGAACACAATGCCAAAAGAGCAAGCTATGGAAATTCAGTGGTAATTTTTTTCTATTTTCTTAAAACTAGTAATAATTGAGATTCGTCAAAAAAGTGTTTACTGTAATTTTGAAGATTGTGGACCCTTGGGGAACCATTCTTGCTCAAGCAGAAGGATCGAATCCTGGTCTCATCTTCGCCGAAATTGACCTAGCGCATTTGGAGAAAGTTCGGCAAGAAATGCCTGTCATTTCACACAAGGCCCCTGGACTGCTTAGCGTTCTTGGCAAAGACAGTGGATTGCGGGAGGACGAGTATACCGCTCAAAATGCATTAGTCACGAATATTCTTACGGCAGCAGCTCCAGAGACAAAATCTGAACTTGGCCTTTGCACCATTCCTACCACTGATAATAGTAGAGCAGCAACATTCCTGTTCGGCCCAATTGTAGCCAAGTATGAAATTGTGTTTCTCGAAAATAAAAATGCTCGAGCATTTGTGAATAGAAAGTGTATCGTTCCCGGACGTAAGTGATTGCATGAGTCCCTGGTTAAGCTGTAGATGTTGTGCCACTTACATTTGCGCGATTTTTTTCTGCAGATGTGCTGATCTCCACGAAACGGGTGGCCAAGCGATTGAGTGACCTTTATCCGGAAGAAGTAGCAGACCTATTCCTTTTAGCACAGAAGGTGGAGCAAATCATGGAGTCGGTGCATAATGTGACCTCTTCCACTGTTACCTTGCAAGATGGAAAGGATGCCGGACAAACAGTGCCTGTACGTGTATATATTTAATCATATACCTAAATACTAAACGAATTACTCAAGAGCATCGCTCTTTTTTTAACTACTACTAGCATGTTCATATCCACGTTGTGCCAAGAAAGGTGAACGATTTTGAAGACAATGATTCAATCTACAAGGAGCTAGCAACCCATGATAAAGGGGCGGACATAGCTTGGCGAAAGCCAGAAGAAATGAAGGATGAATGTGATAGACTGAGAGCATATATTAGGACCAATTTTCCTCAATTTCTTGCTCCGTAGAAATAAGACAAAAAAATACTGTTGAGATTTTCCGAAATATTTACTAAATAAATATATCCCATATTTGGACTTGTCATATGATTATTATCGTTTTTTGCTACGAAATAACTAATCCTAAGAATAATATAATAATGTAATAAGATTAGCGTGCTATTATTCGTTTCCTTCCTGCTGAAACTACTACGTTTGTGGGGGTGGACTAGAATTGGAGGATGAAGAGCTAGTTGTATTATCAGTAGAACTCTTATCTGAGGATGGTTTCTCTGCTATCTCCTTGTCCAACCGTTCCTTCGCCCGATAAAACTTTGATTGTAAATAGAACGACCCCCCTTTGGCTTTATCGTTGATATTGAATAGAAACTCGTAATTTTTAGTGACTTCTTCCAGATTAGAATTATCGGAAACATTTAAAATTTGTCTAGCTTCTTCTAGGGTCATTCCCAGTCGTAAGTTTTCTGCAACAGTCTTGCTACTTGAACGTGAAGAATCACCACTTTGTCGGCCACCGTAACGGGCTTGTGCGGCTGCTTGTGAGGCCTACAAATTACACAAATTTAGGTTTCGTATCAAGCGTATGCCAACCACAAATGTCACCTGCCGTCAGGTCAAAGACGGACGGACAGACCGATATGATTTCATAAATGTTGTCTCCTCGGGATAAAAATTTTATATAACAAATTGATATTCGTCACAAATTGTGACTCACAATTACCTGATATTCTTGCCTGACCGCCCTTGCAAATGCTTTCCCTACAGCCTGGGTTCCCAGCACAATGATCTGAATGAGGTATTTGGCCATGATGGTGTGACGGGCGTCGGAATTTCGTCACTCCGACCAAAAAGAACGAACTAATTGGAGTATTTTAGAAAGACAACGCGTGGTATCAAAATTTGAGTCAGGATTGAATCAGCACGAGCTGACATAGAGATAAACTTCCCGCGTGCAAGATTCTTCATTCCCAAAATAATTATTTTGATGTTGACCGACCGAGTACGAATTTTGGCAGTCGGTGCACATAAAAAGTTACAAAGTCTCAAATTATTCAAAGTTGGATATCAATCCGAAAGTTGGTCGGCACTTCTGTAAAAAAAAACAGCGCTCCAGATTAGTCTGTGCAAAAACAGTGTTTGTTCGGTTTCGGTAGGTACTAATCTGAAGGAAGGATAAGTGCCGGGTGGGTTGGATTTGCATGTCGTTTTCCTTGATGTACGATTTGATTTGTGACTTTGTAAGATTATATTACTATCCAAAAAACCTTCAATAAATTTTATTTGCTCACTTCACACTATAACTTCTCGCCACACAGTCTGGTATTGTGGTGGGCGCAAAAAAGTGGAGCAAGTGTCGAGTTTTGCAATAAATATCGTTGTCACCTGCTATTATATACTTTCGACTTGGGGATAAGTAAAAGCTAGGAACTAGGCCACCCGTTAAATTCAATATATTGGAACTGTTTTTAAATCGTAGTATATCTTATTTTGATTTACTAGCCGTACTTGTTTGGCTGGTCGAAGTTTGTCAAACGGGACGACGAATGGAACGAATCCCCTATTTTTTCTTCGCAGTTAAGTTTTGTTGCATAAGTACAATATGCTAGATTGGGTTAGATAATCTAACTTAGATTAGAACGAAACAACACTGAATAAGTGCAAATGTGCAATAAAATATTTCCTGTAGACGAAAAACTTGACGATTTTCGTGCGTCCCGTTTGATAAACTCCATCTAACTGTTTCATTTAGCGTCTACTGTTTCATTGTTGGTGGTTGGATATCGAGGCATCAAAACAAAATGTTGATATTGAAATTGAACCTAACAGAGTCGTGTTTTTATTAGCTGACAATTGACACACCATTGTAGTCGTACGTAGTCTCAACACAAAAAGAGTAACGCAACTTATTTTGTATTTGTATTCAATTTACTAGTGACCAGTAGGGAATATGTCATTTCCTTCAAAAACTGAACGGGAGAAATGTTGGACTTCCCGTGACGAGTTGTGGAAATGTCTTGACCAAAATAAAGCTGACCCCCAAAGTGCGTGTGCTCAGCTTAGAACAATTTATGAAAGCTCTTGTCCGTCTCAATGGGTATGAAAATTCTCTAACCAGGGTAGTTGTTAAGCCTAGAATGAAATTATAACATACATTTCTTTGTAGGTGAAACACTTTGATAGGAAACGAGAGTACCTCAAATTTAAGGACAGAATTCAAAATGATGGTTTCGAACCCTTGGACCGGATTCCTAAGTCAGTTTGACAGTTAGACTTAAATACGATTGCAGTCAATAATCCATAAATAATCAAAAATGAACGAAATTGTGTGATCATTAAACATAACGAAAAATTGATTACGCAGCTATGATAAATGTAATGAACTAACTAATAATAATGATATGAGTAGTGAGACACGTTTTTTTTATAAAATGCTTTCATAGCATTTATGTATGTGGCCGTGTAAGGCAAAAATTTCGGGTAGGCAATACTTTACCGAGAATAAATATTCACAAATCCCTTCTTAATCCAATATAATATATAATATCCTTTTGCCAATTTGTAAATTACTAGATAGAAGGCTTTTCAGATTTGTAAAATAATAGGAACACATTAAATGAGATATTTTGAATTAATATAACAATGTCAGCAGTAGAAAACTCAATCAAAAGAAATAAAACAAGTGGAACTAGTCACAAACCGAATTGAGGTGGTAATTTGTTATTTATTTACGATTTTTATTGCGAATAACAGTATAATTACAATATCTCATACAAGTTTACCTACTTAATAATTGGTATTAGCACTTGATTATCTATTCGATACACCTTCATTCCGTGTATGTTCTGTGTCTTGAGGTGATTCTGGTGCTGCTGCGGATGTGGGTTCTTCAATGGTAATGGTATTTGCCTCCAACTCTTCGGCAGCTTTTAATAATTTGCGTTCAATTTCCTCTCCTTCAGTTCTAAGCTGTTGCATTTTTTTGTCATAGTCAACCCCAATGACGACAAGTTCTGGGAGTTGATCCTCCAACATGGCAGTCACCATTTCCAAATGTTTGGCATGCGGCAAGTTTTCCACCACAAGCGTTTTTAAATTTCTAAAAATAATTCACAACAATGTAAGTATTTCCACACAAAATTCTTCATAGTATAATGTAGTCATCATACTTACTTGCACTTTATCAACGCTCCAATTCCTCTCTCTGATACTCTGGTACATCCGCTCAAATCAATGTATTCCAGGTTTTCGTAAAACAATCTTGCTATCCTGTCCAAGCACCAATCGTCAATGAATGGGGTGCTTTTAAAGCTGAGCCATTTTACATAATTAAGATTTTCTGCAATGATTAGATGATCGTTGTCTCAATGAAGCATTCATTTCCTTAGATTATTACTTGTTAACTATGCAGTTTGGGGTATTATTTTTAGCCCGAGTCAGGGCTTATGGAACCGTCATGTCCGTCCGTCCGTCCGTCTGTCCGGCACGATAGAGCCAAAACGGCTGAACCGAATGACTTGAAATTTTTACCATATGCATATTGGACAAAGTTAGGAAACGAGTTCGAAGATGGGCGAAATCGGTCAAGTGGTTGACCAGTGGGGGTCATCTAGGTGGGTGGGGTATTATGCATCAAGATTTCAAAATTGTCGTAGAAGGCTGAAATTGGGTAAAGAGGTTGCTAATGGCTCCTAATAGATAAAAATGACTTCAAGTTGGAAAAATTTTGATCTTGAGGGACCCTATGGGGTGACCCATACCGATTTTTCAAAATCGTCATAACAAGCTGAAATTTGGTAGAGAGGTTGCTAATGGGTCTTAATAGAAGAATATGACATGAAATTGGTAAAATTCTTATCTGGAGCGACCCTATGGGGTGACCCATACCGATTTTTAGAAATTGTTTTAAAAAGATGAACTCCGGCACGGTGATAGTTAAAGGCTTCGTATTAAATAATATGAAGTTAAAAGTGAGTAAATTGCAACCAGAGTAACCCTGGAGGCTGACCCATACCGTTTTTAAAACTTGCTATTTCCATCAGAAATTTGGTATGGAGGCCAAAAACCACTTCTGGATTTAGAAAATTAGTTCCTAACTGAAAATTTAGAAGCGGAGTCTGACTTATCGAGTCAGGGACTCTGTCCCTGACTCGGGCTATATAGAGTCTGCACTGTAGGTTTTTTATAAGAGGTCTTACGAAAATTGCCGAGCCCTTCGTACATTAGCGGAAGGCCGGTGCAGTCGATGGCTTCAACCCTGTACCTCGGGTCGTAATGCGTAGGAAGGGAACAAAGTGCATGGGATATGACTGGGAGGTCCAGCTCATCCACACCCGGTTTGGCATCAATTCGGTACTCCGTAACCCAGTCGGTGTGACCTCGAAAGCGAATCTTTCCTTTACGAGCCACCACAAAGTGAGCAACTGACAAGTCGTAGCCCAAAACCTTTTGGCGAGCTGGATTTATCCTGTACCAATGATCAATAAGAATCAGAAATGAGTGCATATGTATTTATTTAGCATATTACATAATACTCATCAGGCCATCAACTGGGAACCATTATCTAACTCACTCTTGTTGTTTGAGTTCCATTTCCGTGTCCAGTGAAGCCCACCATCTTTTAAGCACGTGCGGTCTGAGATCCCAATCGCCATGAAAGAATGCAAAGTAGTCCGGGTAGCTTCTACTGGCCTCGTCTCCCAACTTAAGAAGGGGGTACGTGGTTGCCTCGCCACGACGTTCGATAAGAGGTAATTTCTTCTCGAGCAGGGCGTAACCTTTTAGCTCGGACTCTTCCATTCGCAAAATCTCTTTTCGCTTCAACCTGGGTTGTCGCTTAATCAAGGCTGTTGAAGATGTGGCCGCCACTGGTGTTTTGTTTTTCTGCTGCTGTTGTTGTTGGGAGACGAGGTTGAGTCCGTGGGAGGGGGGGAACTCTTGGTAGGTGTGGGGAAAGGGTGCGCCTTGAGTGACCGAGGTTGGGCGAGCGGCTACTCCCAGGCTTGACTTGATGGGGGTTTTAGAACTAAAGGAGGTGACGTGAGTGTGATGAAGAGGAAGGCGGTGGGAGGTCTGCTGGAGCAAGTGACGAAGACCCACGGTGGACTGCATAGTCGTCGCAAATCTATAAAACTAGTCGACACTTGAATCTTTTTTTTGCAATGTAATGATGCTATCTATTTTATACTTAATTACAGTTCTACTTTGATTTGATAAATTGAAAACACCGAGTTTTGTTTTAGAAAGAAAACAGAACGAGTAGAACCAAATTCCAAGTGCCGCCTATAAAACTCGATTCATCCAGCCCCACAGTTTACAACCAACGAAAAATAACTTTCATGAAAGAAAAGGTGTGTCAAATAATTAATTACGATCAATGCGATTTTATTAAGTCATCCGCCGTATTTATAAATGTAGTAAACACCATACAGACTAATTATCATCCGACTATGTATAATATGGTTATCATGTTTTATTATTTATAGTGGAGGACGCGAGTAAGGCTTTTATTTATTTGTTCCATCCCCGAAAAAAGGAAGTAACAGAGGAGAGCAGTCCAGTTCCAGCTAAACTGTTTGCACTGGATGACCGATAAAAACTGTCAGTTGTGAAGGATAAGGTTGGACTCGCACATTCTGCTGCCTTCATTTCTTGAAGGCTAAACTCTTCGCAGACAGCGGCACGATTTATCGTTTCCCAGTCGGATGGAAATGTTGAGTCGTTCCACTCGGTGTCAGAGTCACAAGATCCTTCCTCGTATATCACTAAATCCTTTTCAATTGAATCCTCCATCGATTTTGCGAGTTGTGAAGCGACTTCAAATGGACCCCTACTGCAAAATACAATACAGTATGAGAATTAAGAAACAAACTTTATACTATTTCTTAGAGTTTGCTCACCGTCCTAAATCTGCCTGCTCCGGATCAAATAGCAAAAGTAAATTCGAAATGGTTTTTCTTGGTTGCAGTGAAGTTGCATGAATCCCTTTAGAATCAAAGAATAGCTTGCAAAATGAATAGATAAATAATAATAATAATAAATGAATACCTTGAGAAGAACACAGATGAATGACGTTTGCGTTTAACTTGGCAACTTTCTTGTTAAATTTTCCGTTCACGAGATCACCATTTCTAAATTCACTGTTTGCAGAATACATACATATCTGATTTATTTTCAAGTTCTCATTATTGCAAACTAAAATCTTCAGTCTTGTACCTGTATGAGAGGCGGTGTGGTAACCGAAGGTCGAGGTAGTAAGCAATGAGATTGACAAATTGTGTGCTGTAAGTTAAAGCCGCAGAAATGCAATGGGCAGGATTTCGGTGGGTTGAGCCCCCGGAAGTTACCCCGCTCGGAGTTTGGTTTCGTTCAGCTGTAAATTATTTATCAACTGTTTAATAACGTTCAGAGTTGTACATGTAACACAAATCACTTATAAAAAGTGGAGATTTAGATTTGTGTGGTGTACATTGTACATACCCCACATGTTGTAAGCAGAGTAGTCCCCAGAAGCAGGTAATGTGGGTCCATGTGGTCCGGTGATTGAGTAACAGGCACCAAAAGAGCTAACAAGTTCATCGGGTCGGCTCCAGTAATTACTCTTGGCAGCCATTAACGATCGAACAGTGTCATCTTCTTCGTCACTCCATGAATCCGTATTTCCAGATCCAAAACTGAATGTTATATTATTTAAATTAGTATTTCGTTAGAACCAAAAGTACAACAAAAAATTGATTGTTTTTTAACGGTTACCCTTTGGATCCACTTCGATTGCCCTGATTTACTTCTTCGACTGGGAAAACGTGATGTCTTAATTGAATAATTCTGGATTTTGTTCCTCGTTTCAAGTTTTCTTGACGTCTTTGTACTTCTTCGTGAAACCGTTTCAATTTTGTGCAACTGTGAACATATTGGGTTTTCATGTTATCTAATCTCTTGCGGAAAACTGGCCATATAGCTAACTTCTCTTCCGTTTTCCCTTTCAACATGGCGCTCTCTTTCTTTGCTAAACAAAGAAAATAATTGAACAGAATGAACATGTAATACATTTTTAAATCCCTTTGTACGTATAAAGGTAGTACCATTTTGAATTTTTGCATGTAAAGAAACTCGTAACTGATTCTGCAGAGCTATTGTAGCCTGGCATTTGTCGATTTCGTCAGCCTGTAACAACACAAAATCGTCGATAGATGCATATTATGTAATTTGGCCAGTGTATATCTGCATAAAGTGCTTACGATTTTTGAAATTCTGCCTTTCTTGTCCGTGTAGAGGGAGCACTGTTTTTTCAAACCTTGCAAAGTACGTTGGGTGATTAGAAATTTTGACATCAGTTCCGAGTATCTGAAATTATCATGAAATATTTAGCATTAGCAAATCATAAAATTACAAAGTGCACGCAGTTTCATATTAGTGCTTTTCTAGTAAATATTAATGATTAGATTCAGTCTTTTTCCCAAAAACTGGTTCCAAAGGAAACTAGTTTAATCATTTCTATTGATTCATCATCACTTTTTGGACAAAGACTCAAAGTAATGACTGACTTAAATTCTCATGAAAACACGTCACGATTAAATCTCAGAATTAGACGACAAACAACCACCGCAACCTAACCCCGTGTTGTAGAACTTGCACATGCAGAGAGGTTATCATTCGTGATCCTCTGCATATAACCACAACCAGTCGTCACGCAATTTATGACATCTGCAAAGCACAGCATAAATGATTCGGCCAAGGTTTGGATGACCAGAGAGAAGAAAACAAGTAGTTGATTTGATATGCATAATACCCAGCAACAATAATGATTATTGCCCCAAAATACTGACTGGGTGGTCAGTATACCCATACTCGAAGACGACTTATAAAAGCCTTCAGTAGAAAAATAATATGGTCAAGCTAATCACATTACAAGAGGTGTATATAAATATCGTATATCTGTGGCAAAATTCCATTTGCGTGTCTTGGTCCGTGGATAAAGAGCAGATTAGAGACATATTTACTGCCAGGTTTTTCATATACGTAGGAACAAACATGTTGCTCAAAGACATATTCGCCGTTTTCATGATACCGTCCATCGTTTCTCCCGAAAATAACTCCAGCCTGGTTAAGAACTCGGATAGCGTGGAGTTTGAAGACATTTGGACAAATTTCCCCAACATATTCAACAACTCGGGAGGAAGAAAGCTCTTTGGAGGGAGTAGTGCGAACGGGGACGTCGACCAATTATTGGTCCAAGTGAACGATGACATTCAAAAACTGCACCTCGACTACCCGGATGACTACTTTGACCACTTGGAGGACAAGAGTGAGGAAGTCCGAGAGCTGATTCGAAGGAGAAAGCAAAGTGTTCAAACAACGAAGTCGGTGGACGTCGACGTCGTGACATCAGCAGAATCTCTAGCACCAGATGCGCCCAGTAGGTCAACCCCACTGTCAGACGAGGAAGAAGGAGGCCAAACAGAATTCCCAATTTTAATTTTACCTTCTCCAATTGACGCCACGACTACTGCCGCTACTACCACGACCACCAAAAAGCCATCCATCATCAGCGAAGTGAAGAACGAAGCGAGCTCGTTTTTTGGGAAAATTGTTAGCCCAATTTCTGTAAGTTCTGTAAATATTTACGCCACGTGATACACTCGCGCAACGAAGAAGTGGAGATGAATTCGAGCTATTACTTGTCTTGCAGAATGCTGGAAGGAGTCTCTTTGGGAAGAAAACCACGACTACAACCACGACCACGACCACGACTACTACCACGCCAGCTCCGACAAAGCAAGTGGAGGTGACCAAACCGTGTCCCTTAACATACCAGATATTCTTTCAGGGGGAGTGCCGTAACCTGTTACAAAATCAGTACTGCCAACCCACCCAATGGCTCATAGAAGACCCCGACACACTGGGTGCCAAATGTGTGGAAAACCCGTGTCACGCCAAGACCAACACGGCCTCCTTTGGAGAGAAGAAATGCATCACTGTGGGTCACGAGAGCGAGTGTCACACTGGAATGAAGACGTACATTTATAGGTCGGGTGTGGTGGAATGTGACTGCAAAGAGGGACATTTGTTCAACAAAGAGGACGGGACTTGCTACCAAGCCTACACACGAGGCCCCTGTTCAAACGGACAGCACTTTAAATTGTCCAAAGGGACGGAGGGAACCCCTGTCTGTATGTCCAACCCCTGCGTTCATGAAGACTATTTCTGCAATGCGCCCCGATGCCCAAAGCAGGTATGGATATAATTAAATATAATATAAGTACTCAATTTAGAACCCCAATCTTCATGATGCATGACCACTTGCAGTAGTACAATACAACATTTGGTTTTATGTATAACAGAGAAATTGTGAACGAATGGGGTCCCCTTGTGGAGCGAACGGCGCGGCCAAGTATGTCCTCGACCCGGTCACATTCTCCCCTTATTGCAACGAAGGCGAACTCGCGCTGCCACCTAAAATTATTGGTAATGTCCCTATCCTGACATGTGCACCCGGATCACGCAGGTATATCCACTGCTGTTCAACTATTAGATTAATTAACTTGTCTCCCATACAAATCTTAAAAACAAGTATGGTTCTTCTAACAGGGACATTCTCGGGAACTGTAGGACGCCTACAACGATAGATTTTAGTTAGATCATAATCAAATAAGCATGCAAACCCCCAAGTCGAGCTTCTTTAAAACATGTGCCGTGCTTTGTAGTATCGTATTGTAGATAATTTTAACTTCGGATACACCCTCATCATAGTAGAAAATTTGTTAAAAACCAAATGATCAGTCGGGTTGACGCACTTTGCTTTCCTAGCAAAATCCCCAGTCACTTCGCTAGAACAGAGGGAGCAGGGTACATGATCTAAGCAAAATAATAAATACCAGGAATTGAGGGAAATATTACTGACGACCAGTGTGCCTTAACTTACCGATTGAACAATTTGGTTCTTGGGTCTGTGGATGAATCATATAATGCATTTCTAACATCACAAATAACGCTACCTGAAACCGTTTGATCATAAATTAGTCCAAAAAAACAGCTCATTGGATTTTACATGTGTGAATCTGGCCCATCCGCCGCATATGCAGGTATCGCAATCTGAGATTTTGCTAGTGAGAGTTGGGAGTTTGCAAAAGCCATTAGCACCTTTATTTTTTATCGTCATTACTCGAAGGTAAGTATGTACAAGCCATGGATGTATAAGAATCTCAGCTTCATTCATTTCGATCGGACTCGTAATTTAACTACAGTGTTCCTTAGCTTTGGTACAAGCGTTGCCATTCAGCAGCAGGCTAAACTGATTGCTCTTTTTGCATTGACCAACATAATGAATACGTCACTACATCCACCTTGACCATGATGAATGTAAATGGCCAAATTGGATATTACGTCAAGTGATGTCATTCATAATCAATTCATAAAACACCTTTTAAGATCGATGCATTTCTTTGGCATGTACATAAATAAAAGTTTCTGAGGCACGAGGACTAATCATCAAATCACATTTGTGAGAGCACCAGCATTAAAATCGAGTAGTAGACTATACAGTATTAATCAATAGAGGCTAAAATTAAAAATTAGTGCTAAAAAATGGAAAGAATTTTAATTCTACTTTGTGCTCTATCAGCCTTCCCAATTTCTACGAGCAAAGCTAGCCCAATTTTAACAATTTTTGCTCAGGCACGACACACGATGGCAATCTCTTCTAGCACGGAAGGCAGCAAAACTAATAGTAATATTTTGCACTATCAAAACCCGGTTTTTGCTGAAGTTACCAATGACGAACAGCAAATTCTCGGCGCTACCTCCACTATGAACCCTGCAAGTACAACTCTGCCCCCACAGCAGCAGCAAATATTGAAGGATTCTACAATGACGACGCATCAAATGCAACAAAACTACTCTTCTAGTTTAAATTTCACGTGCAGCAACCCTTCACAAACTGAGTACAAAGGGAAGTGCTTGCAAGTGTTGCAACGACTCCCTTGTCCTCCTGGGGAATGGTTGGTAGAAGATGCGGCGTCCGGGAAGGGGACTTGCGTGGAAAATAAGTGCCCCAACAATGCCAACACTGGATTCTATAAAGGTCGATGTGTCAAACTATCATCTGAGAACTGCCCCAGAGGGATGAGAACTTATATTTACAAGTATGTAGGCATCAATTTTCAGTCTGATCAACTAATGAATAATACTCACGCAATTTTGCCATTTCGTAGGACTGGTGTGGTGGACTGTGACTGTAAGGACGGTCACATCTACAACTCGCAAGATGGATTCTGCTATGAGGCCTACCGTCAAGGTCCATGCAAATCAGGAATGGTCTTTATCTCGACAACAGATCATGTTGGACGGACAACAACAATGTGTAAAAGAAATCCATGCAAAACAGATGGGTACTATTGCAGTGGGGGAGACTTTAAGTGCGAACAACGAAAGGTAATTAATTTCTGCAAATATGTAGTTTAGTGAAAAAGACAACCTTCATTCACTTCAATATTAACAGATTTCTACATACTGGGTTTTCCCAAACTATGGGCTATTCAAATTTCCAAAGACACAGCAACCTCTCGTCTCGTGCATCAAATTTGGTTCACCATGCACATCGAACGGACAAGGAGTATTGGTTATTCATCCCGAAACAAACCAACCTTATTGTCAGCAGGATTTGCATGACATAAGCTTGGGTACTTCTAATACGAGAATTATTGGAAATGTCCCTATTTTTAAATGCGCAGCTGGATCGAGGAGGTTCGTACATATAAATTATTAAATATTTGCATAGAGTAGTTAATTGACTTATTAAAATTATAGGGACATTCTTGGCAACTGCAGAACTCCGACGGTGATTGATTTTAGCTAGCTATTTATTACTACTGAATACTCAGCTTAACTTATACGCAATGAAATTAAAATAAATTATTGAAATTTAAGTAATGCGCACTATATGTTTTGCCTTACCGTTCTTTAGACTGTGGTGCATTTCTGTAGTTGTTATTTTGAACACAAAAATCTCCTTTCCGAAGGCACTCTTTGCATGTGAGGCGTTGTCTTTTCCTTTTGCATAGTGGACAGGGCACTTTTTCAACGAAGGCAGCCGTGGAGACTGCAGGACTCGTGAGAAGCAGTTGGTCAAAATTTTCATCATCCTCTGAATCTGAGGAGGGCACCTGTCAAAGAAATGGATACATAAATTAAATTATTATAATCCTAACCTATAAAACTTATTGTGGTGGAACTGTTCGTCGTCTCTTTTTACCTGAAAATCTACTGGGGCTGCATCCTCAGTATAAATGGCTAACACTGTTCCACAATTATCAACAGTAGATTTTGCCAACGTGCTGGTCGACGAGGTGGTCATCTGATCTTCATGGCTCCCTTTGTCTTGGTCATCGTCGTCATCATCCTTAATTACGTCATGTTCTAGTGGTGGGCATGATTCTTCATCCATTCTCACCGATTCCGGTTGTTGATTCGTCCTCACTCCCGGATGAATAATTCAGCAGGCTGCCTAGAAATGAGAAGAAATCATAAATGAAATCCAATTATTCAACTTCTCAGCTGATCGAGACCAACTACCACAACAGAATGGTGAATGGTCCTGTTGTTAATATTCAACTAACCTCAGCAAAACGACTATGTGATTCGTCATTGACCATGTCCCTCAATCAATGGTCAAAATTATTGTTCTTATGCCAAACACCACTTTCTCTCCCCAAGTGGTAAAAGTAGTTTGTGGCCTCCTTCCTTTATACCTATTTCTTTGTGTTTTGTGTACAGCAAAAAGTGAAAATTTGCAATGTTATTCTTTATTGTTGCGAGTGAACATAGTTTGTGTTGAGAACTCGCGCTGGGCTGCCTCATCTCAGATGATTGGCTCGGATGACGTCACTCCCACTGATTTTTGCGAGCACGGCATCCACCCAGAGTGTGAGGGTCGGGATTTCCGTGGGTGTGGTTCAGGGTGGCGTCACATGTCGAAATTGGCGATGGGACGAGGGGGACGTGGTGGGTGGAGACGATGGCTTGATGAACTTGATGGAAGGTGCTGCTGCTGCGGTCTGTTGCTGGCAATTTTGCTGAAGCACGAAAGAAATCAAGTTGCTTGTTCCAGGCCAAGTTCTTGTGCTGCTTCTCTCATTCCATTCATTCATCCCTGCACACGACTCTATAACACGAATAAGATCATTGCTTGGCTTTTTACTTGCACCGTTTTCTGCCCAACTTTATACAAAGTTTCCTTCTTCTGTCATCGTCGACGTCGTCGTTATCCCTCTCCTCCTCCTCACAATTAATTCGTTGGTTAATAATAGCTGGAATAATAATAAGCGACAAGGAAGGTCATCATCAACACAGCGGCGGCCTTGTCTTCTTCCTTATCAATTGAACAAGCGATTCAATTTTAGTTGGGTAAGTAGTGCGAAGAAGATGCATAATACGGTTAATAATATCAAGATGAGCGGAAAAAACAACCGTGAAGGTGGAAGGCTTGGTTGTGAATTAATCAAATTTGTCATTAGAATGCAAAAAGTTTTGAAAAAATAACGAGTACTAAATAGTAGCAATAATAAGCGGATGCGTATTTGGTGTTTTATTGTTGGAAGGCTTTGTAATTTTAAAATCCACCAACAGTTTCAAGCTTTATTAGTACTTGTTTTTTAGTTGAAGAATGAAGAAAGTTGCTAATTCTTTTGGGCGTGGTTCTTATTTCAATTCAAATCATAAGAATTTGGTGCGATTTTCGCAACTTGTGACCTTATGACAGTGTAGAAAGAAAAGCTAAAAATAGGTATCATAAAAATAATTATTGACAACGTTAACTTGTTTATTAGCTTCCTTCTCTACATCAAGATGTCAGGGTCACTTTATTGATTATGCATTTAAGTACTTATTTACTAGAATTATCATCGAGTTAAAGCCAATCATCAAAATCACCAGAATGCTATTTTGCATGGTTATATGCGAAATATGATAGAACTGACAAGATTAATTATTATCCGTTTTTCGTTACAGGTGTCTTTGTCGGAAATTTTAGAGGAAGCAGTAAGAAGAAACTATTTTTGAATCTACTCTGGTCAAGAAAGGGCGTGCAACGCTCACACGCAGTCATCACGCTGACGTCGGGGAGGAAATTTATTTTTTTATTTTGAATCGTTCTGTTATGGTGAGTTGACTCTCTGCAAAATTTTATAGATCTATGATCCCCAATTACCTTTCGCGTTTAGTTTAATGAACCAGAATCGACCTCGAACATCTCTATTATCGTGATCTTTTTGTTACAATTTTCGTAATAGAGCGATCCACAGCATTTAATAAGCTGACGGATGAACTCTGTTGAAACAAAAGGGTTTGTTGGTTGATAAACTGAATGTGTTGTCAATTACAGCACATCAATTTGACGCCAATTTACTAAAGTTTGCTCTTTATAAAAAACGATAAAACCATGTAATGTGTAATACTTACTCGGCTGGGTCGGCTGACGTGACATGACGTAATTTTGATTTTTTCCGAATTTGATATCAGTTTGCGTGATGTGATTACACATATATTGTAATCATAAGCCAGCGAATGGCGATATTATTAGCATGCTGCCAGTTCAATTATGCTAGCGCAGCCTGTGGCATAATACTTCTTTGTTAGTGCATCGTTGTTGTAGATTGAACCAGGTGAGACATTGTTGTACCAAATCGTACTCCTTCTTTGACACACGGGCCAGTCTTAGAGACAAAGTAGCCGGCAAAACTCTGACCCCGTAGTGTGAATAATAATGCCGAAGGATTGTAATAATTCAGAGCGTCGGGTCGGGTGGTCATGTCATATATTTGCTCCCTAACCTCTGTTGTGTACATTAAGCCGAGTTAGAAGTTATTTGTGGAGTATGTAGTGTAAGTACGAGCAATTTGTCTAGCCATTTTAGTGGTAACTACATGCATTCATTCCAGGAGTACGTAGTAAAACACAGATTTGGCAGAGTGAAAGCAGATTTACTACAACGTCATGTACAGGCACAAAAAACGAAGAGTGAAAGGCGAGTAGTGGCAAAACAATAAGTGCTTTCTTAGTTAAGAGTTGACAATATTTTATGTTATTCTAATCCTCATAAATCACATAGTGGCGAAACTGACGAACTCGGTGGGGTATAAAGTTCACAAGTTTCGGTGGGAATTTTGAATTTTTTTGCAAAAAACTGCAAATATCATCTGGCATTGTTTATGTTTTTAGTGGTTTCCAGTGGGAAGAGTATGTGTGGTGGTGGCTTCCCACCACGCATACTCAAATTACGCATATGACAAATTGAGACGAATCAGGAAAAAATGCAATTTTTTGAGCTTCTCAATCTTATACCGAGATTAAATGTGCACTCAAAAATGTGAAATTTGTTGAATTACAACTATTGATAGTTGGGCAACAAGGGAGCATGCCCTTTAAGGAATTGATATGCTACTTTTATTTATATTAAATGACCAATATCAATTTCCATCAAAATTTTGTTTTCCTCGAGATTAATTGATTAATATAAATAAAAGTAGCATATCAATTCCTTAAAGGGCATGCTCCCTTGTTGCGCAACTATCAATAGTTGTAATACATCAAGTCTCACATTTTTGAGTGCACATTTAATCTCGGTTTTCGAATTACAAGATCAAAAACCTGTGCAAAAAATAATGCATGGGGTAACATACGGGAGAAATATTGAGCGAGAGACTGTATTGGCTGATAGAGCGGCCAGAGCAAACTATTACGCCCCGTTAACCGACCAACTCTCTTCTCACACTCGGAGTAGTCGGGATTGGAAAACTTTGCAAGAAAAGAAAGAATCCCTGATTCAAATCTACATGTATTTATGTTGGTAGGAATACCAGGATCGAATATTTTGCCCACTTTCTCCACTTTTTTTTCATCCTCTTTACATCAGCAGCATGCACTTAATTGTACGTGTGTAATGTATTGTTTGAATTAAACAGGTCAGAGTACTAGACTCAAAGTTTGCAGCATTGTTGGCTTAATTGCTCTTTTGTGTAATTCATGGTCTCCTTCTTTCTCTGGTCTTGATGGTGAAAGGCAGGAATCACTCTATCCAGTCAGTCGCCTATAAATACACCGGCCTTGCCTTATTTTCTCAAAACGTACTTGTTGCCTTCACGGCGCACAGTTGCCTTCTTGCAGTTTATCAGGCATGTACGTTTTGGGTTTATCTTTGTGCATATGCTCGAAATGTTTTTTGTATTGGTGGATATTTACATATGTGGTGCTATTATTTTTTCTGCTTTCCATCCATGAGGAATTCTACTCCTAAGTATGTCTGCCACAGCTTAACAACGTAGTAGAGAAATGAGGTTTTGTTTTCTCTTCTGATCTCTTGGGTTCATTCAATCGCTGAGTCAGAGGAAGGAGTTGGCGAAATGATTACAATACACATGGCATTGGAATTATTTTTGCATATTATTATTGCTCCGTTGTTTCTGTCTCATTTCATTCCCTTGAGAGAGATAGCGAAGACGAATGGTGGCAGTGGGCCCATGGAACATGCAATGCCTGTCTTGTGGTGGGTAGGATTGCATTTAGGGTTACCTTGACCCACCTACATATTTCGAAATCTCTCTCAAACTGATATATTCCCGACATTTGAAAATGTGAATGCAATTTCTTACCAGAATAGTCTCATGTCTTTCGACACGGAGAAAATAAATAGACTGATATTACAACAGCAGACAGATGCGGTAAAATATGTCACAATGAGAAAGGGCCAAGGTCTCACTCACCTTTAACTCTATTTATTGTCCTTTCTCTGAACAACTCTTACTTTGATTTGATTTCTTTTGCTCACAATTCATTTTAAACATTTTTCCCCTTTTTCCCTCTCACTCTCGCTTTCTCTTTTTTTCTATAAAAGACATTCAGTGTTATCATCACCGTTAGCTGCGAGTACATGTAAGGGAATCAATCACTCGTCCTACAACCATTTCATCACAATCCAACCAGCGTAGGTTGGTAGTAGATTGTTTTCTCTATAAGCTTTGTTTGAAACTCTCCTTGGGTGCTTTTGGACTGGAATCTCGGCATCCAGGCGGAAAGAGTACACATACGATTTTGTGCAAAGTGCGATGCATTCTAGCAAATCCTTTACATCATGCAACCCTTTTCCTCCACCATGTTGGAAGAGTAAAGGATTTTGCGAATGGCTTCCCTAATTCACATTCCACCAAAAAGTAGATTGGATTGGAAACACGACTCCTGTTGGACTTTGGTGTATTTGAAGAAGGCCAAGACGAAGCTGAAAGGAGGGCAAATACTGGGCATGTAGTTTAGCTGGCTGTTATCCTTTGCCTGAGTTTGCTCTCTCTTTCACTCACTCTCTCTCTCTCTCTCTCGGGTTGGTGTGTTAAGCAGGAAAACTTTTGGAGAAAGTTGGTGGATCCGAGTCGAGCTGCTTTAGTTCCAAGGCTGCTTTGGGCTCGGTAAGACCACATTTGAACTACTCACTGACTGAGAAAGTCGAGTCCATCCATATAACAATACCTACATATATCCATACAAACTAGTAGTCTCTCAAGGACAGAATTAGAATTTGCACAGATTTTACTTCTTGAAAAATACGGGGGAGTTTACACAATTGTGCCAGTCGGAAAATTATCCTGTTTTCATTTTTACGGGGGCTCTAAGGCTTTCCCAAAGACGGGCGGTGTAAGTGTGTGCACTTTCACTCACACTCAATTATTGTGCGCCTCTGTTTTCGGGGATTATAGACCGAGTGTTGTTGTTAGGAATTGGGTGACTTGCCGGTTTTTTTTGTCTCGAGAGATAGAAAACTACTTTCTAGTATTGTCCCATTGAAACATTGGATTGATTCAACATTCGACGGAGAGTTTTGGCCGGACCAAACCGAATAGAAAGAAGTTCGAGGTGACCATAATAATGAGGAAGCGTCATGTTCTACTAAAGTGGCAGATTGGTGCTGCCCTGGTTGTCATCAGGCGTCGAGTGTGCGTCACTATATTTAAATATATTAATTATTATTCATACATATCTAATTTCCATAAATTATTATTATTATTATGTTTTACAAGTAGTATATTTATATAGTTTTGTTTTGACCATTTTATTCTATCCTATGTATTTTACATTGTATTCATTTTGCTAACTGATTCTAGCGATTCTATATTGATAACAGCAGATCATTAGTTTCTTGTCATGTTTCGCGTCGCATCGGAAGTTTCGATATTTCACCTTTCATCACAATGCAAACAAACCGTAATGGAAAGTAAAGCCAATAAGTTTTTGAGCATATCCTTCATTCACTTTCTGATCTGTGGTGCTGCTGGTTGGACCAAGTTATTACGAGAGGAGATGACAAATTATTTGGCGACGGTAGCTTAGGATTAGTCGTACGTAGTCATACTGCTGCTGAATTGTTGGTGGTGAGATGAGATGGTAGTGAGCAGAAAGGGAGACCAATTTTATTTTTGTCCGCAATAATACTTTCACCATCAGCCCAGCTCGCGACAGCTTTCACCGCCCTACAAACTCATCAGTCACTTCTTATTCCTCACCATGAGACCTTTATGGGCTTGGGCAACAACCGTCTCTCTGCTTAGGCTTCGCTATTGCCACATTTCATCATCTCACACGCCCATGAATGAGCATGAAATTTCTTCATTTTTTTGCGCAACAATAATGACAAGCCAAGGATGTAACCTAGCCAGCAGGAGAGAGGAGAAAGAAGGTGATTGGTAAAAGGTTCTATGGCTGGCAATGGGGTCCGGTAAAGCTCCCACTAGAACAATGTCTCCATGATGAGAGGCGAATCATAAAATATTCATTCTCAGCTCAGTAATGTATGCAAAATCACGTACTTTGTGGAAAGTGATGCGGGGAGAAATGTCTTTCCATCCAGCGAGCCAGAGCAGGGGCACGGTTATGGTTGTCTTCCCTTTCACATATCCGCCGAGGATGAGGACGACCTGACCTCCAGCAGAGCGAGAGGAGAGAACCCATGGCACGAAGAAGGCTGCTTTCTGCTTGGGTGGTGTGGCTTGTGAGATGAGATGTGGATACGATATCTCAAGGGATACAGCAGAGCTTGAATCTTGGTCTTCCTTTCATCATTCCATTTTTTCATTTATTTTCGATGGAGGAGCAAATATTATGTGTGTGGGCCTAGCCAAGTTTTCACCTGTCTGACTTTCTCTCATTTCTGAGGAGACCTCCAGGCTGCAAACTGCACCAGTATCTCTCTGCTTGGTTGGTTGGTTGCATGTGCCTTGCTCTTAAGATTAGGAGTATGCAGTAGTATATATTTTTATGAAAAGTCTGGCTTGCATGGTTTGACTTGGCACAATTTCGACGTTTCTCATGATTTGTGATGATGCTAGTGACGTGCTTTCTTATCAGATTATTTCATACTATTACTCTTCATTTGGTCACTTTGTCAGTGAAGACTGTGCGCATGTCATCACCTCTCCTCCTCTCTGTTAATCCACTAACTTCTTGGTGACTTTCTTCCTGTTGGCACAATAAGCGACTCCCCGTATCTCATCTGACTAATAGGTAGTTATGTATGTTCTATTTATCCTGGTGTAGTAACGTGGCTATTGTCATGATAAAATAAGCAAGGACGGCCTGAATTGAATACCCTGTACGTACGGAGTAGCAGACGTTCGTTAGAAGATGTATGCATTTACGGTATCTCGCTGCTGCCCACCCAGTTCTGAACATTTCTCAAGAAGACGTGAAACTGTCAGGGAAAGTTTCACGTCTTTGCCTTCCTCCTCTCTTTCTGGTATAATTTCTCTCCATTCCACGCGATAATAATATAATAAATGGTTCTGGGAGTTGGTTCCTTGCCTAGTGGAGCAGAGTCGAGTCGAGTGGTGTAGATATGCTCTGCTCCATTTCCGTTGCATGAAAGGACGCCGTTCGCAGTTTGTGACACGTACATGAATGCAATGGGAATATGAGTGGAAGAAAATAAGTGCGAGGGAAAGTTAAGAGATTTCTCCTCTTTTTCACCACCCGGCAGAGAACCCACTTATTTTACATCCATAATGTTGACTCGTTCGAACTTCACTGGAATATGGAAAGTCACTCCAGAATTGGAAGCATAATGAATTGGACGTTCCCACTTTTCCTAGAGCAGACAATGGACATATTCAAATCACGATTAGTAGGAGACTAAAGGACTTTGCAGACCGATGGCACAATTCAAATGTGCCATGTATATTATTATAAAAGATCCATCCCCGCTATCTCCACGTATACACTAAGTGTAGTATTCATAACATATTGCTATTTAGCAATATATGTTTTAAAACATACGAAGATGGGAAGATTAGATGGTATCATAAAAGTGCATAGTGCATAGTCCATTATATCATCAATCAATGTTGCCTATAACGTTAAGTGGCATATGATCATGAGGATTGCCGAAAGATAACCACCGACAGCACCACTAAATATGTACGACTGTTTCATGGAATGATTAATGCAGTTTTTGTGAACGTCACCCACGCGTGCTAAATCAGACATATGCATGGCTCGGCTCTCCTTCTTTGTAAAATTCATGTTTGATGTCTGTACATGGCGATATTACCAGTGAATGGTGGTAGCAATCGAGAGTGAATTGTTGCTGGAGAATTAATTTCCCTTCCCGTCCTCTCGCTCTCTCTCTCTCAATACTCCCAATAAGTTTAGTACGTGCTTTCTCCTGGAGAAAGTTGACAATAATAGCTCGAGGAGAGGAGGATTCGGGAAAACAATTCTGTCTCTCTCTGGGAAATCCAAGCTACCACGACGAGCAGTAAAAAGTTTGTCCATCGCTCTCGTTTTTTTTTCACTCATTATTTTTACGTATAGAGAAAAGTTGGATGTTGAGTTGACTTGCTAACTTTACGTGCTTCGCCTACTTCTTTCCGTTTGTCAATTATTATCTGATTTCTTGTTGTTCTTTTCTTTTGTTCAAGTTGTTCCGTTGAGTTTAGTTTTATATTCCTTTATACGTATTTGTTTATATGGATGGTAGGATGAAATACATAGTCGTGTGATATATGATGTGAACCACTTGTGCAATCAATTTGTTGTTGTTAGTCCCCACATATTTAGTAATCCTCCAACTGGTGAGGAGGAGGAGGTGTAGATTTATGGACCTCGAACTAGTTCGTCGAAAGCTTTTCCGCTTTCACTTCATTGCCATAAACTCAAATGGGAGAGGGTGAGACCTTTATTACATAAATCCAAAATACTCGCTCAATAACATCCATATTGTGCTGCCGATTATTCCCAACTTGGCTGCATTTATTATTTCGCCACATTTTTGTACGAGCGACGTTTCCTAAAAATATGATGCCCAAAGATGATAATCATATGTATGTACTTAATACTTATGTACCACTACTTGACAATAGTGGTTTACAGGTTTATAATTTGTGCTTATATATTGGCTTTGGCCTACGTCATTAGATTTTTGTGCATATAAACTATTCACCTCGCACAAAGAAAGATGTTCAGAGGTTCGATTCTATGGTTTAACGCTTGTGTAGAGTATCCAATAAGCGAGACGACATAATGCTGGAACGATAAACATTGGTTGTATAATGTGCTTCCTTTGAATGCAGAAACAATGAGATGGGGGCACTGCTTGATAAGCCCAAGACCGACAAGTACAACGAGCAGGGGGAGTGGAACGGGCTTCGCTATGGGTTGTCCAGTATGCAGGGGTGGCGAATTGAGATGGAGGATGCCCACTGTGCAGGTTAGTAACTTGTATCAGAACAGTAAGTTGTATGAGGCAGTATTGCAAATGGAACATGAACTGTAAAGTTAATTAATTAAGGATAGCCCGATCCTTATCAACATGATTGAAGTGGGAGTTGACCTATTTTTGTGCTAAAATCGGGGGGTTTAATGATTTATTAATTAATTTATTTCAGTCATGGGGCTTCCCGGAAATCTGAAGGACTGGGCTTTCTTTGCTGTTTTCGATGGTCATGCTGGAGAACGGGTCTCATCCCACTGTGCGGATAACTTGCTAGAAACCATCATTCAAACGGAACAAATTGCAAAGTGTGTCAATGAGGAGGATGTTTCCATCGACGAAATTAAAAAGGGAATTCGGGATGGTGAGTTGCCCGATTTTGCTCTGGCTGTCAGCCATAAATATGCATATTCATAAACGTGTTTTTGTTTGTGCGTGTAGGATTTTTGTTGCTGGATGACAAGATGAGAACGATCCCAGAAATGGCCAGTGGTGAGTAAAATATATTATAGATGATGCGATTGTTGTATTGTTCCATTTCTCGTTGCACATTATGATTTAATGTGGTCAAACTTTAGGAGAAGACAAAAGTGGTTCGACAGCAGTTTGTGTACTGATCTCCCCAACTCAACTTTATATTGCCAATTGGTAAGTAATACAAAAGTTGCACACTACAACATTTAACTTTATCTGTTGTTAATTAATTGTTTGGTTAACTTTTATTGTCACAGTGGAGACTCGCGTTCTGTCCTTTGTCGAGATGGACGAGTGTGTTTTGCAACTCAGGATCACAAACCTATCAATCCTTCAGAAAAAGAGCGTATACAAAATGCTGGAGGTAGTGTAATGATACAAAGGTACAAACCCACCACTTGTTGAGTAGTGAATCTTTTCCCATACATTTAGTATTTGGTCTATTGCAAATGACATGTTACTTTTCTTGTGTTTATAGAGTAAATGGGTCCCTAGCCGTGTCCAGGGCTTTGGGTGATTACGAATACAAAAATGTGGAAGGAAAGGGCCAATGTGAGCAATTGGTGTCACCCGAACCTGAAATTTCAGGTGAGTCTAATTTTAATTTAATTTAAGAATATAGTGATGCCTATAACAAATTACGTATAAATTATACATAATTTATTATACAATGTAATACAGTAGAATACTGAAATTATTATCAAAACTTGTACAAGTTTAGTTTATTCAAGATAAAAATTTAACGACATATTAGCTCAGCTACATGTTTTGTGGTCGACTCATGTTTTCAAACCATTCAATGCATTTTACGAAATCAATTTGGTGGCAAACAAGGTTTCTAAAAAGCTATCTGAGCTCAAACTCGAGTGATAACCCGTCGATCCTACCAATTCAATTCTACGATCTTAGTCAATCAATTGAAATTAATCGAGTCAATTACATTAAATCTGAATCCTAATTTATTTCAGTGGAATCCCGTGACGAGGTCCGCGACGAGTTCATGGTGTTAGCTTGTGATGGTAATAATAATTGCTATGAACAATTAATATTGATCAAATACAACAAACTGTAACCAAATTTGTGCTTTTAATAACAACAAAATATTTTGTGCAATAGGAGTTTGGGATGTCATGTCAAACGAGGATTTGGTGGAGTTTATTAGGTTAGTTTTTCATTTTTAGCCTTTTTGTAGAAGGATGATGAATTAACTTAATTATTTACTAGGCTCAGCTCTGAAGAATAATGACTAAATATTTTTGTTTTGATTTATCAGATCAAGATTGCTAATTACCAATGACTTGGCTAGCATTTGTAATCAGGTCATCGATACTTGCCTCTATAAGGTAAAGTACAAGATATAACTTAACTATCAATTCGTTCATTACTTGTTATATTTGTATCTAGAAATGAGTCTCAAAAACCAAAATCAGTGTGTAGGGTTATCATTGCATTTTAATTCGTCAATCAAAAATATCGCATTTTCCTCCCGATTTACTTTACGTTCGTCTTTGTTTAGCTTACTATATATAATAGCTCGATACTTGTTTGTACAAGGTTTGTCTTTTTCTCCTTAATGTTTTTATCCGTAAGTCTCACGTAAAGTTCAATCCATAATAGACTTTGTGTCTTCCTGCTAGTTCCGTTGTGCAGTGCACCCTATAAGTTTGAAGATTTATATATTTTTATGATGCGATTGCAGGGTAGTCGTGATAATATGAGTATGGTTCTGGTAACTTTTCCGGCATGCCCCCCACCCGTGGACGAAGCGACAAAGAAAGAAGCTCAGCTTGAAGAGCTGTTGAAAAATCGTGTTACGGAACTTGTTAAAGAATCGGACGGTAATGTGGAGCTCCCTCATATTCTTCAGACTCTAGGTGAGTGGTCCACAAATATTTTAAACGGAATATTTGTACCCTTGTCACCCTTGCATTTGGGTTTTGCGAGGTTGTACATTTTTGACAAATAGTAACCCAAATAGTTGGTACATTAAGGATAAAACGCAGCTAAAGATTTAGATATTTTGATTGTAACCTGGATGTGTTTTGCAGGTGACGAGAATATCTCAGACTTGCCACCTGGGGGAGGACTAGCAGCCAAGTATAATTAACCACTTTTCTATTATTACTCAAGCATATGATATTAATTATTAACAACGTTATTGTTATCCCCCTTTTTAGACGAACCTTTATAGAATCGGTGTACAAAGTTTTATGTCCAAATAGTGCAGATTCTGTAAGTTCTCAGATTTTAAGCAGATTTGGAACAAATGTCGAATGCTGTTTGTAGTTTTGGTAATATTTTTTGTAGGCGGAATCTTAATGATGCCCATCAAATCTACTCCTACTCCACACATGTTCATCAAACATCACCATCGTCAATGTATATCCATCTGTTCAAGAGTTTCCAGTTATTCCAAGCCGAATGCAAAACTCGTCAACTTCATTCAAGACACTCCGCGCGTGTGTGCGGTGTGTAATCAGTAATGTGACATTCGAAACAAAAGAATGGCAATCACCTTCATGTATACCTACCAATTTATTATGATTTTACTATTATTCTACATACATACTTATAACAATAACAATTGTTCCTTTTTTAGCCAATTTTAACGTGTGGCTGAAACACATCACAGAATTTTACTTATTGTACACGCAATTTTATAATACGAAATTGTTAATATTTGTACATCGTCGTGTTTAATATTATCTAAAAGACTTGATTTTTTTGCGTCATTATTTGTGATTTAAATTGAACATCAACCAAACTTGGATTTACTATATGTGTAGTTTTACTGCTATGCTATATACTGGGTTTGAATTTTGTACCACGTTTTCAACGCATTCTTTTTTGTGGGTATCAGCCAATTACCTCACTACAAATATATAATTTGTCCAAATATTCAGAAAAAGCATACTAACATGCAAATCTTCTTACGCTTTCCCGTACTCTCTCTCTCTCTCTGATAATATTTTTGGTTTCATTCTTTCAAACGGGACTTGTCTAGGCGTTTCTAGATTATTAGTGTGTTTATTGGAGGATGATATATATAAAGTTGGTTCTATTGCATATGTATGTGCGTGGTCATGATCACATTTTTGTTTTCGTGGCTGTAGTGTAGGCGAAAGAAAAATAGGTGAAGTAGTAGTTCTTCAACCTTGCAGTATCTTCTAGTGTGATAATGACACAAGAGCCGCATAAATAATTCCGTTTATAAATTGACCAAGAATTAATTGCTTTAATTGATTGATTATGAATAATGGAGATGCCCTGTGGGTGTGTTGCTTTGTAGCTTAAGAAGAAGTTTCACTTTAATTACTTGGTTTTCCGAGGCGGAATTAGTTGCGGGGTATAGAGTTATGTATAATAATGATAATACTGATTGAATTGGTGTTACCGCGTATCCAAGAGTTTGGTGGTAATGAGTAGTAATGTGTACTGACACGAAAAATAAGAAGAAGGTCCGTCTGATGTATGACGACGACCGATTAATGAGAGGCACATACCGTATATTAACCCAGCACATGTACACCATACCCCATGCAGACGCTTTACCTTAATATAATATATATACCAACGCATTTCAGGAGAATAATGTTACATATATACGACTTGTACAACGGATGAGTTAACGTATTACTTGTTATATTCTACCAACAGTGATGTGATCGTAGGGATGAGAGAGAGAAATATAATATAGATAATATTATGATGATGATGATGGTGGGGTTGTGCCCTCCTTCAGAAAAGCAGCGAATGCCAAATACTTATCGTGCAAAAAATATATTCTAACTTTCAAGCGGAAATATTTCACGGGAGGGAAAAAAAGAAGATAAAATCATCATCATCATCTCAACCAAATCAAACAAACCCAAAACCAACTAACTATTCTTATTATTTTATTATTATTATGTACGTACCTCTATCAAAACCAACCCTTTTGTATAAGTCTGCAATCTACAACTGTACAACACTAAACTGATGTTTCTATATAAAAAATCGCCAGATATTTCTAGACGACTCTGTGACGTATAAAATGATTATTTGTCCTGTGAATCAGTCGATTTCAAAGCGAGGAGTATATTATTATTATGTAAAGTAGAAAATATATATATCTCTAATTAATTACAACTGCAAACAGTAATAAAATAATGATAATCTGTGTTAAGGGATAAAATATAACGACGGGGTTCGTGAAAACTTGATCACTTTTGTTTTAAATAAATTCACTCTTTTGTCGTGTCATATTCCTCTCTCTTTTTGAGCCCGTGTTATAAAAGTGTCTGAAATTCACTCTTTATTTACTATTTTCTATCTTTTCTTAGTCAACAAATCATATCAAATTTTGGAAGCGTGCACAAATCCAGAGGTGGCGAATTAGCAAAAATTTTTGTTGCAGAGGCAGTAGGGACTCTGAGAGAACTTTTCAGGGCAGCATGGATGTTGGTTTGACCGGGTCAACATACTCTTCTGGTCCCTTTCCAACCTCTTTTCTTGCTCCATCTGGTCGCGAATCTGCTGTTGTTGAGCGAGGTAGTCGGGGTCCAGATATGGTGACCCCTCACAATCCTCCGGAACGCACAGACGCTGCTCTTGAGCCAGACTTACCCATGCCTGCCTGGGAGAACTGTGTATTGCACATATGTACATATGACATTTGCAGCATTCAGCACTCATTTTGATTCATAAAAGTTGAATAAATATGGGTACGGACTTGATCACTCCTCGACAAGGGTAGGGAGCAAGACCATCGGGTCCACAGGATTTGAAGAATGGGTCGCACCGTCGCCTCCGCATCTCTTCGATTGGAACGTTGTCGTTGGGATTGAAAAATCCGGCAATTATATTTGTTCTACATGGTTGGTCCTTTAGACGCCACACATTCTCAGGAGACTCGTCCTCACTGTCCGGGGTTTCGTCACAATCAGACTGATTTGCTTCATACTTTGAGTATTTAATGACTTACGGCATTTCTACTGCCACGGGGTATTTGCATGGGTCCAGAATTTCAATCTCGCACTGTGGAGGGGGGCACGGGCAGTAGCGGTCCAAATATTTTTGACGTTGTTCCCAATATTCTTGGATCTTGGCCTCCGCCTGCTCCTGTCGGTAGCAGTTGATGTCACACTCGGGCTTTTCTCTTGGCAGTCGGAACTTCGGAGTCGGTCTGTGTACCAGAGAATTTCATAATTTCATAATTTAATAACCAATTTAGTAATTTATATTTTATGAACTTTTGTGTAATAAACTCATGTCTGTCATTCAATAATTATCGGTATGGAGAGGGTCGGTAGCAGTTGTCTTACTTGCAGCAGGGAGGGCATCGAGCGGGGCGGTCGCACGGGTTATCCGTCCTCCCCACGGCGTCGATTAAGGGATCTCTTCTGGGGAAAACGAGACGAGGGGGCGGAACCCACCCACACCGGGCGCCCACACAGCCAAAGCCACATCCCAAGGTCGGATTTCTCCCTTCCGCCATCCTTTACAAAAACGCACCTGTACAAAAAGGGGGACACAACTTGCAAAATAAGCTATAATATGCTGGTTCAAAATTATTTCAAAATTTTCATTCCTCGAAAAACATTCAATTTTTGTCACATTTATTCAACATGACAACTCATAACTAGATAAACTAGGCAATCGGTCCGAATACCGCTCATGACGTGACGATTCTCATTACCATCGTTGAATATTGAATATTACATTCGACCAATTTGAACGAGCAATAGCAGCACAAAGCCGGAGTTGAGTGAGATCGAAAAGGGTGGCTAGCAATTATTGCGTGCAATCATGGAAATGTTTCTCCTTCCTTCCTGTCGAATACCGGGCGGAGGGCCCACTCCACAAACCCATTCATGAAACATTGGCTTCCCATTATTAAATTTATTGCATGTCCCTTTCCATTCTCAACGTAACATGAGTTAGGGTTCACTCAGTCGACTCTCCCTTTCCAAGTGCCTACAATTGTAACCTGCAAGGTATGAGCCACGCTAAGGGCTTTCTTATACGTTCATTCTTCACGTCTCCACTATTTCCAGACTGTACGAGGTGTGTACTTACTACCATTACAAAATATCAAAAACTGCTGCTACGACTATTAATAGTAGAGTACATATGTAGGTAAGCATGTAAAGTTTCATCCACTTTGTTGACGCACCAAGCTTTTCTTACTCCAGGAGGAGCTCTCGCATTACATAACTTTTGATGGTTGGTTAAAAAAAGACCTTTTCAACTGTTACGGGTAGCAGAGCGAGTTGAGACGAAGCCACCAACTGACGGCGTCCCTCGCTCGCATGGGGACGATCCCCTGGGACTGCGTTGGTCATTCTGAGGAGTTGGCTGGCCCAGGTGAGCGATTGCCTGGCATATAAAAAACACGTTGGGCAGGTGAGCAAAGGGGTTTCCTTCCACATTTCATGCATGCATTTTCATTTTCAACTCTCTCGACGAGCTTTTCTCAACTAAGAAGCTCCACTGCTCGTCCCCAACCCATCATCACACACACAACGCCTCAACGCAAGGCATATACGACGACGACGATGAACGTACAATAATCTCATGAACCCACCAAAGCAGTAACAACGATAACACAACAAACAGAAAAACCATGAGTTCCAAATCCCACACTGTAAAAAATCAACTGCTGCAACCGATATAATGGCTTTTGCTCCCTTGTTGCAACTATATCCACAACCACTTCTCAGAACCACCAGTACTCCTCCTGTGGCACCGTGAAAGAGTGATTTCTGACTGTTGAGCTCAGATTGCATATTTTTCTTTTGCACGGCTACACTGCTGAATTGTTTATTATCTAAGTAGGTGATTGACTGGAGCAGTAATGTAGCAACGCACGTCTAAACAATGGACTCTCTTCTACTGCTTTCATATTTTTACAAGCTATTATAGTTCGTGTTACCAAGTATTGAAAAGTTGGGTGATGCAGCAACGTGCGAGAAACTAGGGTGCACTACCAAATACTTTAACGTGGCAGCGACATGCATTAGAAAATTTCGCTGTGCTCCTCGACTTATTACATACTCTTCTGTGAATTGGAATGTTGTGGTGGTGGCTGTGCAAAACAACAACGGTCGACTTTTCGCAAAAGGTGTAGCAAAACCTTATCAGTTCAACTGCAGCGTCGGCAAAGGAAGGAACGTACCAAGTTTTATAGGCCGCACTGCACACTATTTATCTGCCTAACCAACGAAGAACTCGCATTAGTACAAGTTAGAACAAAAGGGAGCCATACACAGTTTTAGCTTTGATGAGAATATTCTTCAGGGGAAAGTGACAGTTGCACGATTCTTGGTGTAAGCAGCCAAGGAACGAAAATGCTGCTGTCCTCCTCACTTCCATCGTTTCTGACGACGATGACGACGACGTGATGAGGGAGAAGCAGAGTGGTGGTGAAAGTGGTGGTGATTTGTGAGATTGAGGAAAATGAGACGGGTCGGAGATTGCTTCTGTCCTGCTCCGGGACTCCATGGACCAGGCCCGGGCGGAAGTGGCAGATCTGCATCTGCATCAACAAGTGGTTCATCCTCAGTCGGGGTGACGGTGAGGAGTGTGTTTGTGGTGGGTGTGCTGGTGGTGTGTGGCCTTGTGGGAGGAGGTGTGAGGGGGGAGATTGGTGGCCTGATAACCGTCCCCCTCGTGCTGGACAGAACCTCATCGCCCTACTTTATCAGGGAAGATGTTATCGTGGACCACTCGGGAGAGCTGGTCATTAGGCCAGGTGTTCAACTCTATTTCTCGCCGACGGTGGGCATCACCGTGTTTGGAAGACTTATTGCAGAGGTACATTCACACTTGATAACAATATGTACTTTGGGTTTTCATAAGAAAAAATTGCCAGACGCAAACGAAATAATTTTATCATGAATGCACCAGTTTATCCACCGATCAGGGATCATTTTATCCAGAATCTGGTCCAGTTTCAGTTTATTAAAGCGTCGCCTTTGCCGAAAAGTTTGTTAACTCTGGTCAAACTAGTCAACCTCGAAATTAAATTGCGCTAAAAAAGAACCAGAGTGAGTCAGGGAGACGTGAAGAACAGGTTCATTTGCATTTCATCCATCTGGGAAAATTTGCGTGCTCCTTCGTCCAATCTTCGATCAAATAGTGGTTAGTTAATGACGACGATATGTGATCTTTGGTGGGTTAGCAAAACTAAAAAAAAAACAGCAAATGGGGTTGGAACACCGAGTTGACTGTGCATGGTTTAGGTTCTCATTTTCCTCCGTTTTCCCTATACGCTTAATTTCTCATTGTTCTCGCAGACAATATATGCACTGGGTTTCCATTACGGTCACTTGCTACCACAATATAATTATTTCAACCATTTACGACATCTTTATTATTATACACGCCATTGTGTTTGTTTCAGAACGAACGCATTTAGAGAAAATCATTCAGAATTAAAAAGAAACAAGTATCTAAATGCAGTGTTAAGTGTGCAAGTCGTCTCATTTGTGCTCTTGATTGACATATGATTCATCCAAGAGTAATAAATTGTGACTCAATTTGCTGTCGACTCGACATCATGACGACGAGTAGCTCATAACGTACTGTGGATGAAGTTCTAACCCTGCAGACTTATTACACCGCTTTGTAGCATTAATTTCACGACGTCACCGGTCAAAAAAATTTTTTCCTCCAAACTGGTCCAAAATAAAAGTCTAGCATGGGAATAGTATAGAAAAATTATTTTTAGCGTTCTATGACCCCTGGGTCATGAATTAAGGGCCCCTGAAGGGTCAAATAGCGTTCCCTGATAACCCCATGCAAATGGGGTATCAAATTAATCCCCTGGACCAGGGGAACCAGAAAAATATTTTTATAAATTTTTATGACCCTTGAGTCGTGAACTAGGAGCCCTTGAAGGGTTAAATATCATTCCCTCACAACTAAAGGCAAGTGGGGTATCAAATTAATCCCCTGGACAAGGGGAACCCAAAAAATATTTTTCTGGATTTTTTTGACCCTCAGGTCAAGAGTTAAGGGCCCCCGAAGGGTCAAAATAGTAACCATGGTAACCCCATGCAAGTGGGGTATCAAATTAATCCCCTGGCAAAGGGCAAGCATAAAAATATTTTCCTGATTCCCCTGGTCCAGGGGATTAATTTGATACCCCATTCACCTTAGTTACCATGGTTACTATGTTGACCCTTCAGGGACCCTTAACTCTTGACCTGAGGGTCAAAAAAATCCAGAAAAATATTTTTTGGGTTCCCCTTGTCCAGGGGATTAATTTGATACCCCACTTGCCTTTAGTTGTGAGGGAATGATATTTAACCCTTCAAGGGCTCCTAGTTCACGACTCAAGGGTCATAAAAATTTATAAAAATATTTTTCTGGTTCCCCTGGTCCAGGGGATTAATTTGATACCCCATTTGCATGGGGTTATCAGGGAACGCTATTTGACCCTTCAGGGGCCCTTAATTCATGACCCAGGGGTCATAGAACGCTAAAAATAATTTTTCTATACTATTCCCATGCTAGACTTTTATTTTGGACCAGTTTGGAGGAAAAAATTTTTTTGACCGGTGACGTCGTGAAATTAATGCTACAAAGCGGTGTAATAAGTCTGCAGGGTTAGAACTTCATCCACAGTAACCCACGGGTCAATCAGTGTGTGCTTATACACTGTGCACTACTTTACGTACTGCGGAGCGTAAGCATTGGGCATTCACACACTTCCGTCTTTTTCAACATTTGATGACACATCCACTCACTTCCATCTACAAACAAAACCCCATTAAAGTACGGTTGCTTCGAGCGTGCGTACCTTTTTCCTGCAACACTTTGTAACTTGATTGTTACGTGAACTAACGACCAGTTTGACAGGCCTTAGAGACGCGCACTACAACACCTGCCCAAAAAACATTCGTCATTATTAAAGGGAATCACTCATCGTAATTTAATCCTCTTCTGCGGAGAGATGATGGAATCTTGTAATGATACTTCTCAAATGCCGCAACGATACTTGAGTCCCCTGCACTGTACTCCTGCTTAATTTTCATTCACCCTTTTTGCTGTAAACCATTGCACTGTGGGACAAAGCGGTCAAAATTTGTCATATGCCATTTGCTTATGAAGCCTAGAGATTTCTGAGTAGCGTGATTGTACAAAAATCTAGATTACAATGCAAAAAAATCCAGCTGCCCGAGAAATTAAATCAGCTTTAGTAATTTTCTTAGTTTACACACTTTAGCAAAAACGTAATTAATAATCCAACTTGCATCCACGCACGTCATGTTTTATAGCTTGTGGAAGTATTTAGGATGTGATGTATACAGCGAAGTTAGTAAATAATTAATTACGTCTATGCTAAAGTCTGTTGCCGCAACTGACAATGAGAAAATATCTAAAACTTTGGAATTTAATTTCTAGGGTAAAATCGGGTGGCTGGATTTTTGTGTATTATAATCTAGAGTTTTACTAGATTTTTGGGCTATCACAGTAGCCAGAAATCCGTAGCAGAAATTTTTATAAGACGTGGCCAAATTTTGACTGCTTGGTCCCATAGTGCGTTGGTTGCTTCTTCAAGCTTCAAGGTGGATTAATTAAGTGGAGCATTGAGATCAAGAAGAAGAAGAAGCAAAAAAACTGTGAAATTGTTATCCTGCCAAAGTTGGTATTATTGTACAAAGTTAAAATTACAAGCCGATGAATTATTCTATCTTCGTTCGTTCTTCATGCAACAGCATATGAATGAACTAACAGGTGTCGACTGTGGCACCTGTAAAAAAAATTGTCGTCTTCGTCCCTAAATAATCCGACCAGCATTGACTTTTCCGTCATGTCATCATGTCATTAATATGTCGCCTATTCATGTACACACAGAAATAGGATAGACAGGAATTATTATGTTCGCATATTTGCTAAAAGAGCCGCTTGAAGTAATTAATACATAAATCTGAACACGACTTTCTCATGACGCAGTCAAATTTTTCTTTTATTATTTTATAATTATTATTTTATAATGTCTGCCCTGCGGTTTCTGTAATTAGCTGGCATTGACTTTAGGTTTCTTTTAATCTCTCTCAGATCCACAATCCACCGTGAAAAATTGAACTCATAAATAGCAATGAATCAGACTGGCTGCACTTTAATAAAAAGGCCAGAACAATTTGCGAATTTACCGTTCCTTTCTTTCCTCAACTTAGGCTGTCACACAACAGCTTGCAGTTTACTTATAGCATGGCCTTTTTATTATGACGGACATATTTCAATCTGTTGACTGTTGTTATTACAAGTTCGTGTAAAAAATTATATCAACTCCGCTGCTGCTTACTGCTTATCTGTCGTCGTTCTTCACGTGAATAGGTGTTGATGAGAACTTTTTTTGCTGCAATTATTACGAGAAGTATGCCGCATTTTGCAGTAGTGCAAAAGGCGTCTAAATTGAAGCAGTTTGATACCAAGAACGGGGAGGCTTGCAAAATGCAATCTATTTCTTCCTTCCTCTAAAAAGTGAGAGAAACACGGAGTGGCAGGGCGTCAAAGCAAACCCTTTGTAAACGGGACTGCGTGAGGCGATCTCATCTTGTGCGAATGAGACTTTGATAAAACGTCTCACGACTTTTACAATGTTATTTATGAAATGGACCTACGCGTAAAATGGGCATTTAAATGTGTCGTCATCAATTTCTCGATTTAGACCAATTTCTACTAAATACCACGACACATCGACCCAGACAAGTATGCAAAACGTATAATATTTGCAGTATCTATGCTAAATTTTCCGACGAAGAGGGACGGATAATTGGATTTGTATCATGTGTCATGACGAATGCAGATTATTTAAAGAGAATCGGATATCATTCCAGTTATCAGTTCAACCATGAATGCATTGATTTTATCGTCGAAGGTTTGCTTATCTTTGCCAGTGTTGACTCAATTTGTCATGTTACGGATACACACACGTTCATTTGTGCTCTAAGTTATGTGCATATGTTGCTGAAATTGATTTTTGATGACAGGTTTGTGCGGTAACTCATTATTAGAACTAGATTGACTTTCAGTCGTTAAATTTCTTTGTGGGATGATTGCATAGAATTACAATTTCACTCCATTACTCCTTTTGAGTTGAACCACTACGTGCTGCGTATGGGCGACAACCCTCACGCTACTTTTTCATATTTGCGAATTAGTTTACATAATTTTTCTGCTTGAATGAAAACCATAACAAAAAAATCATGGGCTGCTCTCTTATGTCCAATTGAACAATATATGCATCTCATCTGCTCTGCTTCGTAATGAAAAATGAAAACACAATCCCGCAGCATTTCACGATTCCACTTTTACATAAGTACGTACGACAAGCACACATTAAACGGCATAATGATAAGTGTGAGTGAACGAGTAATCTGTTTCATGCACACACCAAGTAAACACATAACGTAATAAGTTTCATCATTTGAAAAAAGTTGAGCTGAGAAATTCATGTTCCGTGAAGAAATTGACGTGATGGCTTATTTGCATTAGAGATTAGACTCCACTTCAAATAGAGGAAGTAAAATAAGACGAGTCAGATTTGTGTACGACGACGTGTGGATTTTTTTCCGTTGTTGAATTTCCATTTTGCAGCATAAAATTCAAAGACAAATCTTATTTTGTTATGCCGAGTCGCGCAATGGAACCGTTGTTTGGTGAGTTTGGGTGTGAGGACTGAGGAGTTAAGTGAACTTCATGCTTCACAACTCGACCGAACTTCCTTTGCGATTACTTTTTCGTCGCCGTGTGCTCAACTTTTTACCCCTTTTACTCTCTTCTCGAGGAGGACTGTGCAGTTGTGAGGTTGGATCCTTTCGACACAATAATACAGATAATCAATGAGTTGGAGTTGACACTGACGACGAGGAATACGAAATACATACGTATCTCTATGTATTACATACACATCAAATCCGCCAAGTAAAATGGAATGACAAATGACGACTTTTTTGCATATGGCAAAATGTCTCAATCTCTTCAAATTCATTGCGAATTCCGTTCTCAACAGAATTATACAAGTCGAGTAATTTAAATTTAATTATACAGTCGAATGTAATAAAAGGAAGTTGGTTGACTCCTGAAATTAAGCTTTATGTTAGTTAGTCTTGTACATAGGTATTTGCCATGTTTTCAGAATGTGTTTATTCATGAATTGTGTTTGAAAAGAGTTTGCGCCGATTGTTGTTTTTCGCAACTTTGTCGTTTCCCATTGGCAGGCAATTCCATAAAACTCTAGGCAAGTAATAAGGGAAAGGGAGCGAATTGAAAAGCGATGTGCAGTACAAAGGCCACCGCATCCCATTCAATTCAGCCACACGCTTCTTCACATGCCAAACAAATTGTAGATTTTCTTTACCTCGGCGTCTCAATGAAGCCAACTTGTTGCTTTGCTCCAAACTTTCACCTTTTCATCCATCCAATTACTCTCACCTCACCAACGACAGACCCGAAATCCTTGAATATAATGAATCCATACATATCTGGTATTACCAGTGGCTGCTCATTCCATAGTATTTCACTCGTGTTTTTATGTTTCTTCCTCAGGGGACGAGCACTCAGCGGATCGTGATGACGAGTGCGACGCTCAAGATCCCAGCCTCCGCCCTCAACGAAAGACTGAACGACTCGAGCGTCCTTGGCGCCTTTGATGACAACACGTTGTACTCTTCCCCCCTCCTCGAGTACCGCACAAGTCCCCACCCCATCAACAAGAATAAGAGGGCCTTGGGAGACTACTTCCAGCGAGACCGAGGTGACCCTTCCATCCGCCTGATGGAAGGCCCGACCCCACTCATCGGCCGACTGCAGGTCTACCACCGCTCCCAGTGGCGATCCGTCTGCACAAACTCGAGAAAGTATGCACAAGACAACAATATTATTATTATGCTCGTATCCATCGCAGGTCATTTTACTCTGATGGCCTGTCAATAACCTGTTTTATTCCGCAGTTGGACCGTGTCGGATATGCAAACGGTGTGTCGAGAGCTTGGTTTTACTGGAGGCGAATTTTGGAGTGAGTAGATTTGTATTTATTGAACCCATTCGAAATTGTTTCAGAGATTTTAACCCAGTGATTGAGCGACTTTATTATCACCTCGTTTTTTAATTACGCTATGTTATTGAATAACTAGCTCTATTTCAACCTGAACTTATTTCTAAATAGTTGACTCTATGTTTTAGATTGGATGGACCATTTGAATGATACGAAGCAAATGTTGTGGGAACGACCAACCTGCCAAGGTTTGGAAGGCCATCTCAAAGACTGTTCAAATTGGCAAGCCCGACAATTGGGGGCGGGTGTTTGTGGTGAGTGTTTATGTTTACACATTTTTTATTGTGTGTTGGTTAGTGTGTACATCGTGTCTGATTCCCTGAGAAGTGGCTTAAATTTTACACAGGCAGCAATGAAAAGTAGTTATCGTGGACACTGTTCCTATTTTCATTTTATTTCATGCCACCAGGACACGACATACAAACTCCGTTACTTCACTGGGCTCGTTTACGTTCAAATTCTTGTTTGTGTTTCTGATAATATGCGACATTTTTGAGAAAGGGCGTACGTACGTAGGTGGATACTTATTAGTTTGAGTGATTAATTTAGACCACCACCCGAACTTGGGAATCCGCTGCGACCCATTTCACAGATTCCCATCCAAAGTGGATCAGCACTGGCGTGGCATCCGCTTTGAGAACGCCAAGTATCGAGAAACCTACATCAACGACAACACGCTCCGAGTGCGAGAATCCAACTCTTTTCTGAAGCATGTCGACCTTTTCTACGCGGGTGTGGGGACGACGTACAACGCGTCCTCCGCAGTGGAAGCCTACGGCGTGCCCCCCGTCATCTCGGACGTCCGCATCGAGTACTCGGCCTACAACGGGATCAACTTCACCAACCCGGGCGCAATTATCAACATTCGCAACTCGACCATTAGAAATAATGCTGGTAAGCGGGGTGGAAAGTTTACAATCATTTATGCAAATGATGCATAAGATATATTCGCAATGACTACGGCGGTTTCTACTAAAAATCACTACTCGTGATTGCAAAATGTGCGCACACACAAAAATTGAGATTGCAAAGCGAACCTTTTTCCACCCCACGGCATGAATCAGTGCGTCGCGTCCCTACATAGAACGAACGTTACTCACATTCTATTTAATTCGTGTCCGGAGTAATTTGTGTTTTCTACAATGAAGAGAAATAGCGGAGATCCGTTAGGCAAAGACGTTAGTTTTAGGCATATTTTAGATTTCTGGGCGGAGAGGAAATGATTTGGCAGTTGTGAAATGAAAACTGTGTGCGTCGTCGCTTCAAAGCACTGTGTCGCACTGTGTTGTTTAGTTGGTTGGTTGGTTGGGTGTCAGTAAATGGAGCAAGACGCGAGTCTCAAGTCAGTCAAGTCAAAATCTGTTGGTCGTGCAATTCTCTGAGCGAGTTAGTCACGGAGTTGCAGGGAATAAGTTGAGACTTTTTAACAAAGCAGAAAATATATTTTTTTAGCCTGCAAACAACAAGACTGTTGAAGTGCTACTTACTGTCCTAAAGTCTTGAATGAACATTAAGTAAAAGAAATATCTTTTCAACCGGAATGACCATCCTTGTTGACAATATTTTTGATCACTACTTGTGTAAAGTAAACATACATCACATGCACACGAATCTACCCAGTAATACGAACAATAGAGTCGAGTAGAGAATCTGCGGGGACAAAACGTCCATTCTCAGTGGCGACTGCTTTATATTTACTTTTTTTAGAACGAATTTTATAATCTCGTCATGATCCACCGTGTGATGATGTCCTCTCTCCTTCTTTCTCACCGTATTTACCAATTTCTTCACTTCAAGTGTCACTTTTCAGTGATAAATCCCATTTTTTGATGTCTTTGATCTGGATGATGATGTGAATCCACTACTTTTGCATTACATTTCCTCTTTCATCCTTTTTTCTGCCAGCATTACACTCAGCCACTCAGCCTCAGAGTAAGCGAAATTGAATTTGTCAGGTTTTTACTCGAACCCACTTAACCCAACCAACCAACTGAATCGAAGAGCTCAAACCGTGGGTCGAGTCAGCAATTCTTTTGTTCTGCACTTTTCCCTTTATTATGATTTCTAAAATGGGTTGAATTATTAGCAGTGCGAATTATTACTGGCTACCCGTCTTCATTCGACATAATGCTTCCAATATTTATCCTCATCTTCCCTGGACCCTGGATTATATATATATATTCACTTATGCATTGATTATGCGCAGGGTTCGGAGTGTACGTGAACAGCTCGTGGGGTGGTTGTCATTTGGACACGGTGACGCTGGAGTCGAACGGGAATGACGGGGTGAGGTTTCTTTTCCACGACGCTATTCCCGATCAGAAACTGGACGGGATCGAAGTTTTTGACCTCTGCACAGCCCCCGTGGCTGGCCAACTCTACCCCACTCGCTTCTATTTGGACCAGAGTGAGAATTCGCTCGTGAGGAAGGAATGTCGCAAGGTGAGCAAAGTCGTTTATTCAGAGCTGAAATGCCTGGACGAGTGAATCACGGCGTACGATCCCACCAACGCCAATCACAAATTAATCGATAAAAAATATAAATAAATTATGCAATACACATATGTATTAGTGATTAAATACCTGGATTTGCAGACGTTCCAAGTGAGACCCGGCTACGTGTTGACGATGCACTTTCCCTACTCGATGAGCAAGGTGGACTATGCGGCGGAGATAAGCGTGTATGATGGTCCCGACTCTCGGGGAAACCTGTTGACCACAATTCGTGTGAAGAACGAGACCTTTCCGCAGTCGGTCACGGGTATGAGGGACACGATCTACCTGGAATTCAAGGCCAAACCGGCTGTCAGGGTCCTCTTCTACGTCGAACTCTCTGCCGGGAAAGGTGAGATTCTCAATCCTCGTCAGCTTCCTCTTTTGCATAATAAATAAGCTTTAAAAATCGTCAGGCTTACCATTAGAAGAATGCAAATTAAAAGAGAAACCCAAGACAGCAAACATTTTGATTGCCTCTAAAGGTTTTATTGGTTGTTGGCAAAGCTTGGCTGGAATTTAATCCGATCACTAATTTCCCATGGGATTAGTCGAATCGTTTTGTATGTGCATACCTGCACAGTGCACGTATGTCCATGGATAATAAGTGGTTGAGCAAGGGAGTCAGGAGGGAGGGTTTGGAAGGATTGTGCAAATGTCGAGATTTTAATTAAACTTTCACCACACACGGCTTCCTTGCTCAATCAGTCACCGCTGGGACTCACTGTGCTTGCATTATCCAATTTCTTCCTTATTGCATCATTCGCTGGTCTCACTCCATAAATGTTTTCATTGTCCTTTCCCATCCACTCAACAGGTAAGGATTACGACCTCAAAGTCTCCAACTCCGTCCTCGCCATGAACAACGGACGCGGGCTGGCGGTAAGTTTCCACTACCAAGTATTTTTTAATAGCTGATTTATAGCAACATGGAACTAATGTTTGCAGGTGGAGAACATGCGAAGCCAAGTGATCGTCCACGCGTCCTCCATCAAGGAGAACAGCCACATCGCAGGGATTCACATTCTCGAGGGCGTCGGGTTCGTCAACATTTCTCGGACAGAAATCATGTCGAATATCGGCGACGGGCTGAACATCACATACGGCGGTGGGTCACGAAACATTTCTCGCAGTCTAATTGCGGCCAATACGAGGCGAGGAATTGGAGTTTGGTTCAACGAATCCTCCATCAAACTCCCATCTGAGCAGGAAACTGTGGTGGAATACACTGAAATCTCAAGGAATCTGGAGGCTGGGATTTTTGTGGGCAACTTTTGTGGGAATGCGGTGGTGAACATTAGTGGGAATGTGGTCAAGGATAGCAAGAAACCTGGGGTAGAAGTGTGGTCGTGCTGGTCCAAAGTTGGTTCATTCAACTACGGCCATCCCCTCAAACTGAAAATTGGGCATAATCGATTCATCAGCAATGATCACTTTGGCATCAAGTTGAACCCTCTCATCAACGCCATCGGGGTCATTGAGCACAACTACTTCAGCCTGCACAACAAAGGCTGCCTCGTCATCCAGGGTGTGGACTGGAAGGAGCTGGAAACTCTGCCCGTCAACCTAGAAGTGTCCAACAACGTATTTGAGAAGAACACGGGTCAGTTCGTGGCGTCGCTGGGGCTGAATCACCACGCTCCACGACAGAAGCTCACCTTCACTCAGAATTTTGTCCGCTGGAACACAATCACGGAACCATTTTCGAGCCAACTCAACCCGAGGAGCAGAGTGGCCGCTCCCGTCGTCATCTCCTCCGCCAACGTGGACGTGTTTCGAAACATTTTACAAAATCCAGACTCCAAATATGAGATTGGGAGTCACATGACGGACCAGAGTTTCTCTCTCAACTGCACCTACAACTGGCTTGGGAGCAAGGACGAGAAGGACATTTATTATCGCGTCTTTGATCGAAAAGATCGCTTCAATTTGGCCAAAATTAACTTTATTCCCTTCATTCTGTCACCAACGGATCCCAACACGGAGATTGCAATGACGATGACACTCTTCGTCCCCACCTTTGACTCTGCAGACCGAATGATTGGGGGGGAAATCACGGGGAGAGAGTCGCTTAATCATGGAGAGTACAAGTGAGTACTATCCCCGTACTTAGGCTTTGCACCTCATTTGCATAAATCTCAATAGCCCATTTTCGGCGATACGAGCTTTCCATGTTGAATAAACTCTATGGCTCTCGCGAATGCGTTAAAATATGCAAATGAGGTGCAAAGCCTAAGTACGGGGATAGTACATATATGTTACATTTACATATATATCGTAGCATAATCTTGGCTTATGAAAAAGTGGGGCAATGAGATACGATGATGGTTAAATTGTACAAATCTGCAGGGTCGTCCGAGACATAAGTGTCCGACCTGGTGGTCAACTTCAGGTCGCATTCGGTGTGACGTTGAAGTTTCTTCCGTCAGTGGGGATCATGGTGGGAGGTCAATTTCATGCCGAAGGATTTGCCCACGCCGAAGGTTCCAACGTTCGGTTCACACTCTTTGACACGGGCAGAATTAACTCCACGGACGCCCCCGTTCGCCTCGTGGGAGGAAGGACGCGAAAGGACGGCAGACTCCAGGTACGATATACAAAAAAGAAAACGAGCAATTCTGCTTAACATACATCGCACCCAAGTATTTTTTGCAACGTGGTGTCAAATTCTGGACAAAATAAAACATCTGAAAGAAGACCACCAAGCATCTCTCGTTTTATTATTATTTTTTTTATTCAGGTGCGAGTGGGGAACACTTGGGGCTCGGTGTGCAATTATGGGTTTGATGTTGACGACGCTGCCGTGGCATGTCGTCAAATGGGCTACGTTCTGAATGCGGATGATTGGATGTTGGAGAGGGTGGAAATACCACAGGCCACCCCGTCGGAAACCATTTTAATGAGGTAATCCTAGTCAGTTTTGTTTTATCTCGCTCGTTTCTCTCCTCTCTCCTGATTCCACCCGAGCCTTTTCTCGCTTTCTTCTACGCTGGAGAAAGTTCTCATGTTTCAGCGGAGGTGTGATCATCGCCAAGTATTTTTATCCTATACGTAATCCCGTCCTCTCGCATTTCAGCAATCTCCATTGCGACGAGTGGGACCACGATTTGACCCAGTGTGACGCAGAGATGAGCGAGGACATTGAAAACTCCTGCCTGCACGACAACGTTGTTGGGATCAAGTGTTATGACACGTCGTGGGCTGGAATCAGAATGGCCATTACGGCCGACAAGAGTGTCATCAAATACTCGGTTATAGAGAAAGCTGGACTGCTCGATCCGCACACCAACGAGCACAAACCAGGTAAGCAGCAAAATCGCTGCATGCAGGTCATTTATGTATGTGGACCAGAGTGATCATATTTCGTATGTAAAAGTGTAAAACTACCAATTTACTGTGCAGCCCTCCAGTTGGACTTTAGTCACCACGTCCTCTCCGACATTTCCGTCTCGGACAACACGGGGGACGGCCTTGGCATCATTTACTCGGATTTATACTTTCCCGACACGGTGAACGTGGTGGAGCGGTCCGAGTTCAAAAGGAATCTGGGCAACGGGGTGCTGCTTCGCCAGTTGGGCTTGGAGTTGAGAGACTGCGTGGTCGAGCACAACCGTGGGGCTGGGATCCTTCACGACCCGGTCATCACGAGGGCTCATCAACGGGAGATTGCAGGCTGGGTGACGGTGGGGAAAAAGGATCGGATTGAGACGATCCCACTCCAAGGTGAAGTCATAACTATATGCATAGCAGTTATTTGAGATGATTAAACTTGACCCAATTTCCTGACTAATAAGAAATCCACGTTTTTCACGAATGATGCATAAATCTCATCACACAATTAAAACCCGTAGGCAAGGACCTCTTCCTGGACGAGAACATTTACAAATATCTCATCACCAAGACGGACCCAAACATCAACGAGGTGTACAACGTGTTCGCCCAAGATCAAAACTTTGTCATCTCCATGCAGCTGCTCAACCCCATTCACAACGACAGCACGGAGGAGATGATCATCTATGACCGGCACGACATTCCGGCCAAGGAGGGAACCGAGTTTTTCCACGACCTCGAGTCCTGGTCCGTCACACGAGACCAGGTGTCCTTCCCCACGGTGAGCAGCTCCTATGGGATCACAATTTGGTACCGCAGCGGGTCCAGGCCTCGAGGAAACTTGATCCTCTTGGTGAGAGTGATCCGTGCTCCCATCAGCCGGTACGCGAGGTCACGACTTTTGGAGGGTCCACTCCCCAAACTCAAGCTCATTGACTCCAAAATCCGGTACAATGGGAGAGGAATTGCTGCAATCCATTACAATCGGTACGAGAATGAGGACGGTGACCTGTTTCTGAGAAAAGCCAATGAGTCGATGGAGCTTCTCCGCTGTGAGCTGTCCTTCAACCGGGGAGAAGCCTTCCATGTCTTCACACCATTCAGGGAAATTTACACGTCAAACATTTCCGAAATCACCTTCATGATTAACAACACGGTCATATCCGACAACACAAAAGGGCTGGTGCAGTACAGCAAGTGAGACCCGTTTCACCCATTGTCCTTGACTTAGTACTTACAAATAACTATATTAAATGTATTGGTGCGCAGGGATTTGCGAAGCTCGAACAACTTGTACCACTGGATTCTGAGGGATAACGTGATTGAGCGGAACAAGGAGGGCGGTTTCCAGGTGTCGCTTCCCTACGTGTGGCAGTACGACGAGAACCACACGCACTCGGTCCATTTCGAAAACATCACTTTCCGGAACAATATGGACTTCGAGACGCTGATTGCCGGACATTACAGCCAGCTGCACGTGATTGGCAGTCTCTTTGAGAACAACATGTGCAAGGGGGGACTCTTCAGTGTGACTGGGATGGAAAAACAAATGCTCATCTTTAACAATCAATTCATCAATAATCAAGGCTCGTTTGCCGTCCAATTCGACACAGATTCGCAGTCAGAAATCGTGGGGTCCGTGTTTGCGTATTTCGTCCGGAACCAAGTCAAGTACAACAGGATTAATCCCCGTCTACGAAACGATGTCAAGGCCATCAACAATGCGACGTATCAACCAATGAGCTACGCATTGGGACTTAAGGGCCATCAAAAGGTGAACGTGACCAAGAACCTGTTTGGCGATAACCAGCTCGACTATGAACTCTTGGCTGGGACGAAGACTGCCAAATTGGACAATTATGTCAACGTTATTCAAAACTGGTAATTCTCACTAAATAAATGTGTCATGTTTTCCCTTTGCCTAACAATTTCTGCTTCTTCCCTCGCCTTCCATTCAGGTGGGGCACCTCGGATCCCAAGAAAATTCGCGAGAGAATATTTGACTTTGACGACTGGAACAGTTACGCCATCGCCACGTACAGGCCGTATCTCCTCCGCGACGATTTCGACTCCCCGTTCTCCACAACCTTTGAGCCAGAGAATGAAATCACGATCGACACTCTGGGCGGACGACTTCTCCACCCGCTCACTCTGTACCGCCGATCTCGACCTTACGTCGTCAAGGCGGACTTGACCATCATGCCCAACGCCATGCTGACCATTGGGCCTGGTGTTGAGCTCGAGTTCTACCCCAGCGTGGGAATATTGGCACTGGGACCTTTGATTGCCCAAGGCCTGCCCGAAGCCCCCATCGTCATGAAACCCATCATGTTGAAAAGGATGGAGGAATTGGAGCTGATGGAGAGGGCGAGGTACTTGGACGACTCGATGCACAGGGAGAAGGGCGTCCGGCTGTGCGCGGAGGAAAAGTGTGAGCCGGGCATCAACGAGGGTTTCCTCGAGTACTTCAACAAGACGACGCTGCAGTGGGTGCCCATGTGCGACAATCGATTCACCGAGAGGAACGTCCAAGTGGTTTGCAAGCAGTTGGGCTTTGACGACATGAACGTCTACTTGGACTACGGCAAGCGGTGGGAGTACATGTACAACCACGTCCCCGTCTCTCGTGTCCGCATGTGGCCCGAACCATTTCAGTGTGTTGGTGAGTCAGTGATGCGCTCCATTGTTGGTTCTGCTCAATTAGTGTGATAAGGTAATAAGGAGCCAGTAATGTATGATTCGAATTATGATTGTGTGCAGGGAATGAGAAAACCTTGGACGAGTGCCCCATCCGGATGAACGGCCAACTTTACGGGTACGACTATCCGTGCCACTGGGAGAATGACTTTATCTTCATCCAGTGTGGGCAAAGGAATCTCAATAAAACGATGGAATATTGGGGTGGAATTCGGTAGGAAAATATTTCTGCATAATCCTCGACTTGTTTGAAAGCTTGTCTGAAACCACCCGCGTCGCTTTCTCTCTTTGTAGATTTTCCGTCCCGGATTTTGAGCAGCACCTCTTTGAAGGTATGTGTGGTAGATGATTTGGTTACCAATTCCTGGTTTCCCAATAGGTGGGTGGTTCGTAAGAATAGGTTTAATTTTTTGTTTTGTTTATCCTTTGAAGACCGAATGCACGACGCGGTCACTCACAACAGCTACACCAAGGAGGAGAGTGTGTTGGAATGGGTCGAAATCTACGGGGCAGGAGTTTTGCATGGTACGTGATACGTCAAATAAATGAAATTAATTTTTGTGGCTTTACTAACCACCAAAACACACAAAAACCGAAAACAAAATGCCAAATTCACACAGTCCAGCCTAATTAAAAATTGCATGCTGTGTTTTATAGGTGAGAAGAGTCCTGCAGTTTTGAGCATCATGCAGAGCCCACTTATTCGATATGTGAACATTACAAAATCGGCCTCTCACGCCATCTCACTCATCTCGGCCCCCAAAACGATGCGAATGTCAAAGAACTAGTACGCTCGTATTTCAATGATAAATCCACCCTCCTTCCTGGTCAGCTTGATATAATATTGTTGTTCTTGTAGCATTGTAGACAACATGGGGCTCGGATTCAGTGGCCTTTCTCTCCTGGGTGAGTCTCAACAGTCCGACTCGAGTTCCTTCTACCCTCTCAAAAAGATTGAAATTCCATACGGCATTTTCGGCATGGTGGACGTTTGTGACACCAACAAAGAGATCATTGTGGAGGAGAGGGTCGTGCTCTACTACAAATACGACAACTTTCCAGTCGACTGCGTCAAAATCTTCAAAAGCGTCTACAACGCTAAGAATCTAGGCTTCCGGTTAGCGTCCAATATACATTTTGACATTCTTCTCATGGTCATCATTTTTTCTCACTAATTAATTAAATTCCTTGATTACTTCAGGCTGTTGCAATTCAATTTGTTCAACTCAACCGGAAAACCTTGGCCGCCAGACTACATTAAACTCATTGACGGTGATATTTACAACATCACGACGGAGGAAATTGCCACGCTGACCATGAGTGACGAGTCCAACCCACTCAACAAGTTTTATTCCACCAGTTGGCCAAGTCTCAGTGTCAAAGTGCACGCCACAGGTGCTACGGAATACAACGGATTTGTCGCCGAGATCCTGACACTGCCAGTTTCCCCTCACGGAATTGGTAAAGTTTGCACCTCTCTTGTCATCTAAATAATTTCTCATCTAAATAATAACGCTTGTCACGTACTCGCAGAGCGCAACGTGCAGCACAACATTACGTACACAATATTCCAGAACAATAGCCGAGGTGCAGTGTACTATGGTTCTGCTGGGGAAATTAGCCCGACCGTCACACTCGAGAAGAACCGGATTGAAGACAATTGCATGAAATTTTATGGGAATTTCTCCAGTTGTGAAAGTGCGGTTCGATTCGATGTTCAAAACATGCAGCACATTTATTTTATGGTATTTACCTAAATAATTTACGCTGAATTATGTTCATTGATCACCTTTCATTGTTAAGAATTGTGTTCTTGTTCACGGCAGAACAATGTTGTTCGGAGGAACCAGGGTGGTTTGAGCATCACTGCCGACTCGAGCGGCTCTCCCACGGCGATGAAGGGCTACGTGTACAACAACCTCTTTGAGAACAACACGAACCGAGAAGTCCTTCACGTGGAAGGAAAACGGAGCAGTCCTTTTCAAGAAATTGTATTTTACAGAAACATTGTGACCAGGAATGATGCCAACTTTGCAAATGTCGTCACTCTGAGCCAAGTGGTGTCCAATCTGACGGAAAATTATTTCCATTACAATCGGGGAAATTATATCATGGAAGTCTCAGGATTTGAGAAAGTGCGACTCCCAATCTACCAGTCTTGCACCCACAACTCCTTCTTCATGTAAGCCCACGATTTACATAAATGCCAAATGCATTAACTTATTGCACAAATAATGATTGGTTGTGAAATGAAAATGTGTATGTAGTTGTCACTGTTTTACCAAGAGTTAATTTTGAGACATAATTTTGCAGGAATATTGCAATTGACGTGGAGGACAAAACTACCATCGTTGCTGCCAGTACGGGGCAGCAATACATTGACAATATATTTGTAAATCCGGAAAATTCCTACGAGTTGGTTACGGTCAACAAGTCACGGTAAGCAATCTGCTACGAAACACTTAATTGCGAAACCAATTGCTTTCTACAAAGTTTACAAAATGCATGTAAATTACTAACAAAAACTGTTTTTATTTACTCGTTGCATGTTTCTCTATACCATTGACGCTAATGTCCTGAAATATTATTGTTGCCTGAACTGATCTCTTGCTCGCATGAATCTCTGTTTCTTGTCTACATCAACAGACCCAGGGCTCTTCAAAGGTAGTAAATTTTCACCACTTTAAAAATGTATCTGTGCATTTCTACGATATTTGCATAAACTCGAGTTCACACTATTGATTGACTAGTGTACTTGTGAGTTGACGCTTTTGTCTAAATTTTCTTCAGCTACGACTGGACGAGCGCTGTGGATGCTCGTCACAATTGGTGGGGATATCCCGGCACGATCGCCGTCATGGGGCGAATCAAAGACGAAAACGACAACATTGACCTGCTCCGCGTCCTCTTTGACCCATTCCGCGTGGACAACAAGACGTTGTTGAGTGGAAAATGTCCTCCTGGGTAAATTTGGAATTTTACTAGCATACTTTATTCCCATTCTCTACAGGACATCTCAATAGTTGTAACGTATTTGCACTGTACTTATCATCTAAAACCCATCTCTCAGGTACACTCTGGTTGCCGAGACGTGCTACATGTACGTCGGAGGGCACATGACGTTTAGCGAGGCCAAGGACTTTTGCCGCAGTGAGAACGCGTCGATGCCCTACGTGGAGGCCAACTACTACTCCGTCATCCACTTTCTCCGCAACTGGCAGGAGGACTACGACTACTATGACCGGGTTTGGGTCCAAGACGTGGACCGGTTCGGCCAGTGCACAGTTTTTGTGGCCAACAGCGTCCAGGAAGAAGAGTGCTCCTACCGACTTCCATTCATTTGTGAAACGGGTGTGTGCTCAATTTTTTCTGCTTAATTTCCTTGACCTTATAACTTATCAATTTACATCAGACCCCAAGATCCGGATTGACCCGTTGGCATGGACGGCAGACTCTGTAATCGTGGGTGCTTTGGTCTCGGTGTTCATCGCTTTCATCCTCATCGTGTTCATCCTCGTCTTCTGGTACACGAAATCCAAGCAGCGTCAAGTGGAACGGTTGGAGAGGAGGAATTCTGTCCGAGCCTCGATCCGTTCCAGCAGGTCGCTCACGTCCATGGGAAGCCTGTCCGAAGTCGGCTACCGGCGAAGGATGGCAGAGATCGTGAGCTCAGTACGTTACGAACGAGACAAATTCCTACAACTACAAATATTTACTTGGGCTTTCTTTTATTGCAGCAAAAATCGCTGAACACGACGACAGCCTCGGCCGGGAACTTGAACAACTACAATAAAATGAACGGGAGTTTCGACTCGATCGAGAAGAATCCTTCAGCCTTCACGTCGTTGGACAACACGTCGTACGACTACTACGAGTCGCAAACCCCACGCACCGGGGTCTCCCAAGCCAGCTCACTCTTTGATGCCGAAGGAGTTTCACGACACCCGATGGGGCGACCCAGACCACGACCCGAGAACGGGATCCACGGACTCCCAATAATCCCACCTCAACCTCCTCGCACCCATCGATTCATGGTTCAGGCCGACGTTCTTCACAAGCCTTCCTTTGATTTGACCTATCACAATCAGAACTTTAGGGAGACTCCATCAATGCCTTCCATCCCACCCAATAACGAGTTTTGGGGTACTCCTCGACCCCAGCATCATGATCCCACCACCTCGTCCGCCATCGACTTCCCACGAACGACTTCGAACGCCACGACAACGATATTTCCTCTCCACAACAACACCAACAATACCTCGACGTCCACGGACCCCTTGACTGACACCGAGCCCAGCCCTCGCTCCGAGGGAGTCACGCCCATCTTCCTCCGCCACCCGCTAAGTGGTCATCCCAGTAACAGCGCCAGGGATCCACAACAATACCACAGTTTCGACCAGTTGGACGTGAACCGAAATAAAAACAACCCCAATGAAACTGGGCAACAATACGTCCCCAACATTTTCCCTGAACACGACCCCAATCACCATCATCGACAGTCAATGCCGCCCACTGCCTTCAATCTGAACAACGAAGTAACACCGTCACAAATGAGTCACAAGGATCTGGGGAGGAGGAGTCCGCCGACCAAACCGACACTGAAGCGTCCCCTCCCCACGGCCTCAGACTCATCCGCGGAAGACATGGAGTTTGACCACACGCCGTTCATCTCCGAGTCCCCGACGACAGGATCTGATGACCAGGATCACGACAAAAATCAGACTGGAAGTCGAAAGGCTCGAGTTATAGAGACGAGTTTGGACGACTTGGAGGTGGACTACGAGTTGGAGGAGACGATACGTCCCGTGAGCACATTTTTGGAGACGAATGTGGACGTGGACGAGCCAATTCTTCCTCCGATAAGGACAGCCAAGAGTCAATACATCCCCCACATGAGCTCCTCCCCCTCGCAAAGCAGTTCCAGTCGAGCTGCGAGCAAAAGAGCTGCTCCGTCCGAAGACTTTAAAGCCTTGAGTAGCCGGAGCAAAAGTATGCCTTTAGAAACTGAAATGTAACGACAAACTTGTGATATTTCCGCACTGTCCAGAAATGTATCTCTCAGATTTCCACAAATGCACAAAACGAGAAACTGTTCAGCCCGAGTGGTATTTAAATTATTGTGGTATTTTTACACTGGTTTCGTACCTCTTTGTACATTTACAAACTTTCAGAGCTTTCCGATCAATCAACTTGTATTTAATGTAATTGAGTAAAACTAAGTTAATTTGTATCATAAATAGAATCGTTACGTACATAGCTAGCTAAGTAGAATTATGTATTATTGAATAGTGACAATTGCATTGATCTGCTGCAATTAGCGAGAATGTTAACATATCACGTAGCAAGCACATTAGCACGGCACGCTATTAACAAAGCGGAGCGCTTTTTGCTGTTTTGCTCCTTGAACAGAAATTAACTGTAAAGTAAACGTAGCGTAATATAATTGATACATAGATTTCCACGTTCATCATGATCAAGTTCAGCTTTAGGTGTTATGTTTTATTGTAGAATTCTTATTCCGTCGTCACAGTCTTCTCATCTCACAAACTGCACCAGTTATTTCATAAATATTATCCTCCATGCAATCCACTTCTTTCAATGTGATTATATACTCCTTGCACAGCTTTAAATATATTATGCTTAAAAGAACGGGCGAACAAATTTTACCGATTCAGATTGTTAAAGAATTAAGATTAAGTAATGCTATGACCAACAAATTGTAAGGTATAATCTGCAAATAAAATGCGATCTCATTTATGGCGTTAAAAAATCATCTCTCGGCGTAATGGACTTATTTCAAGTAATGAATCAAATAATGATTTTTTGGCATAACTTGTGTGATTTGATTGTACATTTGTACCTTTGTTCATATGCAAATGCAAGTGACTACCCTGGGGCCGATATGGTTGACCTTGGATACTTTTACATGGATCATGATCCTGTTACACTTGACACTTTTACCATGGCCAATAGAATCCAAGGCGTGCATATCTACTTATAGAACCTGCTGGACAAGCTTTGTTTGCATATTAAGTAGTTGTCGTGCAATGTCACGTTGTTCCAGTGTAGAGAAAGTAGGCATACTTACTTGGCTACAAAACGTTGAGGCAGAGTGAATAATCTCTTGAAGAAACCAACAAGTAGAATTCCAAAGAGAATAATAAACTCAAATAATTCATCATCATGGAGTCGCGTCCATTGATTTTTTATGTCAATGGAAAGAAGGTTAGTAAGGTTTAACTTTAATTAAAAGTTCCATATCATGCACAAACCACAGCCGACAATAAATATTTTCGAGTCATACGTACACAGGTTGTGGAGAATACGCCGAATCCGGAATGGACGCTGTTGTACTACTTGAGACATCACCGTAAGACATTAATGTTTCACTTCTTATCTAACCCAGAACTACTCGAATAATTCGGCATGTTATGTCCCAAAGTTCGCTTGGTTGGGTCGAAGGAAGGATGTGGCGAGGGTGGGTGTGGAGCATGCACCGTGATGCAGTCTCGTTTTGACCCTGAGACACGAAAAATTCAGTAATTTGGCCATATCGCATTCATGTAATTCAATGTAGGATAATTAATAAAAAATGTGGTGGTGGTGGTGCAGTAATATGGCCATCAACGCTTGTTTGACACCGCTCTGCTCCGTCCACGGGTCTGCTGTCATAACGGTCGAAGGGATTGGCAGTGTGCGGCAAGGTCTTCATCCTGTCCAGGTTTCGTATTGGCTTTCTTAGATCACACCGAGTAAAAAATGGCTTCATTCATACCGAGTCTTTGTACTCTTATTATCACACAGGAAAGGATTGCCAAGTCGCATGGGACGCAATGTGGGCTTGCACGCCAGGTTTCGTCATGTCCATGTACGCCTTGCTTCGAAATAACCCCAAACCTACGGAACACGACATGGAAGAAGCATTCCAAGGTTGTTGTCTATCTCGCCATCAAAATAAGGTGTAATTTTGCTCTAAGGATATGTGCATTGTTCGCTCTCGGCAGGAAATCTGTGTCGCTGCACAGGGTACCGACCAATCCTGGATGGCTTCCGAACTTTGTGCTGTAAAGACCTTTTCCAGGGGAATGGCACGGCTGGAAAATGTTGCGAAGCTTACGACACAAATGAGAACGTGGAAGAGGTGGCTGACATCTTGTTTGACGAGTCAGAATTCCTCCCGTACGATCCGACTGCGGAAATAATTTTCCCCCCAGAGTTACAGGTCAATTTTTAATTTAAAGCTAGACCGACACAAGAGTTGGGCAACACTTTTTCATGATATAAAATTTCACTTTCTTATAAAAATGTCAGCTTTGAAAGTAAAAATGATCTCGCTGGAAGATATTTTTAGACTGATGGTGATTTTTATTAAACAACTTGGTTTTAAGGTTTTGACAGTACATAGGAGACATTCATACATATGTAATAATATGTGGTCAGAAGTGACCATACAAACTACGCAGAGTTATGCTCAAACGAAGTGTCCCTTCTAATGAGGCATAAAAACAAAAGGACCCTTTTAATCCCTTGTCCTGGGAAAAAGGTTGGAAAATGCTCAGCCCTCATAAAAGTCGACAAACTTAAAAATTGATAAATATGGAAAACTTTGTTAACATGCATATTTTAACATCCTCCCTCAATTTTTAAAGTTCAATATCGGCAGTTTCCACTGGATTTGCCCTAACCGAAATTACATTTGGCCGGCTTTTCAGAAAAAGGAAAACACAAAGAGTGGCTTGAGCAACTATTATTAGTATGCAAAGGGTTAAGATCCATTCCATTGTTGACCAGGCTGGTTCATTGCTTGTGTGGTAGTGGATTGACCCTCCTTCGTCAGTGGAACCATTGATCATCAGACTGGTCCAGTTGAAACTAGGCTGCAAGTGCCAGTTGGCTTTCATCGTGAATAGTGGGTCGACTACCTCTTGGTGAACAAGGCTGGATTCAGTTCCTGAAAATTCAATATCATTTATTTTAAAATTAGCATTCATTGGAAGGATGAACACGCTAGCAGGGCATTGTTGCAGCTTCCTCTCAATGGTAATATTGGACCCAGGGCAGTAGATATGATATTGTCCATGGTGTAGTTTGATTTGTACAAAATCCCATGGTTCAGCAAGGTTCTTGTCATAACAGTGGTCTATGTCAAAGTGATTGGAGTTCTTTGTTTTCGCTGTTGGCGTGCATCCTCGAGTGGGCGAAACAATTAGGTCGGGGGTTGTAGGCTCCTTAACATTGATGGAGTATACGCAGTCATCTTTCGTAGAAAGGATGGCATTATGGGGTCCCTTGTACTTTAGAACGCAGGTTTCATTCTTCCTTTCAACTTTGAGATCGAAGGAGTCTGCCTCGATGAGTTGCAAATCTTTGTTAATTTCAGTTGCTGTGAAGTCCACATACAGCTTGGTTCTGTCATCTGATATTTCGCACTTTTGAGATTGTGCGAAGCTGACTGGGCAAGCATCACCACAGGGTAACGTGAAATTAAAGAAATCCATTAGTGGTGCGTAAACTTTTCCTCGCCGCCACTGTCTTGTTGCTTCTCTAATTATTTCTCTACCTATCATGAGGCGACTGGTAAGGTAAGAAATTGCGAAATTGGTGTCAATGGATTTTCCCTTGAGTTCGTCGTGATCAAGCTGATGTAGCTGAAGCTGTTCTAGTGTAGCATTTAGGCTAACCTTAAGCTTCTCAATCTCTCTTTCCGATATTTCCACGCGACGTTCCAATTCATCCAGCATCTCTCTTTGTTCCGCTACTGTTCCTTGCAAAGCAGAGATTCTTCCAGTTTGAACAAACGAATTGATTGCTCCACCAACTGATAAGCCGGCTACAAGGACAGTCACACCAATTATTACTCCAACTGCAAGTAATGGGAGGACTCTCTTCACTCTTCGTCCAATCTCTCCGGTATGTCGCGAATTAATATGATCGGAGAATTTTCTTTTAGGGCACAATTTTTCTAGCTCATCCAGGAACATTTCGTCGTATATTTTGTTACATTTCTCGGTTGCATAGGCACTTAAATCCTTATGGAGTAGATCCTGTGTTGAAATTTCGCACGGGTTCATGAATTTGACGAGCAAGTGGACTTGGTTATATCCCGTTGTAACTGGGATTGGACTCTTTTTCCATAGTAAAGAGATCGCATTCTGATGTGTCACCCCACAAGCTTGCGTAATAAACATAAGAAGGATGGTGAGAAGGCTCATCAGTGAGAAGTTGGCTTGGAGGGGACCTCTCTTTACTTTAGTTGGGTTGTCCTTGCTCTCCTTTGTCTCATTTCTTTCCATACTGAGATCGTGTCTCATCTTGAAATGCTGGGTCTTCAGTAGTGGCTTAGTTAATCCATCTGCAATTTGTTCACTGGTATGTACATATTCAATTGCCAACTGTCCTGTACTAACTAGCTCTCTTGTGTAGTGGTACCGGACATCGATGTGCTTGGATCTTGAGTGCATCTCTGGATTTTTGACCAATTTTATTGCACTCTGGTTGTCAACATGAATTATTGTTGGGGACTCTTGTGGGAATCCTAATTCTTCTAGAAATCGTCGTAACCAAACGGCTTCACGCGCTCCAGAAGCGAGAGATATATATTCACTTTCCATTGATGACATTGAGACAATGGGTTGCTTTTGGCTTGACCATGAAATAACGCTGTCATTTAGCATGAAGACAAAACCTGTTGTAGATTTTCTATCCATCTTGTCGGAAGCATAATCTGCATCTGTATATCCCCTGAGAATCATATCCTCACACGGTTTGTATTTGATTCCGAGTTCCTCGGTGCCTTTTAAATAGCGGAGGACTTGCTTTGCAGCTTTCCAGTGAGTTTCGTCGTATGCGTGCATAAACTGAGACAGGCGGGACACTGCATATGAGATGTCAGGGCGGGTGCACTTGGCTAGGTAAATTAATGATCCAACGAGCTGTCGATACGGAAGGGTCTCGTTTATTGTTGCGGCTGGGACGAGTTCTCCTGCATGAGGTTGCATCGGCACATTCGTCGGGTTGCACTCCAGCATATTGTACTTTTCAAGCAGGTTACGGATGTAAAAAGGTTGTGACAAAAGTAAACCATCATTTCCATCTCTGATTATTTGCATCCCAACATAGGCTGTGGGCTCCATTATCGTTATTTCAAAGTAGGATTTGATTGCATTGATGATCTTCTGCACGGCATTTTTATCTTTTCCAATGACCAGTGAATCATCCACCCATAAGCTGAGATAAGTGATTATTGCATCAACATCTCCAACAAATATACAGGGATCGCAGTAACATGGGTGCAAGTCGAATTTCTCGAGAAATTCGGTGAATGTTTCATTCCAGGTTCTTCCAGCCTGTTTCAATCCATATAAAGCCTTGATCAGGAGGCACACGATGGAGTCATCTCCATTGTGGAAACCCTCAGGTTGTGACATGTATATGGTCTCCTTTAGAATCCCGTAGAGATAGGCTATCTGGACATCCAGCTGTGCGATATGCATTTTCTTTGCTGCAGCTATACTTAGTAGAAGTCTTATGGACTCGTACCGAGATACGGCGGAGAATGTCTCAAAATAGTCGACGCCTTCTTTCTGTCTATGCCCTCGTATGACAAGCCGGGCTTTAAATCGATCAATTGTTCCATCCATTTTACGTTTAAGCTTGTATACCCATTTACTGTCAAGCAATCTTGCATTGGCTGGCCTCTTCACGTATTTCCAAGTCCCATTTTTCTTATGACTTTCAATCTCATCTTGCATTGCCTTTGTCCATTCTTCCTTCTCTTTAGACTCAACGGCTTCTTTATAAGTTGAAGGTTCTTTGTCTGCATAAATGGCATGAGCTTGATATCTATCTGGTTTCTTAATTTTAGCTCTGTCTCTTAAATTGCGAGTGGTTCCTGATTTTTTACTTGTTTCAGGCAAGACAGCACGTGTCGTCCCTTGCGATGGAATGCGAGCCGTGTAGTCTCCTTTTTCAGTTTTAACTTGGACTTCTAATTCGTCACCCATTTTCTCGTTGTCAGGTTGTACTGGCTGTGGGTCAACTTGATCAGGCTGTGGGTCCTCGGGATCGTATTTCTCCTCGTCCGTCCATTCTGCATCATCTTGTGCATCATCTTGTGCATCATCTTTTTCAGATTTGGATTCATCAGGTTCATCTCTTTCTTCTTCGCCATGTATCATTACTGTCGGTTCAAAAGCTTCTTCGTGGAAAGATACATTTCTTGCCTCAACCACTTGTCCGGACTCAGGGTCGTAAAGACGATATTTCTTGCTCTCTGATGCGTACCCACACAGGATAAGTCGCTCTCCCTTTGCTCCCCAGACCGTCCTTTTCTGGGCTGGTATATGTGCAAATGCTACGCTACCAAAGACTCTCAAATGACGGAGTGAAGGTTTCTTGCCAAATATTGCTTCAAATGCGGTTATATTTGGACTTTGCTTGTCCAGTATTCGGTTGTGGACGTAGACGGTGGTGGCAACGGCTTCAGCCCATAAAGATTCGGGTAATTTAGCTGCCAGCAGAATAGTTCGAGCACAGTCTTTTAAAGTTCTTATTTCACGTTCGGACCTCCCATTCATTTCTGGATTGTAGCTGACGGTTGTTTCATGAATTATTCCCCGGTCTCTGAAGTATGATGCCAAAGTAGAATTACAGAATTCTCCACCATTGTCTGAACGGCATATCTTGACCTTTCTTCCTGTTTGATTTTCCATAAATTCAATGTAGCATTTGATACGATCCTTGGCTTCGTCTTTGCTCTTGAGAAAATATACAGTGCGGAAGCCAGTAGCATCGTCTTTCAAGAGTAAGAAATATTGAGCTCCTCCCAGGGATGCAACAGGCATTTTTCCGGCTAAGTCCATATGGACCATTTCCTGGTTTTATCGTTGCATTTCTTGTTGCGGCTGGAAATGGCTTTCGAGATTGCTTCCCAATCTCACAGTCTTCACACATAATTTTATGTGACACGGCCTCCAGGTCAATTCCACGAACTGCGTCTTTCTTGATGGAGTCCACCACATAGTTCATATTAATGTGTGTCAAGCGTTGATGCCATAGTTTAGCATTAGTCACGGGATGCATGTATGCAGCAATAATTTGTGAAGTGGGACGAAACTTCATGACATACATATCATTCTTGAACTCGGCAATTGGCCCCTTAAACCGTCCATCCTGATAAAATGTTGCTCCATTCTTGTCACGGACGATGGAGTACCCTTTCTTAGCCATTGATCCCTCAGAAAAAAGGTTGACAGCCCCTTGTATGTACAACACGTTATCTATGGTACATTCCTCCCATATGCCGTTGATGTAAGCGTCAAGTGTCACTGTCCCTTTTCCTAGTGCTTGTGTAGCCCTTTTGTCCGTTAGGAAGACTGACTTGGGAGTGTCAAACTCTTCATATCTTGTAAACCATGCCTTATCTCCACAGACATGCTGGTTAGCTCCAGAATCGCTTAGCCACACTTGTTCAGTCACGGGTGCTTGCATGGGGGTTTGTATTGCATTTAGCATGAACGCTTTCCCAGGGCTTCTATTGGCTTGTGCGGGATTATCTGAAGGTTTATTGCTCTGATTTTGTGGATTACTCCTGCATTCCCTTTTCCAGTGGCCCTTTTTCCCACACCCATGGCAGGTTGTTGCCTTTTTCAACTCTTCAATGCTCTGTTTCTTCTTGCCTTTCTTCTGGTCATGGGTCAAGAATGCCTTTGCTGCATCTTGATTGGTTGCTGCTGGTTTGGATTCCTTCCTCTCCAACTCCTCCTTCTTCAGACGGGCAAGTAGCATTATCATGCTCTGGTCCTTATCCGGAACGCTGTCCCATGCCTTTTTGAAGGCATTATACTCCTCGTCAGGGAGACTTGAGACAATCTTTGTGACAATGGATGCTTCAGTCATGACGACTCCCATTTCATTTAGTCTTCTGCCCAGCTCTTCCACCTCTGCAAATGCTTCAATCAATGACTGACTCTTGCCAATTTTGTAATTGAAGAATCTAGCCATGGTATGTTGCTTGTTAAGCGAGCTTGAATCTGAATTGATGCTTTTCAGCTTGTCAAACATTGCTTTTGATGTAGCGCAGTCATAAATATGATTTGTTTGAGTGGCACTGAGAGTGGGGACAATGATGGATTGTGCTTGTATATCCTTCTTATCCCATGCTGGCTGTTGTGCTTCATCTGCAGGTCGTTGGGTAGTGCCGTTGACCACTTCCCACAGGTCATGTGACTTGAGAAGTAAAGTTATCTGAAGTCTCCACCTCGCGTAATTGGTGTCGTCTAGCTTGACAATGTGCGTAACATCTATTCTTTTGATTATTGATGTCATCTTGTCGTTGTGGAGTAGGGAAAGCAGAAGCGAAAAACAGAAATAGACTTGTTACCTTCTCTTTGCCTAATAAAGAGCAGTAGAATCGAAAAAGGTCGAGATTTGGTAGACGGGAACTCAGGATTTGGGTAGAGTGGTCGTCCTCAATAAAACTCGTCCTCGGGCGGAAGGTTCAGCTTCGGGTAGAGTCAAAGGGTTGATGTCTCTTGTCCAAACAATGGTCCAATTCACGGCACACTTTTACAGGCTTACTCCGTCCAGACTGGCACTGGGCAGTGGAGACTTACTGCTATTCTTAACTGATGAATTGACCTTTTCACTTCACAACAATAACACTGATCTACTTCAGTTTATCAAGTGTTGAACAGGAAACAGTTCTTCTCGTTGTGAGACTTTAACAGACTCTGAGACTGGGGCACTTTTGAGACACTCAATGAGGCAGGTTGAGACCAACAATATGAATCATACAAACTAACGGCTTTGCTACCATGAAAGTAAAAATGATCTCGCTGGAAGATATTTTTAGACTGATGGTGATTTTTATTAAACAACTTGGTTTTAAGGTTTTGACAGTACATAGGAGACATTCATACATATGTAATAATATGTGGTCAGAAGTGACCATACAAACTACGCAGAGTTATGCTCAAACGAAGTGTCCCTTCTAATGAGGCATAAAAACAAAAGGACCCTTTTAATCCCTTGTCCTGGGAAAAAGGTTGGAAAATGCTCAGCCCTCATAAAAGTCGACAAACTTAAAAATTGATAAATATGGAAAACTTTGTTAACATGCATATTTTAACAAGCTTGATGGGGCCCATCTACGAAAGCAATCTCTAAAGTTTGTGGGACCAAGGTTGACCTGGTTGAAGCCGTCGACTTTGAAAGAACTACTCGAGCTCAGGGTCAAGTACCCAAATGCTAAACTTGTAGCAGGAAACACTGAAATAGGTGATCCACATGCACACATCAGTTAGCAATTTGAATAATTTGGACGTGTGTTATCCATAATAATGACCTCGATGAGATTATTCTCAGGCGTGGGTATGAAGTTTAAGAGAGTCCTGCATCCCACGTTAATCTACATTGGCGAACTGGAAGACTTGCAAACGATTTCGGCGGATGATAACACCATAACATCTGGAGCTGGAGTTACTCTCACTTCCTTGGAACAGTTTTGCATAATTCAGAAAAGTATATTATTGCGCGTTTGTAGAATAGTATGATAATATGAATTAGATAAAATTGCGGTATTTTAAACACAGGAAAAAGTAGTGCCAATGTTAAGGGTACAGTTTATACAGCCAGCGAAGAGATTTTGCGATGGTTTGGAGGACAACAAGTGAAAAATGCTGCCGTAATGCGAACAATTTCATTGAAATCTTTCGTTTTATGTTAATTGCAAACAATTAATTTGCTAATTATTGCCAGACAATCGGAGGGAACTTAATCACTGCAAGTCCAATAGCAGATCTCAATCCTCTCTGGTTGGCCGTGGGAGCACAGGCCACGGTTATTTCTGCAGGTTTGTGAGCAACTAATAATCTGCTTCTATTACGTATGTGGAGTTTTTAAATCAGTTTTTAAATTATAATTTCAATTGAACTTTTTAAAAACAAAAACACAGAGAACGGGACACGAAAAATCCCAATAGACTCAGCCTTCTTTCAAAACTATCGAAAAACACTGGTGGCCGCTGATGAGATTCTGCTGAGCATTCAAATTCCGTGTCCATCAAAAGTAGTGCATTAACCACACAGAAATGTGTACACTTTAAGTTACCCAATTTTCTAAAATTTCAGGACGAATATGTCTGGTCTTTCAAACAAAGTCGAAGGAAAGAGGACGACATTTCAATTGTGACGACGAGCATGTGGGTCAAGCTTGATTCCTCTACTTGCATCATCACCGACGCCAGGTTGGCATTTGGAGGGATGTCGGCAGTCACTGGGCTGGCCGAAAGTGCTACCTCATTCTTGAAGGGAAGGTAATTACTAACTGCTAATATCATATTGGTAGTAATGCCCTTTAGGTTAGGCCTACATCCTCACACAACCATTTACTTACTAAATTATATGACGGCAGAAAATGGAACAGAAGCATTGTCCAAGAAGTTGCGGCATTGTTGCCAAAAGATTTCTCACTGTCTGAAAATTCTCCCGGAGGAATGATTTCATATCGACAGTCCATCACTTCCAGGTTTGCATTAACCATCCGATACCATACAAGTCAAGATGAAGATAATGACCTAATTTATGAATTAAACGTTTGCACCCAGTCTGTTTTTCAAATTCTTCTTGACCGTCTCCAACTGGATTGTGGAACTGGGGCTGATGTCTGCGGCAGACCTCTACGACCAGAGGGACATATCCGCCGTGGAGAATGTGGGTCGTCGTGACCGCGGTGAGGCCAAAACTGCTCAGTTGTATCAAATCGTTTCAAAGTCACAGAACGCTCAAGACTTGGTTGGCCGACCCGATCGTGCATCTCTCGGGGCTGAAGCATGCCACCGGGGAGGCCGAGTACACCGACGACATGGTCCCCGTTCAGGGAGAACTGTTTGGCTCACTTGTCCTCAGCACCGTCGCACACGGCAAGATTCTCAGCATTGATACCACGGCTGCCCTCAAGCTCCCAGGCGTCGTTGATTTCTTTGATGCCAAATCCATTTCTCCGAAAAATCAAGAGATATTTGCGGCCAACGAGGTACATATTTATACCCAAACAGATTTACCATGTCAAATGAACCTCACTAGCAATGTACGTTTAATGTCTTGGGACGCAATGTTGCAGGTGACGTGTGAAGGTGACATTATAGGTTTTATCGTTGCCATTGACCCATTGATTGCGGAAGCGGGTGCCAAGCTGGTGTCCATCCAGTACGAAGTTCTTCCAGCCATCGTTTCCATTGAGCAGGCCATCCAACAGGAGTCCTTCTTCATAACGAGGACGTTGCGCAGTGGAAACAGTGACGTTGGCTCGGTCTTCTCCTCTTGCGACTGCTTGATTGAGGGGGAGATGCGACTCGGGGGACAGGAACATTTCTACCTGGAGACACAGTCATGCATCGTGAGACAACACTCAGATGGCGATATTGACGTCTACAGCGCCGCACAAGGGTTGGACCACGTGCAGTCTGGAGTGGCAGGCGCACTAGGTCTGAGCCACCACAAGGTCAAAGTTCATTGTCGTCGAATTGGTGGTGGATTTGGGGGCAAGGAAACACGCAACGTGATCGTTGCCATTGTCACTGCTGTGGCAGCTCAAAAGTTGAACAAGGCCGTGAGAACTGTGATGAATCGCCAGGTATGAGAATCAATTATAATTTAAATCAAAATCTCAACGTAAGCCAAGTATTAGTGATTTTTTTTAAAATCGACAGGACGACATGGTGGCGACAGGTGGGCGTCATCCCTTCCACTGCAAGTACAAGGTGGGGTTCGGAAGGGACGGACGAATTTCGGTGGTAAAAGCGACGCTCTATTCGAATGCGGGAAACTCTGTCAACGATGGCTCTCGCACGGTCATGGAACGCGCCTTGTTGTCCATGGACGCAGCCTACACCATTCCAAACTGGGAGCTGGTGGGCGTCGTCTGCAAAACGAACTTGGCATCTAACACTGCGTTTCGTGGCTACGGGGGACCTCAGTCCGCAATGTTTTGCGAGAATATTATGGACGCTGTGGCGGAAACTTTGGGCAAGCCAACAGTCGAGGTTTTTTTAAATGAACTATATTGAAATATTCAAATTAATACTAAATATGCAACTTGTAAGTACGAAGATAGCGAATGATGCTGTATATGTTTTTGTAGATTCGACGAATGCACCTGAAGGTGGAGGGAGATAGAACGCCGTGTGGATGGCAACTTGAGAATGTGACCCTCACAAAATGTTGGTCAGAGTGTTTCAAAAACTCAGAATACGAGGACCGGCTCAAAAAAGTGAACCAATTCAACGAGGAGAATCGTTGGAGGAAGCGTGGTCTTGCCATCATGCCAATCAAACACGACGTGGGATTTGGTGCGACCGTCTTGAACCAGGCTGGAGCTCTTGTCCTCGTTTACACGGACGGCTCGGTCTCTTTAAACTTTGGAGGAATTGAAATGGGCCAAGGGCTCGTCACCAAAATGGTGCAGATCGCAAGCAGGGTTCTGGAAGTCCCTGCGGACAAAATCTGGTTCTCGGAATGTTCCACAGACAAGGTTCCCAATGCAACGGCCACTTGTGGGAGCATGTCGTCCGACTTGAACGGAATGGCAGTGATTGTGAGTAGATATAATTACAATAAGTGCGTGGCGGTACATACATATGACGTAAATGTGAAATGCAGGATGCATGTGAAAAACTGCGGAAGCGGTTAAAGCCCTACAAAGACCTCAATCCGGGTGGGAGTTGGGAGGACTGGGTCTCGGCAGCATATTTAAACCGCGTCTGTTTATCTGCGACTGGATTCTACGAGTAAAACAAATACTATTTGAATTCTATCAAACATGTGTCAAGCTGAGAATTTGCCCCCTTCCTTTATGACCACCATGTAGGATGGGCCACTTGAACTACGACTTTGACAACGCTGCGGCCAACGTGGGGATGAGTCCCTCCAACTACCCCGTGTTTGGCGTGGCCTGTACGGAAGTAGAGCTTGACTGCCTCACCGGCTTTCACTCTCTTCTCCGCACGGACATTGTGATGGATGCTGGAGAGAGTTTGAACCCGGCCGTGGACATTGGTCAGATTGAGGGAGCCTTCATCCAGGGTTACGGCCTATTTTGCATGGAAGAGCTTCTCTACTCCCCCGAAGGTCTCATGCTCACCAAGGGCCCAGGGTCCTACAAAATCCCCACTGCGGGTGACATCCCGAAAGAATTCTACGTCTCCTTGCTACGCGGAAGTCCGAATCCGAAAGCTGTTTACTCTTCCAAGGGCTTGGGCGAACCTCCGCTCGTCCTCTCAGCCTCCGCCTACTTTGCCATCAAGGGAGCCATCAAGGCGTTCAGGATTGACCAGGGACACTCTTCCCTCTTCAGATTGGATTGTCCTGCGACGGTTGAACGAGTTCGGAACGCCTGTCCCAACTCCAGTCTGCTTCAAGAGAAGGATGACGAGAGTCGTTGTGCGAACAAGTGTGAGGTGGGCGGCGTGTGGGCAGTTCGGGCTTAGCACTTTATTACTGCAGATTGCAAAACTCTGGCCATTCACACATTGGTTTACCATGCATTTTTTAACATGTGAGAACACTTAATAAAATACTCTTTTATGTTTGGTTAGTATATTTTCGTCATATTTGGGACGGATTTTGCTTAATTGGTCAGCACAAACATATATTAATGGACGAGATTCATTGGAATTTTTTTGCCATTTTTTGTCCAAACACTGCGCAAACCACATTTACACTATTCTTTAACCACAGCTACACATGTACTAGCCGACAACATAACACAAATACGAATAAATAATGACATAATCTCGTTATACATGTATGTTTGCTGCATGCATACGTCACATTGTTGGAGTTTCCCATAAAAAAATTCGCTTATTCCTTCTCCTGACACCGTCTTGTCAGCAGGCGTTCTCAGAATCATGGATTCCTCCAGCAAGAAAGCTTTGGTCGTTCTGGTGGGTTTTCTGCTCGGCAAGGCCATTGGACAAACCGTCCCCGTCCCGGTAGGAAAATTGCGTACGACCCACACGTATTTAATTAAAATGCGTGGAATTTCAGTAATAAACCAAATTATTTTTTAGCCAGCTTTAACGTTTACGAGAAACGTGTAACTCTTTCGGGGTTTTCAAGGTAGGTACATAAAATGGTTCATGATAGTTCCCGAACCCCCACAGAAAGGAAAACCGGTGTTTTTTGTCAACAGTTTTTCACTTACAAAGTAACTGATCTAATTGTCAAATTTTTTTAAGTGGAGGAACGTTTGCTCAAATGTATCAAATTTCTCACTCTTCAACGATCCATGGAATTGCAGTATTCTCACATAGTACGCAGCCACATACGTACATTAACTTGCATTATTCATGGTCGAAATTAAACGGGGGATCTTGAAACAAGTTTTTTGATTTGACCATTTAGCGTACTATCGCTGCGGCCCTCCATCCGGAAAGATTGACGACTACGACAAGGTGTGCACAAAGCTGTTCAACCAGACGGGTGACAAGCTGTACAATCCCGAGTTGGTGCACAAGGATATCGAGACCTACTTGTACCGTGGTCTGATTGACGACCCGGTCAACCTCCGCCATCGATTCCTCTACGTCTACACTGGACTCAGAAACTTCCTCTTCACTGCAGGTGCGTACGTAGTGGTATTAACTGATCACACTGCCAAAGAATGTATGCATCAAATAATAAAAAGTCCTATGATTTCCAGATCAAAGTCTCAGTATTCTACAAGTTTATGAACGCTACATTAAAAATCCGCATCGAATCAAAACTAGGGTTCAAGATGCTGAGCTTCTTTTGGTGCGTGAGGAAGAAAAAGAGCTAATTAGTGGTTTGCCATTCATTATTTGTGTTTGTTGATAATATTTATATTTATGTAAATCCTCCAGCCCACAAATAACGAATTTGGAGTTCCTTGCACTGAAAGGCCTGATAATACGTCGTTCATCGGAAACTGCGGTTTCTCTGGGTAAGCGTAATCATAAATTATATAATTATCCGTGACATCAGAGTGTTGATAATCTAGGCCTTACGAAGCTCTGGTTTTCCTCCATGGTTCCGACCACCGCATGAGGGAAACTACAGGTTTTTATATCAATTAATCTCATTAAAGTCGCACGATTGAATAATATTATGTGAAAAACGCCCACAAATTAAATTAAACAACAAATAATACATATGATAGGAGCAAGTAAACAGTCTCTAATGCAGCAGCTTAAAATGTTTGACCAGCGTGAATTTGTCACGGGTCTCAAAAATCCACAGTTGGACATGGTGGGCTATTATTTCGTCCCAACGACGTGCGAAAGGAGGCGATGTTTGTTGCATATTTACTTTCACGGGTGCCTCACGGGCCGGTTAGCAATTACATGTTACTAATAATATGCCATTGCTAATGTGAGACTGACTTGCAAAATGTGGTGCAGACAATTCGAGGGGACGAAGCACATTGAGCAGAGTGGATTTCTTGAGATCGCCGAGGCGAGTGACATGATTCTCATATTTCCTCAGGCTGTGATGAGTGAACCTCAAAATGACATTGGATGCTGGGACACATTCGGGATTTCTGGTGAACTTTACGGTACATATTCTACACGAGGAGGATTATTTCGTAGCATTATTGTCGTTGTAACAATATTCTACACAATTATGCAGCCACGAAGCGAGGAGATCAGATTACGGCAGTGAAGCGAATGGTGGACCGGGCCTTAGGAAAGGGCACACTGTCCTCCTCCTCCTCGAGCAGCGGTCAGATTTGGTTCAACAACAAGCAGGACGCCACCAGTTTTGCCCAGGAGGGTCAGAAAGGGGGGTGGTCTCATCACAACCAGTACGGCGGTGGTGGGCGTGGGAAGCAAAAATATCGAGCAGGATATGGCCATTATTATGGATGACACGCACCCGACCTACTTACAAATGTCAAATTAGGAGCAGTGGTAGGTACATGGGTATTGTAATTGTATTAGTTTGCTAATTAACAATGAATTGTTACCTCGTTATGTTACAACATTTTTATTAAATATTTATACTTTTGGTTGGGACTTGACTATGTCGCCGCCTCCGGTGTTACGTTACATTCTCTACTCGTTGAAATATTTTTTGCTGAGCTGGTTATGTTATCTGACACTTTTCGGTACGGCATATGTTAACCTTTGCTGCTGTAAAGTGAGCTCCGCCGCGTACTCAAAACAATTAAAATCAATCACTCGTCAGTCGGTTATTCTACTAACTACTCGAAGCCGACAACTGCATAACTAGCGTGGTAGGTACCACTATGGGTCACAAGGACAATTCACTCGGTCACAGGATGCTAGAACTCTTGCTTGGCTTTTTCTAAAACGTGTATGATTTAATTAGCCAGACAGGCTCGTACTGAAATTGTAACAACCTGACCCGACCCACGTCCACTTATCAGTCAGACTTGTAATCCTGGATACAATCTGGGATACAATTAGCCCATGCAAGGTGATTAGATGACTGAAGAGATGATATGATACATACTGTGGGAAAAATGTCGCATGGGCATCACACATGGAAGTTATTTAATAATAATATGTATGCACCTTTGCCCTTTGTTCTAACCGGTTTGTGTCAACACAATCTAATCCAGACACACACCAGCACCACGCCATGCAAAACTTGTGTATGTGCAGTTAAAAATGGCGATATCGCACATTATCCGATTCCCAAAAGCACACAATCATTGATTGGCATTGGCTTAATTATTCATATTTAAGGTTGGCCTATGCTTGATAATTGAATTACTCATGAAACAATAGCGAGCGGAGCCATCAAGAGATAACAATGATACAATAACTCTGCATAATTATGAAGAGCTAATGACGAACTAACTGTGCTACATATTTACTTGTGTACATGTACTACATATGCAATATGTACAATTACAGAGTTGTGAGAATTATGAGACTACGGAGGAGTTCATTCATTCCTTATTCTGTTACCAACCACACCGAATTGCTGAGTGCATACTTTTGCACTGACATTGCTCCACATTTCGCACGACGGTTGTTCTTCTCGCATCATCTTCCTCTTCTCTCTTCTGGCAGATATTACATAACAATCTCCCCAAAATATCTTTGGAACCGAACTTGCCCGAACACAGTGTTGCAACTTGCAAGAGTATTGTCAGGAGGAGAGTATTGGACGTGTTTCTCAGCCCTGGTGAACTTTAATGACGGCCCGGCACCACAAGAAGCATCGTCAAGAACATAAAACACGCTGCAAGGTCGAATAATTCCAATTCCACCAACTTTTAACCCTTTCTTTCCTTTTCCTTTTGTGTGTGTAAAACTAATAATAATTTTTCAGTCTCGCCTCGTCTCCTGCTGCTTCTTCTACTCTTTTGCTGGAGTCTAGTCCATTTCCTTTCTAATCGTGAGGCCAAGATTATCAGTCAACAAGAAACGAATGTACATATGCATATTGAAGGTATTACAACGGTCAGTATTACTTTTACTCGCTCATTGCTCGTCAAGAATTCGCATATTGATTTTCGATCACCTCGTTGGATGTATGTTTTTCTACTGATCTTGTGTGAGACGTGAATTATTTATTTGTGCCAACAACTTCCGATGTGAGATAATAACCAAGTAACGAGAAATCTGTACAACGTACAAAATAATCGGAATTCATAGTGAGTCATTTTCATTCACATCAAATTGTGAGGACATTAGCAGAGCGAATCGTACGTATCGTGAAACCACCACGCGAGGGATTATTCTACTTGAGTGCATATCGTTTTACGTATAATGAGCAGTACTTTTGCCCTCATCGAATTTCTACGTTGTGGATTTATTTACCAGTCACAAAAGAAAAACGTAATCAATAGTCACAAGTATTAAGCACAAGTCGATTAACTCTAAGTCGAAGCTGTATTATTACTACTCCGTTCTTGTTGGATCGATTTGCTCCTCTTCCGCCACGAGAAGAAGATTGAAGCCATAATTAATTGATTGAGCCGAATAAAATAATGTCTCGCGAGAGGATGAATTCTTCCCCAGAATACGTAGGGCCCAACCAACCCGGCTTTCGACCTCGTTTCCGTCGACGAACCATGTCCATTGAGAACACGAGTCTCACCGAGGTCATCACCATTTATGAGAAACTCAAAAAATCCCGTGACCATGATCCGACCTCCACTTCGGATGTCTTTCGTCCCTCCACCACACATTTCGGGTTTGACATTGAGGAATCGGATTTTGAAGAATCAGTACCACTCGAACCATTCAACGCTCAGGGGAGTGGTCCGGGTGGGATGTGGTCAACCTTGTCTTCGGACCATCCTGTCCTCGGGGCACAAAAAGTACTAGATTTCAACAAGTTTAAGAACATGCAGAATCTGAAATATCTCTATTTTTCCTCACCCACTGGACTCATCCAATCCCCGACCATTGAAGACTTGAAGTTTTCCAGTTCGAACGAGAATTTTGAGACGGGAGGATCCACGGACATGAACTACGTCAAACTACTCAAGTCGAAGCAGTACTGGTTGAACATAACTGACCCCTCCGAAAAGGACTTGGCCCTCCTCAACTCGGCCTTCAACGTGCATGACCTCACTCTGCGGGACATACGTGATGGGTTCACGGAGGAAAAGATCGAGGTGTACAAACACTACATGTTCATCTCCTTGAGACTGCTGTCCGAAAATGACACGTCTAGTCACAGGACGCACTCCAAGAAAAAGCCGGGCCTAAATAATCATCATCTCAACAACATCAAGACTGGTGAATCCCCAGACAATAACGAGTCAGTATTTTTGAACGTGGGTGGAGACGACCTTGGAGACAACGTGTCGATCGGGTCGTCTTCAGCATCGTCCTCCGAGGAGAAGGACCCCATGCCTCCCATCGAGGACGTGGACTTTAACATTCTCCTCTTCTCAGACTTTATCATCACGGTTCACGACAAGAACTGGGGCAGTATTAAGGACGTTCTGGGTAAGATTATGTCTCACTTTATCAGTCTATAAGGTGACGACAAATGCCCGAGTTACAAAATGAATTTGCATTTTAAAATAATTGTCGTGGGTAATGTAGTTTAAAAATATTTTTGCTCGAGAATATTGTTTTTTTCGCCCATGAAAACCAATTTTCAAAATAATAATTTTTGTTACAACTCGACCATTTGTCGCAACCGAAGAAGCGTTAGCTAGATACTAAATGTCAAGTAATCGTGCATTCCAGGGTTCCTCAGTTTGCTATGCACATATGGTAATGGCCATTTTATTAATAATTTAATTTATTAAAATTAATTAATTAAATTAATTAATTAGTAATACTTAATTATAGGAAATTCAATTCTGTCACCGGATTGGGTCCTCTTCTCAATCTTTATAGGTAATCTTTATAGAATCTAATCTTCCGTGATTAATTCAGGCCATTGTCATCGACCTTGACCTTTGACCTTTGACCTTTTTCGTCGACAGAACTTGCCCAAGATGCAAAGTACAGTGTCAACTACATGGTAACTAATAAGTTAATAAATTCCCATTGTATTAATTATGCAAGCAATTATGCACCTGAGCACTTGAATATTTATAACCTTGTTAATGTAATATTCCGTGCACATGCAGGAGCCCAAGATCCTGAATGCAAAAATCGCCGAGACGGAGAGTGAGAACAGTTATGTTTCAGGGATCGAGCTATCTCGCGTTCTCCGAAAGAACTTCCAGTACGAGTTTGAAATTTACAAAATTTCTCGTTTTGTGAAGCCCAAGATGAATATTTTGAGACTACTTAAACTCAAATGCAACAAAAGACTTAGTGGAACTGTGATCAAACTGTTGTCAAATATTTGTACAGAATTTGAAGAGTTGCTGGACGACGTGAAGCACTTTAGTCACATACTCGAACGGTCACAAGACACATTTCTAACCATGGCAAGTGTTCAACAGAGCCAAGAAGCTAATGAGATGGGAAAAGTGGTAAGCATGTAATGCAAATAAATATTACTTTTTCATGAAGTTGAGATAAATGGTCATTGGTCATTCCACGTTTTAACTATTTCAGATGAAACGAATTTCAGAGGTAGCCCTTATCTTCCTTCCGATTCAGGCGATCGGTGGGTTTCTTGGGATGAATGTTAAAGTACCGTTTCAAGCAGACGTTGTTGACTCTACATTACCTTTCTGGCTCATAGGTACTTTATTATAAAGTATTTACCATAAGATACTTTATTGTACCGATGATGTGCTTTATTTTTAGTTTTGTCCTCCATTGTCCTCGCCATCGCCCTATTCTTCCTCAGAAAGTATATTCTAAGCCATCAGGGCTCCTACATCCCCAGCTGCTTTAGGAAATGCAGACGTCGATAGTCTAATAAATATGTGTAGTCTCCCCACCCCACCAATCCCAATTGATGTTACTACCACCCCTTATTTATCATGATTCTTACATTTATATTGAATTTCCTTTTTGTTGTTGAATCTAACGTGACCTATGTTGTGGTTGAAAAAGTTGATATATTATGAAACACCAATTGTGATGCAAATGTACATTATGTAGTTGACAAATGCAGATAAATTTTAATGATCTATATTATTAATTGTTCCGTTAACGCAATAAAGTTAAAAGAGAGTCGAGTACTGGACTGATCTGCACCTCCATAAAAAGATGTCTTTATGATTGCTTATCGCCTTTGTATTATCGAGACGCCAGAAGTGTCCGCCATGAGAAATAGCAGGTGACGAATAGCTGCATCGCCTTTGTGTGTCCAGTTGCGTGCGGTGATGATGTGATGCTGCTGGTGGTGGCTGCCGTGAGATTTGGTGACACAAGCTTTTGTCGTTCTGCTCGTCAGCCCTCGTACTCTCCTCTCATGCCTCTTCCGCTCATCTTCCTGGACACTTTCCACTTGCCAACTGATTCCCTCACTCTTGTCGATCTGGACGGACGTAAAATAATTTCGACCACGACCACGACGACAACCAAGTGAGTGATAATTATTGGTACGTCTTTTAATTAATTAAGACATTGACCTTACCATTCTCGTTCTCCTCATCAATTCATCATTCAGAGCAATTCAAGTTCAAGTTCTTTCTTGGCCTGCTAGCAGACTAAAAATTGAATCACGAATTAATTAATATTCTAGAACCTGCAAAGGTGAAAGGTAAACAAATAAATATAAAATATTATGTATTTGTTTATTCGTCCGTCAGTCAGCTGTCCAAAACAATGAATGCAATAGCATAAAATATGTTTACAGGTAAACAAATTGAAAGTGGCTCCGTTGACTCAAACAGTGAAATTAATTCACACAAAATGGGAACCTCTGCAAACTCGTCAACAGAGCAGTTCAACATCCGCTGGAAAAACTACACTTCTGTTCTCCAATCCGTTTTTCGTGACCTTCTCGAAGAGGAAAGACTTGTCGACGTCACTCTCGCTTGCGAAGGTGGTTTCATCAAATGTCACAGGTAAGTCTCACACTGACCACGGAACGACTCCAACAATAATCCCTAAATAATTTAATTACGAATATTTGTCTCTACCTACGGCATGTGTTAACCTTTAAATTTGATTTGACTTTTACAGAATAATTCTCTCCGCCTGCTCATCATATTTCGAAAATTTGCTAAACGAGCTTCAATCTGAGCCGCATTTGGTTATTTTCATGAAGGATTTAAAACTATGGGAGTTACAAGCACTAATTCATTTCATGTACAATGGGCAAGTCAGTGTTACACAAAACCGACTCGCACCGCTGGTTCGTGCAGCGGAAGCTCTTCACATTCGAGGTCTCAGCACCGAGTCTGACGAGAAACAGTCTCCCAGTAGTCATCTAGGGATAAGACGGAACAGTCTGGACCAAGACGAGTCGTTCGATTCAGCACCACCACAACCTCAAAAGAAAGTAATTCGAAGGACACCATTGGGGGTGGCTAATAAGCCAGAACAGAAACCAACAGTGGGTGGAGCGACAAGCAGCTCAGCGGCAGCTCCTATTACTCAATCCGTAAAGCGACCTTCCATGTCCTCCAATGGCGGTGGAAGTAGTGGTAGTTCATCAGGCCCCCCAAAACTTTTGAAAATGAGGAGAATTGAAACTCCAGAGGCATCTACATCATCGTGGTCACCATCGTCTAATTTAGCATTGCAGAACAAGTCGTCGTCAAGTAAGTTGGGAAGCCGAAGAAACACGACAGAGTTGGAGGAATCTCAGTCTCACCGATTGAATGGAGAATACGAGAAAGGGGATGAAGATATGAGCAAGGTAACTGAACAAAGTCACAACACTACTTACTTTATAGTAAGCTCGTTCATATCATCATTGATTATTAAATTACTTATTTTAGGAAGAAGAAGATTACAACATGGACAAGTTGTCAGAATCCGCTGAATGCGATGGTGACCCGTTGGGTGAAGGATACTCCGATGAAGTAATAATTTTTTTAAAACTATTACCTATTAAATGCGCTAAGTTAATATGGTATTCTTTGCTGTATCATATATATCAAATCTAATTAACTATTTTTCTCTCTCATTCTGCCCAGGTTGATAACACGTACGACGACGGCACATTATACTCAGAACAAGCAACCTCTGGACAAGGTAACCAAATAATCATTAGTCACCGAGTATAATATATGACTTTCTTTGTGTCTTATTTTAGCTTATCTACTTGATGCACGTCCAATTGCAGCAAGAATTGCCGACCCACCCATTAGCGGCCCCGTCGTAGATGCAGCAGGTTAGTTGTTAAAAATTTGAATATGTCGCTTCCGATGTTAATTTATATCTCAATTGCAGACAGAGCCAACAGACTGAAAAAAGCTACCGATCTCGCCCTATCTGGAATAACTGTTCGCCAAGCCGCCGCCCATTATGGCATTCCACGAACGACTCTTTGCGCATATATGAAACGACGAGGTTTATCCGGAAAAAGGTTAACAAATGCTACTGGCGGATCCACGTTCACGTATCAAAATCAGTATCAACAAGCTGACCCCACAGCCGCAGATGAGGAAGATGATGAAACAGAGTTCCCCTTCATGGGGGACTTGGCAAATCTTGTCAAAGGACAACATTATGAGATTCATCAGCAGGAGAATTCATGCTGAATCAACAAATTTCCTCCCCCAACTTTCCAAGAGAGAGGAAGCCAATTAGAATTTATTCTACTTATTGCTTCCTTTTAATCGTTCACTCACTCCCGTTAAATCTTGTAATAATAATAAGAATAAATAGGAATCTATCTAGTTTAACTTTATACATAATAGTTCTAGATCCTCAGTCCTCATCTTCGATCATCCCTAAAATGGATGTCTTGTGCAAAGTAACACGGACGTACTAATTCTCCTTGTTTTGTCATCTTTACTGTTTATAATGCGTAAAGTAAAATTCATTAAAAAAATTACATTACACTAAAAACGCTTGTTTATTTGACAAATAAATATGTACATCACTTTCATGAGCTTCATGTTAGTCGAATGGAAGACAAAGAGAGCGGATTTGTTTAATTCTCGACTTGGCACAAGCTGCCTGCTGACAGATCAATAGAGTTCGTGGGAGGAAGTGGAGAAATCTCACCTCCTTTTAATGTAAATTAATTAGTGGTTTACATTATTTAAATTTTAATGTGTCAAGCAAAGAACTGCTCAATATTAAAGTGAGGTGTGTCACACAAGATCTGCTGGTCAGACAGAACAGAAGACTGGACAGTAAGACGTACGTTACGCTTTATTTAACTGATTCATAATACTCCCTTCTCTTTTGGTAATTGTCATTCATAAACTAATTTTGCACCAATTCTTGAGAACATTTAGATTTTGTGCCAATCGTCAACTTTTGTCAGTCTTTTTGGTTTGACCAAATAGAGGTCTAGTACTTAAAATTGCAGGTAATAATAAAATATTATATTTACTAAATTCACAATAGAAAGCACAAAAATATTAAATTACGATTGCTTGGCAATACTTGGCATTTATATTGATATAAAATACACTTCTATGACAATATTTAAATCCTTGGGTATATCTTGTATATAATCTTTATAATACGCAGTTCTCCCTTCTGTCGTAAATTCCAGTAGCAGATTCCTCGTCAGACGACAGAAGGATCTGCTTTAAAACAAATATTTAAATTCGATCAAGCTGCCTAATTTTTTGTAATTCTGTCTCAGAATGAATCGAAGGCACAAGAAGAATGATGTGCCAAAGGAGGAAGACAACGTTACCGGAGGAGCAAGATCTTCGATTGGACCATCCTTCTTCTATGAAGACGAAATATTTCGAATAAATAAGGTTGGGGATGTTGAGTTTGGGATGGTCACCGAGAACTGGGATATGTACTCCTCTGATGATGATGAAGAGGAGGATGGGGGCAGGGCTGATAACGTTCCTCATGGATGTGTAGCTGTCACCTGGCTTCCAAAATCAAAGGACGAAATTGTCCAAGAAAAGAAGGTTTAACTGCTCGATATATTATACATATATCTAATATGAAAACAACACCACGTATATAAACTATTAATTTATGTACGTAGGTTCAACTGAGTGATCGAAGTCTTATGCCTGGCGATGTCGTTCGACGCCTCATCGCCGGTAAAGATACTCAGCGAGGTTACTGTCGAAGTGTTCGAGTCATGGCAGGTGACAAAAATTGATGTCTCTTTATTTTATATCACTTTAATCATTTATGATTTACGAGTTTCCCATTATCATAACCCAACTTGTCTTCACAAACCCACAACTCTCTTTTTACTCGCAGACGTGCAGGTGCTCGGGACAAAGAAGGTGATCGTAGGAGTCCCTGCCACTAATTTGGTGCCCGTGCAGGTACAATATTGTCTCCTTGTCCCAGTACGGCTTATCTAAAAATAAAATAAGGAAAATAACCAGCTGCTGCATAACATTTAATTCCTTTAAGCCTCCTCATTGATCCAATCTTAATTGGTTTTATTTGATGATAGCTTCTCCAACCTGACTTGGCTGTCTACTTGGATTCTTGGATTGGAATCATTCGTGATGCAAAATACAGGTTGAAATTAAAGTTTGCGGATGGAACCACCTGCTTCGTGGATGGGGACACTATACGAGATACCTTTGAGGAAATTCGGAGTAATTCCGAATTCCCCGCATCCGATGTATTTTTTCCTGGCCAAAAACTTCGTGGACGTATGAAACATTTAAAGGATGCAGAGTTTACCTATGCGGCTGATGATTTGAAACGAGCCAAGGATCGTAAGCTTGTGAATGTTGTGGTCCTTGATGTCCAACCAACGTTGATAGCTATCCAGTGGCAGTGGCAAACTCCTGGGAATTCTGATGGGACCGTGGAGCTTAAAACACCTCCAGAAGATCTCACTGGGGAAGATATTAAACGAATTAAATGTCTGAATCTCTTTGAATCTTGTACGGTGCAAATTTCGGACGTGAGCTATTACACGCCCTCGCAAAAGGACACTGTGATTGAGAAAGGGGAATGGAACAAGAAGGTATCTAACAAGCTGCGGAATGAGTGTAACAAGCAGCGTGGTAGTCCTGTCAAATTGGAGCATAGGAGTATACCAAAGAAAGTAGATGGTCAACAAAATGATGACGATGATGATTCGGATGCAAAGAACAATGGCGAAAACGATGGTGCTGTCACTGGTGAGGACGGAGTCAAAAACAACGAGGTAAACTAGCAGCAACGACCGATATTACCTGGTATCATTAATTTATTTATACATACACATATTTATGCTTAAATACTAATTGGTTTGCAGAAATCTCAGACTACCACAAAAAAATTATTGCCAAAAGTATGCACCAGAAGTCTCCGAAAGAAAAAGTTAAAGAAAGCCTTGCGCAAGCCCTCCATGCCAAAAATTGAGACTGAAACTTTATCCGTGGTGGAGACATTGCATACCCAATCAGTAAGTAGAAAATAACCTTCTTCATTATCAATCTTGATACAAATTAATTCAACATGCTAAAAATCTGTCAATCCTCTTTCCAGGTTGTGGATGTCGTCTGGCAGGTAGACAAAAAAAGTTTCTATAAGGAAAGAAAGGGGATAAAAAATAATATGTAGATGAGAAACCTTATTAATTAATGTCTCTCAGGATGGGACATACGAGGAGGGAATGCGTAGTATAGACTTGTACCCCATACATCATTTAGACGATCATGAATTTTTCCCTGGAGATTTCGTAGTTTTGTCAGAATCCAACGATTTTAAACGATATGGCGTCATCCAGCAAATGGATCATTGTGGTAGGCTATAAATACTAAGTAGTACTATAAATAAAAGATGATTTCCATGCTCCAAGTGGTTAATATGCCATCATAATTATATCTATAATTAGTTACTAATAATTTTTAATTAATAGGACGAGTTGCTCTAGTCAAATGGTTCGAAACGTACTCTTTCAACGATGAGCAGAAGCCCAAATTATTTGAAGAAACCGAAATGTCAGTCTACGATATAAAGGATCATCCCGACTTCCGCTTCCGGCCTGGTGAGTGATTGTAATGCGATTTTATTTTATTAACACAGAAATGTCAAATGTAAATATGTATACTAATTTACACTAATTTACACAGGTACAATTGTGATTCGTGTTGCCAATTGGATAAGCCAGCAATGCCCTGCTGGTATGTCTTCAGTCCTTCACATTGTTGCAAATTAACTCTTTAGGTTGTGCATAATGTGATATATTTGCTAATAATTCGACAATAATGAGACCTACAATTTGTTGATAAGTACACATTTTCGCATGCAAGGAGAGAAGTTAATGTTTTGAGTAACCTAATTTAAAATAAAATTTCAACTTTCAGCCAAATACACAATGACAATAAACTTCATATTTTTAAACAATGGACTTTGTCTATTTTCAGGTCAAATCCTTGATAACTATCCGGATGGTCAAGTGCGCGTCTGGTGGGCTAATGGGGTAATGTCTTCATGTTGGCCACAAGACCTATTTCGGCTTGGGGATTATGATTCCGATGAGGGAGAAATGTGGGACGACCATCATCACTTGTCAGACACGGACGACGCCCTTGAGGACGAGGACAACGGAAGCTTCAATTCGGACTCCTCCTGGGAGACAGAGGACGAGGACGGAGGGGAACACCGGGGAACTAATAATGAGGTGGCGGCAGAAGGTGGTGATGTAGATCGCTACCTGAACATTGGAAAACTCATTGAGCGTATCCAAACCACTTTGGTGAGCACGAGAGAAGCCATTGTAGCCTCGTCAAATGTCAGTATGCAGGAGGACTCCTCCTCAGAAAATGTCTGCTCAACCCCGGTTACAAAACTTGGAAATTTCGACGAAAGAGGATTGACCAAGAAATTACTCATGATTTACAAAGACTGCCAGTGAGTTTTAATAGTTACTTTGAGTATTGTAAATAGTGCTTTAATAACGACGTGCATTTTTGTAGGTATTTGGACACAATAATGGAAACCAAGTTTTTTGATGTTGAGGATCTGAAAAAGTGGCGTTATGCAAATGATATTTCTGTTTCTGCCACTGCTACCTCGGCACGGTCATCACGAATCATTGAACAAATATCTCGACTGTTTTATGCACCTTTTAAAGGCGATGACACTTCACAATCCACTCAAGTTCCTCCCCCTGGAATTGCTACACCAATTAGCGAAGTCTCCAACTCGTCAGAAATTTCTACTACTATCATTGCTACTACTACGGCTGTTCCAACAGCATCACAGGAACAATTAGCTAATCCAACTGCTGGGATCGGGATGGTTTTATATGGTTTGTGTTCAGTCATCCTTCAAAAGTTGGTTGAGGCTCATAAAGAGTATGAAAACCGATTTGGAAAATTCAAGCAAATTCAAGAACAATTGTTGGAAGGCTTGCACATCGTTGGTACGAAGTTTTTATTATTATTTGTTAGCACACACACTAACAAATTATGATAATTTAATTTAATAAGCATACAACATAATTGAATTTGTTCTATCAGATGAGCCCAACGAATTGGCCAACGAATTGAGTTTGGTGAGTTTGGACAAAGTCGCTGCAGATTCTAGTATTACTACAGAGAAAGTCGCCAATGGCGATCAAGTTGAAACTGCTACTACAACTAACACGACCAGTATTGATGTGAAAGTCTCGTCATCAAACTTTTTCATGATGGATAGCGTGCCAGACACCCATCGCTACAGGCTGACCTCGTTTGCTCCCCAGAATCAGAGACAATTCCTCAAGACAGTTCAACGTGAAACGATGTTGCTTCGCGAATCTCTGCCGATTGGTATCCTCGTGAAAGGGTTTGAAGACAGGATGGACTTGTACTCTGTGATGATTGAAGGGCCAGAGAAAACGCCCTATGAGGATGGCCTATTCTTATTCGACATTCACCTCCCACCAGCCTATCCCTCTGTTCCCCCTCTTGTTCACTACATTGCCTTTTGCACGGACAGACTAAATCCCAACTTGTATGAGGAGGGTAAAGTTTGTGTCTCCCTCCTGGGAACCTGGAACGGCAAAGGGACAGAAGTTTGGACCACTTCTAGCTCTCTGTTGCAGTTGTTGGTATCCATTCAAGGTATGCTCGGATCTCTTTATTATGCGTCAATTTTCTCATCTTGTATTTGTATGTCACAACAACAGGTCTAATTCTTGGGCCGGAGCCGTATTATAACGAAGCAGGCTATGAGAAACAGAAGGGCACCCAGCAAGGAGCTGAAAATTCCAGAATGTACAATGAAAACGTGTTGGTAAGAGATGGTGCATTGTTTAACTTTCCATAACGCACAATTGGGAGTGGTTTAAGCTAAATCATACTTAAAAATAAAATAAGAGTGGATTGGGCACAATAATCTACAACTTGTATTTATATTTATTCGTAGATTAAACTTGTCCAGTCAATGTCTCGAATGATAGCAAATCCTGCAGTCACTTGGAAATCGGAATGTCTTCAACATATCAAAGCTCATGGTCCTGGGTAATAATAACAGTGGATTTGAGTGGATTCCTCATTATTTATTAAACCCAAGCTATGCATATATATTTTCTTGTTTGAAACAATTATAACTTTTATTTTGTTTTTCAGAATGGTAAAACGATACAAAATGTGGTTGGAGCTTAGTGGTTCGGAAACACAAGAAGGTAATCGTTACTTATTGAAGATTCTAGTTCTCATCGTGTCACTCATTAAGAAAATACATTCCGCAGATAACAAGACGGATTGTCCTCCCTTTCCACTTTTCCCGGTGTCAAAAGGATTTAAAATAACGCTCTCGAAATCTATTTCCTCGTTTGATAAACTTCTAGCGTCCATTTCTTAACATCTCTAGGGTTAGGAGAGAGATTAACAAATTCTATAATTAGTATTAAATTATTTAAGGGAGACAGGATTGTCCAGTGCTTGCCGTGTCTTGATTGTTGTTGTCCTCTTGATATGTTTTCAAAATTTTTTGCGAAATTGAATGTCAGATACTCGAAAAATAAAGGATCAGAAATTACACAGTAAATTTTTCAACAAATATAAAATGCCGACTTTATTATAATTTATAATTTACGTACAATAAGCAACGTTTTTACAAAAGTCAATAGCAGAAAAAAGATAATGCTTGTATCCTACTACTACTACGATCACATAAACGAAACGTCGTAGGAGGTATGGTAATAATTAATATTTATAATAATGTACTTGACGCAAATGTATACATACATGTAAAGTAGGATGAGATGGCCTTTCTTGCTTCGGGTTTATAGCATAACTTGTTTTTATAAGACAGTACTAACTAATTATGAGACAGCAGTAGCAGCTTGGCGACGGAGAAGGATGTAGATTTTTTCTTTGATCCACTCCTTTGTGTAGGGTGCATAGGTGCTTGTGCTTTTCTGATAACTGGAAAACAATAACATTTTTTTAATGTTACAAATTAGATTATGCTACATATTAAACATCAATTTGCATGGATAACAAGTTACTGCTTAGTGCTTACACAAGACAAGAGAGATCCGCCAATTGGTCGATAAAGTCAAAGAGTTGTGAGATATCGTAGGTGATGGAAGGTGTGTGTGGGTTCTGTCGTTTCAAGTGTTCTTCGTAAATCTTGCAAACACCTTCCATGCACTGTAAATTAAATTAAACTCAATTTTAAATTACCACAACTAATTCTAATCCCATTGTCAATTCATAATTATTATTCGTATCAAAAATAAATCCGTAATATCTGTTTAGCAAAACATTTAATTATAACCGGTACTTGTATTCTCTTTGCTATATGACTGTAAATATTCATAATTCTCAAAAAGTTTTATTAAAAGTTTTTGATGACATACCTCGTTCACAGATTCGAAGTCGCTGTACGTTCGAGTTTCCGGTTTCGGCCCGGGCTGCATCAGCAAAATTGTGTGCGACTATAGCATTAAAGAGAGGAAATTTTAAACCATCCTTTCAATAGTTTCAAATTGAAACTTTCAATATACAATTGAAAATAATTAAGTCAATTTTAATAACTATAAGTAAATAAATGAATGTCAAATATTATTACCATTTTCACCTCAGGCAGTTGACGAGTCTATTTTACAACTTGGAGTTGGTAAATAGGATGAAGCAGTAAGAATAGTTAATCACTACTCGATAAGACAATTGACAATTCGAAATATTTAGCTGAACGTTCGTAAAATTTGGCTGATTGCTGGCTGGCTGGCTGCTTGTGTTGATTTGAAGGGACGGAAGGATATTTATTAGGTGGACGGATGGATAGTGTGTGCTTGTGCCGGTGGAGCGTGCTGCCAACAAGCCCACAAGCACAAGTTTGTTCTCTTTTTGCCCCAACCAACCGCCACCATTCGCACCTCAGTCACACTCCTTCCCTTCCGGCTGTCCAACAAACGGCGAGCTCCAACAATTTATCAATTGAAATTAATATCGTTGGATCGAAACAAATATTCTGGTACGTAATATCACTTATCTTTTAGATAAAAATGGTTTCGTAATAATGTCTTTGGTGCATTTTCTCCGTGTATTTAGGCAAAATGGTTCTCAATTTGACGGTGAAAGTTCATCCTGTTGTTCTTTTCCAAATTGTTAACGCTTACGAGCGTCGGAATCTGGACCGCACTTCCATCCTAGGAACGCTTTTGGGTAAGTCGACACTAGTGAATATATGTAGCGTGCAAATATATGTAATCCAAATTGTTTCTTCTCTAAATCGCCAGGTACGATTGACAAGAACTGTGTTGAAGTGAGTAACTGTTTTGTTGTCCCACATAGTATCAGTCCTCAAGATGGAACGGTAAGAATGATTTTTTCTCTGACTTGGAAGTATTCATGTTTGTGAAATTTTACCTCTTCACTCTTCTTTGTAGGTTTCGATTGAGATGCACATCGCCGACACAATGTACAAGCTGAACAAACAGGTTCATCCTTCTGAGGTGATTGTAGGTTGGTGGGCCACTGGGTTTGAAGTCACCAGTATTGCTGTCCCCATTAACGACTACTATGCTCGACAATGTCCTAACCCTGTCCATCTTCTGGTTGACACCACGTTACGATCAGGAAAAATGGGTATTAAAGGATTTGTCCAGTAAGTGCTATTATAAGAACCATTTTGTATCTTCAATATGTTATCATGGTTTGGTTAATGTGCGACTTTTCTGATTCACAATCTAGGGTTGACATTGGAGTCCCTGAGGGTTCACAAGGGGCCATGTTCAGCCCAGTTCCAGTTGACTTGACGCAATATCCACCAGAAGCTGTAGCTCGTAAGTAGTGTAAACCATACATAGTTAACTAACTATGATAACTGTCCACGAAATTGTGTAGAGTTAAATTTCTAATGTTGGAAATGTTGGATGGATTGTTGCAGTGAAAACTCTTGTAAAGACAAGAATGACGGGCAAAGTCGAGCCAAAAGCGGAACTTCCTCAGATCACGGATGCAACTACGGAATTTGAAGATGCCATCACTCTTGTACTGAGCTACGTGGAAGATGTTCTTTCTGACAAAGTGACACCTGACAATTCCGTTGGTCGCAATCTTCTTAAATTGGTCCAAGCAGTCCCAAAAATGTCTCGGGAAGATTTGGATAACATGATGAGTGCAAACATTAAGGTACCCTTTACTTGATTGGACTTATTTCCGTATAAAAACGAGCACAATTAATGTCAATTAACATTCAACATTCGTGTTATAGGACCTCCTGATGGCAATGTATCTCAGCCAACTCACTCGCGTTCAAACCCAACTAAACGAGAAATTGTTAATGACATCAAACAATATTATGAATTTAAATAATTAGTTTGAACCTGGTAGCAGTTTGTTATGAATTTATATTGTTTACTTATGAGGTATGTATGATTGATTTGATTAAAGTTATACGAGCCTATGTATAAATTACCATTTGTTTGTCTTTATTTCACGTGTCATTGGCATGTGTGAGCTCAAAATTAGACTGGTATTTTATTTATGTTTGTTGAGCAACTCGAGATAATTATTTGTGAATCTGAGTCCTTGGTTCCGCCTCAAAATCCGTGTCATAAATGACAGGCTGACCCGTCCTGTGAGACAGCAACCCTCCCACGGAAGCATTTGCTAGCGTAAGACCTTGTGCCGTCTTCTTTTTTGTGCGCAGTGGTCCACCTTTCGGCCCCGTATTCGGTGTCTGTTGTGTCTCCAGAGGAGCCTTATTAGTTGGCCTGGGTTTCCGCAGGGGGAAGTTGCTCTTGCGACCACCCGCACTGGTCGTCGATGCGGAGGTAACCGTGGAGAGACGTGACAGAGTTTTGGGATTTGGCTGTCGCAGACTTGGGGGAAGGTCGGGAGCGTCGTCGTCAGAGTCGGTTTCGAAACCGGCCATCAGGTTTTGCGACCCCACCTCATCCTTCACCTCAGTCAACCAGGCCTCATTCTCGGCTTCCGTCTGGTCCCCGCTGGGATAATGGTGACAAAGTTTGGCAAATGTGCTCCTGGCTGTGATGAGCTTCAAATTCAAGTCCTTGACTTTTTTCTCCAAACTCGCCACCTCCGATTCCATTTCATACTGGGCAGCTTTCAATCGTATGTACTCCAAAGGTTTGGGGGCCTACAATTACATATTAAATCAAGAACTGTGCATATTTATCAATCCATGAAATATAGTCGTACATGGTATTCCGTAAGTTTTCGTTTGAGTTCTTCCAGCCGAGTGTGAGTCTTGTTTATGAGATTTTTGTATTTGATAAATGTTCTTTCAAACGTTTTCAACGCTATCCTCTTTTTTGCAATTCTGATAGAAAATTTGTCCTCTTGTGCAGTCAGCCCTTTTACCTCGTCATGATCCTTGGTCAAAGTATGAAAGAAATTACCTGCAAACATACAGTAGCAGAGCAATTAGAAGGTAAATTTAATCCGCTCTTGTGATGGTCTAGTCTGATTTACTCGAGAGTTGCTTCAAGTACTTCAAGTACAGATTCATTTCTTCCATCTCATTGGTGAATATCTCGTTTTCTGAAAAGATATTGTTACACCGATGTGGTTATCTTAATGTTGCTTGGATATTATTTAACTAACCTGCCGTGAGGTATTCAAAGTCAATCTCTGAAATGCTAGTTCCTGCTTTTTTGCTGCACCGCAGCTGATGTGCCACTCGACGACGCACGGTCATAATATTTCTGATGGCCATTCGCGTCTTGGTCTCCTCTGCAGAGATCTGATTCCTCATTTTACGTTTGAGCCTAAAAATAATCAAACAAACAAATCCAGTCATTAAAACAAGTCTCTAAATTACATTGCTACGTATTAACCTTCCCAAGGCCCTCAGTACCCTTTCTTTCTATTCTATGTCAGTACCTGAGGATAAAGTCCGACATGGCGCTGGTGGACATTGGATGCTTGGTGTCGTGCATGATGATGCTAAAATCCCTGCTCAACTCGAGGAGAAGTCGGATGGAGTGCTGGTGAGCGTCCACGTTGACCTCCACGGCCCCTTCCTCCTTCAAAGTTCGTATTTCATGCTGGTGAAACTGTTTACGGAGCTCATCCTCCACCTGAAGGGCAAACTTGAGCTTGTCCTCTACTTTCAATTGCTTGATGTCATTAAGGTCGAAATCTGGGTAGTCCACTTCCAAATTGGCCCAGTCCTCATTCTGCGGATCATTTTCCCCAACCCACTGGGTGAACATGGTTATCACCCTCTTGGCCGCATCGGAAACGGTCGTCTTCTTGTTTTTCTCCTCCAACAAGGCCATCCCTACCTTGAACATGGAGCTCTTCAACCGGGTGGGTTTCTAAATGAGGCAAAAGGTCTTTACCCAAGAAGTTAAGTCTGACAGAAGTACTTAATAGAAATAGAAAACGATGCTCCGCTTGTCACTTACAGCCACACCTGCACCTGCCTTGAGGGTGTAGGCAGGATCTTCTTCCGCCCCCTTGACCAAGTCACCATATTTGTGGCGCATGACGTCATAATGGGGCGGAGCAATGATCCCAATGTTTCTAAAGTAGTTGAGCGCCACGTCCTTGGAATTGTCGGACATGTTGTCGAAGAAAGAGTCGGTTGAAACATTGATCTCGTCAATGGGGATGATTGGCGAGTAATCGGGTTCCCCATCCTCGGCCGCCGGGATCTCCGACTCTGACTCATCCGAGGCGCAAATGGTAGTGGCCGTGTTGAGGGGGATCGAAGAATCCTCGTCCCCGTCGCCCTTCTTGGAAGCGAACATCTCCTCCACTAGCTTATCCGGCTCTTCCAACCGCTCGATCGTCCGCTCGTAGAAATAGTTCTCCGTCTTGAGACGCTCAATGTCCTTCTGCGTGAACTGGATGAGTTGGACGAGTGTTGAGTTGGACAAGGCTGTTCATAAACATTTACTCTTAATCACATCTACAACGCATGGTCACATAGTGTAAAAATGACAACAGGATAGTGATTCAATGAGTGGGGGTGGCATCGGATCCAACCCCCACTCATTGAATACGATGCCGCATCGTACTTCTCAAAACATCAATTGGGATGGCTCCCTCGACATTTTGTGATTCAGGTCTCACTTCTCGACGGCGTTGGCGTTCTGCTTTGGCACGAAGTCGTTCCACCTCTTCCTCGTCCAGCTCTTCGACTTCCTCCTCCTCCTCCTCCTCGACGTCTCATTCCTCTTCTTCGTCCCCCTCGTCCTCCTCTTCGCTCGTCCATTCCTCCTCCTCGTCTTCCGCTTCATCTGTCCCCACCAGCTCGGACCACTCGCCCTCCTCCTCCTCGTCATGGGTCGGCTGTGGGGGAGGAAGACCCGTCACTAATGGTTGCACCTCCATTTCGTTTGTTGTATTTACAGTTTGACTCGGTAGGCCTATTTCACGCTCAAATGTTGAGCTGTTTTGATTCCGATGCTTAAAATCACAGAAGAAGACGATGCAGCTACAACTTAGCAACGAAAGATCTCAAGAAGGAAAACAGATTGGGTAGATTTTTAATTTTAGTTTTATTTCACAGCATCACTTATAATATAAGATGACATTTAACTGCTTATCAATGTTAGTTGATGCGACTAAGTTTATTTGGGGTCATTAGCATATAGAAAAGATGGAGTACAAGTCGCTAAAGTTGACCTATTTTGGCCAGCTAAGCGGATCTTTATGTGCGAGAGAGTTGTTAGTGCTACACGACACACTCATTATTTGGATTAACATTATCTTTTGTTCTATTAGTTTCACTGCAATTAGGGTAATAGTGCTAAAGGAGGTAAGTACTACAAACTAGTTCATTTACTAAATCTGACCAGCAGATTAGTTTTACCTAGTCTACAAGGTTAAATAGGGTTAATTTGCAGCGAAAGTATATTATGCATTTCAAACTTTGGTACTCTATTTAGTCCGCATCATTCTGTATATACCAATGCCTATGCTCAGCTCACGCACTCTCATCCCAAGGGTGGATCGAATATAGATAACAATAGCTGTGACATGTCACATACATGAGTAGAAGAGTCTCAGAGTACAAAGTTTGCAATCATGCCTCAGATGGGCAACCACGTTGATTATTCTCTATGTTCTACTAGGCTATTTGTACAGATTGAATTATAGAACAACACATCTGTAGTTCCTACATGTAACACGTCCACAACTTAGTAGTATCAACTTATTATTATCATATTAGAATAACAAGATCTATAATTTTCATTCGCTTCATTACCCGTCTAAACTCAATCACTGACGAAAATGCATTCATAGTTTACAGATTATGTATAATTAAATTAGCAAAAGAACAAAGTATTTGTAAGTTCTTCAAACACATAACAAATAGTACGACGGACGAAAGGATTGTTTGCTTACAAAACGAACGAGAGACAACATTTACATTTTCTTCCAAGACAAAATTGTTTCATATTTGGCTGCGTACATGCATATGTACAAGTTGTTGTTACAAAATGTGTCACATAACGTAGAAGTAGTACGTACAATTTGATTGTTCCAGTTTGGTGATTTTTCATTTATAATAACGCTAATTTTTGGTTGATTGATTAGGTTGTTTTGTTCTCTGGTATGTAGAATTAATTGATTTGTTTCTTTTGGTTTTTTGAGTTGGAAAAGTTGATTTTTTTCGTTTGTTTCTTTTTTACACGCTGAGACTGACGTACGAGTGATAGCGTTGAATGTTTCGTTTCAAAATGTCGGCACAAGGGCCAAGCACACGTTCGAAACGAGCTCGGTCCAACTTGACACATTTTAAAAGACCCTGTGGTCCAACGGTCACGGTGGCTGCACGAGGTCGATCAAGGAGGAGAGCAATTTCGCCAAAATAGTCCGATTTTTCGAGTTCCCCGACCTGCAAAGTTTGCAAAATTATTTTGATACAATACAATATCGTCGCCGTTCATCGATATTACATGCCTTTTAAATATATATTGTGGTAGAGGAAGTAGACCCACCTTGACTTCTGCATTGTCAATGGTTTGTGTCACAATGGCAGATCCCTCGACAATGATGTAAAATTCGTCACCGGGTTCACCCTGTTTTACAATTGTTTGCCCAGATTGAAAGCACACGGGCTCCAGAGCATCTGCCACCGTCATTCGTTCCCATTCATCCAAGTTCTCTGCAATATTTGTATGAAAAATAAGACAAAACACATTGCAGAAAAAAGGATGATGACTGGCTGGCTTACCCAAAATTGAAACTTTGCTCAACAGTTCCTGATACATTTTCCTTTTGCGGATAGTTGATCCCATGAGAATGCGACGGTATGAATCTCTGTCGATGTTCTACAATCGAATATGTATTTTCAATTTAATGATATATTTAGGGGGGTTGGGGGTAGGTGAGAGATACTGAAAAGTGCTACTTACCCACAACTTTACATCCGACTTAGCCTTGACCGTGGCAGCTCTTGGAGTTCCGTAAATCAGCGCCAATTCTCCAAATGATCCACCATCCCCAATGCTCGTCAGAAACTTGCCCTCTTTGCTCACCTAGGTATACATTTCACCCAACACATGATTACCTCACTTGTTCAACACTCATACCAAAGTCCACCCAGTCCACCGAATAATAATATGAAAGTTCATGATGGCATATTTCAACACATACCTCAACTTCACCAGAATCAATGACGTAGAAATAGTTGCCTTCGTCCCCTTCTTTAATGATCGTCTCGCCAGCGAGAAACGTTTGCTGGAACATGGCATCGAAAACGTCTGACCTTTCAGCCTCATCCAGATGAGAAAACAGCACATTTTTCCCAATCGCCTTTTGAAGGGATGCCATTGTCTTGTAATCTTTTGGAACCACCTGGAGCAAATCATAGTAATTACCTAAATAGTGAAGTGAGCAGTACTCTTACAAAGTAAGCTAAGCAGAAGGGGGCTCCCACGATACCTTTTTTACATATGAGGTAGCATCCTCCTCCGTGACCGGCTCTGCGGAGATTCCACCACGTCGACTAGGCTTTCCTCTTGGGAGCGGAGACATATCCTCTGTGTCTTCTGGCGACTGGTCCGGCATTTCGCGGCGTACTGACTGCTCCTGAACAGATGATAAAACAAAATCGTTCAAATTAATAATTAACCTTATAAAAACTAATTAATTTTGACCTGGATACCATTTAAAAACGGAATTAAAAATGGTTTCTATTGCATTTGGGGGCGGATTTACTGGGGGGCAGAATACCATTGAGACCGACTTGTGGGGCGGTGATAAAATCAGTTGGGGACTGAATTAATGCAAACCGATTTTGAATATTCTACTGATGCAGTTATGATTTATTAGAGACCTGGAACTGATTCGACAACAAAAATTATAACATAATACATTTTTAACATGAAATTGCAACTGAACCAAATGAACACACGATATTAATTTTGATAAAAAGATCGGATTTGATTTTGATAGTACTACAAAAATAAACTAAACGAATAAATCGTCATCATTCATGTCATCAATTTGATGACACTAATTTTGGGATGCATTTTATATTTTAAACAAGTTATTAGCTATAATTTTGTCCTTCAGTGTTCTGTGACTTGTTCCGATCGGTGGTGACACTATTGCGAATATATTAGCTAAAGAGAACGTTGTGATAATTTAAAAAAAATATGAACTGTATCATATTTACATGATACAGGTCAGAGGTCAACGCCGACCAATTTATTAGCGGCGCCAATGTTGGATAATTTTTCGGGGGCGCGGCGTGACCTCTGATGCACTTCCTCCGAGTTCCTCCCCCCACTACAACTACAACTCTAAACTCTAAAAAAATTAGTTCAGGCTTGAAGAAAAACCAACGACAAATAAGGAGGAAAGAATGGAACTGAGAAAATTTTCTCGGTCATTTTATTTTTATTTTTTCCTACACCTTATTGATGTAGCCCGGTCTCAACGGAATTCTGTAACCATACACCTTATTGGTGGAATCCGTCGCCAACGAGAAAAAGTTGGCCTACACCTTATTGGTGTAGTCCGTCGCTAAGGCGAAAAATTTGGCCTACACCTTATTGGTGTAGTCCGTCGCCAAGAGATCGAAATCGCCCTCCACCTTATTGGTGGAATCCGTTTTTAAAAGGTTAATATAGAATTTGGTCAAATAGTTTACATATTTACAAGTACAAGAAAATGCACATTATAATGTTGCTTAAAGTTGATTGTTATTACCTTTTCTAGCCGTTGAAAGTACTCTCTGAGGAACTTGACAGGATTGTCTGGCTTCTGAACACACAGCTGGACTATACAGTCCTTGAGAAGAAATCAAAGTTTATCGTTATCGCCTCCACGAGCTGTTGTCGAAATTTTTTAAATTATGTATCAAATCATTGAAAAGCACTTACTTTGAGAAGGCCTTGAATATCGTGACGAGCGACGTAAGCTTCGCAGTCCCTCAGCGACATATCCTCCGCCATCATGCTGCTTCTGCGAATATGTGAACAAACCCAGCCCACTTATTGGTCGTATTCAATTATTCTTCGGGCCAGGAGCAAGGCACAAGGTGGTGAAATATACTTAAGGGCCTGGGGGAAGTTGCTTAGAAATCACGTCAACTTTGACGATAAAATTCAGCAATGCACAAGAGGGCAGATTTTTTAAATTATGTTTAATGCGTTAATCATATCTTTAGATTTTACTTGAGTTTTTTCTATTTTTTCCACCATAAGCTCAAATGTCGGGGCAACCTGAGACATTTGGCGCTATATGTGGAACATATAGTATGTTGTCAGGCACTCTTATGGGAAATGTCGGGGGCTCGTACAAAAAAACGGTTGGGCGTAAAGAGATGCCGTAAAGTGCATTAGATGCCTCTCGAAAAGTTTTAAAATGACTTTTTTCTAATTCATGGTATCTTGAACCATTTTCAAGAAATTCAATAAAAACCGATTTTTCGGTTTCGAAATCATAAATGTTTCGCTGAATGAATTGGGTGCATAACACAAAGTTGTATGTAATAGCAAATATGTTCATAACCGCATTATCTATAATATTTACTCGAAAATTTTTTCGAAATAATGCTAGGTACAGGCGGTAAGTTCAAATTTCCGAAAAATTTTGCAATTTTGGCTACCAATTTCTCCACTGAGCTACAGCCTAGACGATACATTTTGGTAACCTAAACTAAACGGGATCGTATTGGGGAAGGTCCCGGCTAGTGCCCTCGACTGATTGACTTTTTCGAAATAAGCCTTGGTTTTTAAGATATGGCGCGATTTCTAAAATTAAAATCCATAACTCATATTTGGTATGAAAAAATAGAAATTTTCAGCGGTTTTGCCGCATAGCTTGTTTTGACGATCTGCCCTCTTGTGCAGTGGAGATATTTGGTCGTAAAGTGAGGACAAATTGGCTTAGAATTGCCAAATTAATGGCAGGAATTGCATTTTGAGTATCCATGGAACAAAAGAAACAACTTTTTTCAAAAACTTGAGGGACTTGAGGGAAACTTTTTCAAAAGCAGTGACAAAACCAAAGCTTTTGAACGTGAGTGTCCCATAGAAACGGTGTCAATTAATTGTGGTCGTAACCTAACAGAGCGATAATAATCTTGGGGCCCTGGCAATTATTGTTGCTAACATAAAATCAAGTAAATCTTCCCCCGGGCCCTTAATATATGAGACTCAAGTCGAAGATACCGATAATAATAACAATATAATATTATTATTTCAATGAGGAAAGAGGAGCTCGGCAACACTAAACGTAAGGTGTGGAGAAATAATGGCGCAGTAAAAACTTAATGGCACCAATTACTCGTCTCCTACCAAAATCCACACTACTAACTAAACTATTACTGCCCTCCTGTGCTAGTGCAACTGGCTGCTAGTGTCACGCAAATTGCAAAATCACAAAATTACTGCATACACGGAACGCAAAATTATCTATCCATCATTCACGTCTAATAGTTCGTTCTGACCACTACGATAATGCTCTCACGCTAATTGTATACCGCCCATGTCGCTCGGAGATCAACATTGCCAAAATAAGTCGTGTTAAAAAATGTGCAGCGACAGTACACGTTTTTTTAATGGAATTTCATAACCCGTTTTATCCGGAGCACACCAAAAACTTTATAACTTCATTTGGTCACGGTTTAGTAACTCTTATTTATGGTCGATTGTTGTTATTAATTAAAAATAAACTCCAAACCACATAATTATTGACTCACCTGTTGTTGATGTTGGTCTGTATTTTTCTAAGGGGTTTTTTGGTAGGGATTACCAATACACGCACAAGACCTATATAAACTGCGGTCAATCGAGTTGAAAGTCTTTAAATTTACTTTGCTACGATGTACGACAGGGTGATAATTAATTTCTGTATTTTTCCTTTCCATAAAAAGTGACCCATAAAACTGAGGAGAGGAATGAAGGTGGGTTTATTTACGTGTGACGAGTGCAAAGATGTCCTCCTCCATCACGTCCACCACCACGAACCACGAACCACCACCACAAAATATCGATCCGCTTTTATCCGACGCTTCTGCACCAACACATATCGCATAAATAGTAAAGGTCAGCCCAACAACGCCCATCACAAGAAGAACTTTAATGCAATGAATGAAACACTTTATCTGGCTCATTAGCGAAAGGTGTTTGAAGAAATAATTAATAGTTTTGAACCAAATATTAAGGACATTTTTTCTTTTTATTATATATTTTATCATTCAGCGTGATGAGCTGAGCTGATTCACCATAGCCTAAACATGGTCCATTGTATTTATTGCGTAAGACTTAACAATTAGCAATATATTATTACTATACATTTGACTCTTTCTTGCACATGAAGCATATATTCTTCTTCTTTGGCATGACCAAGACTAGAGTAAAACAGCCGTTTCATTTTTCGCCAACAAGGAAGGCGACAGGCCATCATGCATAATACAAGAATGCGGAATATTTAATTGACAGGTAAATAACAGGTAAAACGTTGAGTTTGGTTTGACTAGGCATTTTTAGTTATACAAGTAGGATTATGTATTACGGGTAGAGTAGGTAGATGCACATTTTTTGCATATGGTCTCTTAATTTTTAGGAATTATTGGTGACCGGACACTGAGCTTGATCATAGTTGCCGATGACCCAGTTGATGTCCCCGTTTGTCGCAGCATTCATGTGCATCACCGCCCACACAACCATGAGGTGCATGATATGGTGGGAATTGAGCCAAAGGTCGAGCCTGCAAAAGTACTTATCCATGAATTTGTAGGGATGCTAGCGATAACGGGAATAATTCACGCATTCGATTGACCTACCGTCCAGGGAACCATTTTTCAGGAATGCGAACCACCCCAATTATTCCGCCCAGGATTGACAGGACATCCTGCAATAAGTATTGTTAATTTTTAGTTCTAAAAGTAGCAGCATCATTTCATACAAAATATGGATATAATAAATATACATCACAAAGCATGAAAATGGCTCAAATAAGTAAATGCAACAGGAGTTAGGCCCTGTTATTTTGCTACACATCACATTTTGAGGTAAAGAAAGCGATTGATTTATACTATGAATGATCGATTAACTTTCCCACGTAATAGCAGAGTTTCATGAAATGTGGAAAGTCAATAATTATGTTCAACCCTGACTAGATTGAACCATATTCAACTACTGAAATGGAAATTGGGGAAATCGATACATCTAAATTATGAAGAGTTTTCCCTAAAACTGAGCCATCCATGTATGTATGTCACCCGTCATCAATCGATAACGAACAACCATTCTAATACCAAATATTGAATCAGCCATGGGAAATTGGCTTCATAAATTGACTGTGTCAAATGATTGTTTCTAAATATTTTGAATGATTGGGATCAAGGATCATTGCCTGGAGAACGACGTCGCTGAGGGTGGCGGGGTTGCCTCCTCCCCAAGGGGATATCCTCAGGAGGAAAGCCAGGATTCTCGAAATGAACACGGGAGCAAAGCACATTCGTCGGGCGAGTGGGGTCCATGCCGTCAATGCCTTCTGCAAACCCCACACCGCGGCCAGTCCATATGCCTGTAGTAAATATGTGCACATGTAATAATGTAATATATAACAAATTCTACAGCATAACTAAAAAAAATGCATAAGTTTGATTGTCACATATTTTTTTACCGTCATCATGGCCGTCTGGTAGTCCTTGGGAAGACACCAGGCTGCTGCCGTCAGATTTGACAGGGCCCCTAACAAAGAAACGGTCATTAAATGTCCACATAATTTCCGCATTACTAGATGAAACACAATACATATTGACTTTGAGCGTGTTATACCGAAACATTCTGTGACCCAAATTCCAAACATGTCGATTTGAAGAAGGAGCTGGTAGAAACGGTCCCCACCCTGATTGTAGCTCATAAAGAGATGGTAAATCACGCTTCCTATCCATGGAGAAATGGAGGCTGAGATGTGAGCCCACCCCAAAATGTTGAGAAAAGTGTTTCCCTCAATCGCACCCCACGGAAACATGGTTTGCCAATAGAGAAGGATGTACACGATTGGAACGACTACAAATAAATAATTGGTTGATTTAGTAATAACTAGCTTAAGCTTCAACCATAAACGAATTAATGACACGAACCATGCGTAAGAATGTTAAGTGTTTCGTTGTGCAAGTAGCCCAAACTGCGAACACAAGTCCAAAAATCGCCTAATTGTCGATAGCCAGATAAAATGTACTTATTGAATCGTAGATGTTGAGGCATTTCTGAGATGTGACAAAGTGCTTTCCCTAAAAAAATGATATTAATTGGGTGTAAGTAAATAATTACCTACAAATAAATAACTATATATGTAGTTCCAGTGTACAAATTACCTGAGCAAAACAACATTTTGGCCACACAGGAGATTCGTTCGGTCGAGGATCGGCGTCTCGCCTGTTGCTCATTGTCCCATCTCTCCTTATTCGCCCGAGCACTTTCCAGTAAGGCTTGAGCCACAAATGACAGCGATGCATCGCGCTGTTCTCGACTTACTGCAAGTTTCACAAGATCAGAGAGTTATGGATATGTACTTATTTATGTATGCATGATATTATTATTACCAAGAAGGCCGTCATCACTATCTTCTCCATCTGGGGGCTCCTTGATACGAGGAACATACTCGTGCGTGTAAGGGTCATACTCGTAGTCGTCCTCACCTAAAGAGTCGATAGCATTGACCGTTGAAGTTCAGAATAGCAAGACATATGGAGATCTTAATAGGTTGACCTACCCCCGTCCCCTTCGCACTCTTCGTCATCGTCGTCCTCAAAGAGATTGGTGCAGGAGCTAGAATTGGAAATCCATGAGTGGCAAGGACTGGGTTGCAAACTTCCACCCCCGTCACCCGACTCCTTGTTGTTCTTCCCATCGTCCTCGTTCAACTCTTTTACTCCTCCTCCTCCTGCAGCGGTCGCCGCCACTTTTCTCTGTGGGGACCCCCCCTCCAGGCCACCAGTCTCCGCCAAACCATCCTCGTCCACCACCAATCCCTTGCTCACATCCACAAGAGCTTCCGGACCCAAGTCTTTCAGGGACATACCTCACACTCCTGCTTTAAGTGGTTACTAATGAAGGGGAGTGAAAATGATGGATGGACAAGAGTGGATAGCGAGACCCCACCCGATCGACGTGGGTAGACTGTGGTTATTATTGGCCACTTCCTCCCAACTAATAACTTGTTATTTCGGTTGACCTAGCTACACAACATTGAAGTCGAGCCATGCAGTCTGAGCAAATGGAGAAGGCCAAGTTGATGGTATGCACTACTATGCACTCACTCACCCACGAGAGGTCAACCAACCAGGGGATGATGTTACGACTGACCCAGCAAGTTCAGCTTGTTAGTAAAATAGGAGAGCATTATGTTGGATGGGAGTGAGACAAGCTAAAATGACACCTAGAATAATCATGTGGAGCCCAGAGGACGTAAGATGATGGACTGGCCATAGCTAAAGCTATCCAGTGAGATAGACAAGGACGAACTAGGCGGTACAAAAGTCGACCAGCAGTAACACATATGCACGACTACTCCAAACCACAATACTCGTTGATACCACTGGAAGTAGAACTGGGTATGTACATTAATCGATTGGGCAAAAACTGGACCAGCCAAAAACCCGGGTTTCCCTTTCGCTTTACATACATGCTCCGAACTCAGTCAAATGCTCCACTGAACTTTCATACCATGGCACGATGTAAAATATAAAGTTATATTGCTGCTGGTTGTACTTACGAATGCTAGCAATTAACCCCTGCTCATAAAAATGTACAACCAATTATGCAAATCACGTTAGCTATTAGTTTATTTACCAGGAAGGATATTAAACTTAACGATACATTATTATAAAACTAACCCGACCCACTCTTAACAGGATGATGAGAATGGATGATGAATTTTAAGAATTTGAAGCCACCAATGATTCCTCCTTTTTCTTTTTGGTTTGGGCACTCGATTTGCCTGCTCCTTTAGGTTTTTGGGGCGGCGTTGTAGGTGGGGATCGAGCCAAGGCTTCAAGAATTTCTGGGATCTCCTTCAAGAGTTGCTCCTCCCCCGCAGTGAAGTTGGAGTCAATCCAGAGGTCCTTCAACGCCATCAACACACGATTCATAGTCTTGCCAGCTGCATGGGTACAGACAAAAACATCGTCAGATAAAGACTTTATTACAAATTACAAAAGTGTTGTTTTTGAGAACGTGCCTGGGACCTTATGTTCCACCAAAGCATGACCAGAGATGGGGAATTTTGGTGGATCCCATGCTTTAAACTCTTCCAGCAAGTCCAAAGCCCCATTGTACTTGTAAACCTCCTCCACCCAAAGTCTCACATCAGTCATTTTACTCTTGGAGAAGATTACAATCTTCTGGAAAGACCTAAAACAAATGGAAATAGATCACATCAAATACTGATCATATTACAGCTCGCTGGTCATGTCATGATCTGTTTCACTTGCTTTATTGAAGGTTCACGCCCAAGGGTGTTGCGATATAGGACAATAAATATAGCCAAATCTCTCTCAAATGCGCTCAATTTCAAGCGAGAATTTAAAGCGATTGCCTGCAAATGCAGAAAGAAATATACCATCACATATAAGTAACACATAATTAGGTAACGCAATATAATCCGTCAAATAGCAAATAATAAATTAATACTAATATTTATAATAAATAGAGATAAGTAATAAATAAATAATTCTTACATCCTGTTCAGTATTAAGCAGAGCACTTAGAAGCGTGATTGGATTGTACGAGCCTAATTTCTCGAGGCGTTGATGAACATTTTTAAAATTTAATGTGTCCATTTCGTCAGGAAGTCCGATGTAGGGACCAATTCCTAACTCCACCATTTTGAGGGTAAGGTGATCAGCAAATTTTCCTGCCAGAATCTTTTTCAATTCCACCCAAATCCGTTCCCCGGAAATCTGCTTCAAACCGTTCATGTTATCCCGAATGGCGGAGAGGGTAGCAGGCTGATGCAAATCTTCCTTGTCACAAATACGGCCGTAAAATCTACAACCAATTACGTCATCAAAAACGTCATCATTATAAAATGATAGCAAAAATAACCCATCCACATCATGTTATGCTTTCTGATTGAGAGAATCACGTTTCGCTTTGTTGACATTATAATGCGACGCACCTGAAATATCTGAGAATCCTGAGATAGTCCTCTTGAATACGTTGAATTGGATCACCCACGAATTGTACTCGTTTATTGGCAAGATCTTCAGCACCGTTAAAGTAGTCATACACCGTCCCCTTCAGATCTGTCGCAAAATTGACGAAAGGGGTTTATTTATATGCGATAAATATCAATACAGGTTGTTTATTAACTACAAATTCCTCCTATCCTACCCAAAAATATGGAATTTATAGTGAGATCCCTCCTAGCTGCATCAATCTCCCAGTCTTTGGTAAACTCGACTTCGGCGTGACGCCCATCAGTGACCACGTCCACGCGAAGTGTGGTAACCTCGAAATTTTCCTTGTCATTAATCCTGGCTGTGATTGTTCCATGTTTCTCCCCTTTCGCGTTGATGGTGCGTATTTGTTCTGCCTCAAACATAGCTTTCATTTCGGTGGGGGTGGCTGTAGTGGCAAAATCAATGTCAGCCGGAACTTGGCCAGCGATCAGGTCTCGAACTGCACCCCCAGCCAGTCGTAGCTCATACCCGTGCTTGTCAAACAGAGAGGCGAGGGTGTGAAGTTCCGGGGTAAGGACTTGGTCAAATAGCTCTTGGGACACGGCCATCGTTTTTAGTGACCCCTTGGGTAGATTCCACCGATATCTTCTCACAGCTGTAATATTTTTGGTGGTGGAGGCAGTGGAGCAGTTATGCCGGAAGATAAGGGATGCAGGAGGAGATAACGGTCCAACAGTTTTCTACAGAAGGAGCGTATATGAGTAGTTAGTTTAAATTAAAACCTTTAAATTAATCTGTCACAAAATATTAGTGCTTTCTATGTACCCAAGTTCTGTGGAGGTTTTGCTTGGGTATCAAGATGACCAAATTTAAAATGTGTCTAAACAACAAAGGCATCCCAGGCCTTGTTCAAAATTCAGTCTGACGAAATTGTTGTCAACGACAAAGTCGACAAACCAGTATAAATGAATAACATGTGTGACTAACTAGAAAACGAAGTAGTTGATTATATTTTTTGCCACGCTGCTGCCGGCTCATTTTTAGGGTGAGATGAAAATTTCGACTTGATTTCGTCATGATGAACGTTTATGTACATTACGTAATGTACGACTTTAAACCAACTACCATCATGAAAATTTGATGTCATTTGGTGATTTATTTACAACTTATACTTTGACAATTTTCAGTACAAGATATTTTAGACTAGGATATTGAAAATGGACACATGAATTAGATTTATCTAGGTATGACATCACTGCCAGTTTGATTCCATTGTAATTTGTCAATTTTTTCACGAATTCGGTGCATTAGGAAGGGTATTTTTTCATAATCTGCTAATTCAGTCCATCTCTCACCATCCACCGTAATCATCGGATGACCAAGCTTTTCTAAGAGACGTTGTTCCAAAGCTTTCACCCCTCGAAGACGCGGAGTGTTGTTTGAATATGCATCCTTCCAAAACACTTTCAAGAGAACTCTGTTAAAAATAGCAAACCAATTGTAAATACCAAATTGTCGTATTACGTATACCCTATGCGCACGCCAAACTCACATATCACTCTCGGCAGGTTTTCGTATATCTGCAAGCTCTTTTAGTTCACTTGTATCATTCATTGCGATGGGGTAACCTCCCTTCCGCATGACAATAACATGGTCTAAATAATATACATAAAATAATTTTATGTAATTATGTAATGTAGTATAGCATCGAATAATTATAGTTGTAGAGTACCGATACGCAGTCCGTTATAATGTAGACCATTGAGTACATAGTTTTCGCCACCGAAACCAGTCTGTAGTGCAGCCTTGAGAGAATGATTTCTATTAATGGGCTCGTTACGAGTTATCTCTTTCCACTGTTAACACAAAAATATTTTTAGTAAAGACAAAAATCGCTTTATACTATTTGTGATTTAGGAATTATCGATGCATTTCAACCATTATACCCTGTTAATCATTGACAACGGGGGTAGAGCCCCAGAGTAGTGCGGGTGCAGGAGCTGAACAGAATTTAGCAGAAGGAGCAGAGTGTGAGCAGAGGAGATTTGGAATGGGCTTTTCTGAATGAAAGCGTCTAGATTGGGTAACTCTTGAGGAGAAAATATCCTCTGTATTAATACTTCAGGGTAGGTGTCCAACGCCAGAAAGTCAACAGCTAAATTGATGGCGAGTGGCCCAAGATCCTATAGAAGCAAATATATTTAAATAAATAAGTATCTAGTTAGCACAAAAACAGGATTAATACCTTGGATAAAGCAGGATGATTAAGAAGCATTGCCTCAATCTTGTGCCAATTTTCAGGCTTGTAGTTACACCCACAGAAAGACTTTACTAATGAGAAGAATAGAAAATCATTGTTCAACACGAGCGAAGGGTTTGATGCGATTATTTCTCCCACTGTGAAATATAAAATGAAAGATATATTATTGTACTTGGTCCTATTTTCATATAATTTGTGCAACACCTCGATCCATGTACTCCACGTGGACGTGCCTCTGACAAGTGATAAAACATCCATAGGATGAATTACGTAATAGCCCACAAATGATGGAATCGCTCCATAATAATAAGGACTTACAAATAGTGAGACATTTTTCAAGGAAAACAATGCCTGATCTGCGTTCGAGTTGTGCCTCTTCATGAGTCGGTTGCAGAAAGAATGAACAAAATTTTCGTCGTAAAAGAATGGTACTTTTTTAACGACATATTTTCTGTTTGCCTTGCTCATCGCAGTGCTCAGTACATTCAAGTCATAGGACTCCATATTGTCTGTCACCACTTTGAAACAGGACTTGACTACGTGTTCCTGGTACGGGTCGTCACTTTTTGCTTCTCCTGTGGGGTGCAAGATTTTTGATATGTGATATATTCATTTTACAATCTTTATTCCATACATCGCGATTTACTTCAGAAAAACAGCTTACCCAGAGACCATAGAATGCTCATTGCATGTCTTGGTGTTAGAGATTTTGCATTTTTTTCAATCGCCGTAACCAAAGGTTTCAATGTCTTATCTGACAGGCCTCGATCAGACGCATAGTGTAAATAGTCACACAAAAGTTGAATGCTTTCCTGGTCCAACTCTCCATTTTGACTCTTGGTCATTATTTGACTCTCAAAAACCACGGGTAGAGCCATTTCTAGGGCATAAGTTAGAGGAGACTTTGTATCCCCATGAAATCTGTCAGTGGAATTCACAATTAGAACTCACATATTTATGCTTAATAGTTCTCAACTCACTTTCCCATGAGAAAGTGGAGATACACGATTTCGCTCAGCTCCAAATAATTTGCTTGTTTCGTCAAAATTTTGAGCATGATTTGAATATTTGTGTCTGATGCTGGGAGACCTAGAAGATTGAGGAGTTTGATTCCACTAATAATGTCACTGGATTGCATGTGACGGGCCTTTCTTCTCAAAACTTTCCACAACTTTTGCATCCCCACACTATTGCAAAGCTCTTTCCTTCTCGTTGGCGTCCTTCAACATGACATTAACAATCATTTAAGTAAAAAACCTACAGTGCAGACTCCATATAGCCCGAGTCAGGGACAGAGTCACTGATTCCTCCAGGGTCACTCTGGTTAAAATTTGCTCACTTTTAGCTTCATATCCTTTCGTGAGAAGCCATTAGGTATAACCGTGCCAGATTTAATGTTTTTAAAGTAATTTCTAAAAATTGGTATGGGTCACCCCATAGGGTCGCTCCAGATAAGAATTTTACCAATTTCATGCCATATTCTTCTATTAAGACCCATTAGCAATCTATCTACCAAATTTCAGCTTGGTATGACGATTTTGAAAACTCGGTATGGGTAACCCTGTAGGGTCCCTCAAGATGAAAATTTTTCCAACTTGAAGTCATTTTTATCTATTAGGAGCCATTAGCAACCTCTGTACCAAATTTCAGCTTTCTACGACAATTTTGAAATTTTGGTGCATAATACCCCACCCACTCCGATGACCCCCACCGGTCAACCACTTGACCGATTTCGCCCATCTTCGAACTCGTTTCCTAATTTTGTCCAATATGCATATGGTAAAAATTTCAAGTCAATCGGTTCAGCCGTTTTGGCTCTATCGTGCCGGACAGACGGACGGACGGACGGACGGACGGACGGACGGACGGACGGACGGACGGACGGACGGACATGACGGTTCCATAAGCCCTGACTCGGGCTAAAAACTTATCTTGATATATAGAGTAAGACAGCGTCAGTGAGAATAAGGTTGTTATTTGCTCTTACTTTTCGTCTTTGATGAAACTGAATAGGATTTCTATCGCTGCAGTAACACAGGGCACCTCCATCGTCTCGGCGTATTTCTCTGTCAAGTCTAACACCTCAGTAACGTCGCGAGTCTCGACCACTTGCGCGATGAATGGACTCCGAGTCTCGTTAAAAACCTTCTGGAAGCGATTCATCCTTGACGCAGCCAGTTTCTGTTTTAATGTTGATGAAAATACGAGTGGGACTATGTCTACAAAACGATGAATGATCAGATCAGAGATTTATTATGCACTTGCAAGACTAGACCAAATAAGGTTTTCTGATAATTGACAAACTATCTTATACTACCTTCGACTTCGCCATAAGGTTGGGTAGTAGTTTGAGGCATGTACACATCGCCGCAGAATCTCCTGGAGGTTGAGATTTGTCGACACTGGGTGATGGAACTACTACAAAGGGGCAGATTCGTCGGTCCCAAACGGCAAAGAATGATGGGACGATGCAGCAAGGTTCGGACGGCAATTACAGCAATTCGCATGATTGAAAATATTGAAATGTATGGTTTGTCTGTTGTGGTTTGTAATTGTATCCACAGTTTGTATCTAAACTTGTTTAGTGAAAGCTATTCCATTTGTGCAAAGTTTGTAGAACACATCACGTTCATACGAATGCGATAACTGAAATTTAGGCTTTATACGAATTGATAACTTTAATTAGTGAAATTAAAGGAACGTTGAACGAAAATCGAGCTCCATAAAATTTTTCATTTGAAAGAACACGAGGAGATTTTCGCGCATGACTCTCTTTCCCCCACAGTTGACATTTTGGAATGTTGTGAAATGCTGGCATATCTATACTATATACAGTATGTGTATACTATCCAAGTCTGTGAATGCTGGCTTTTATTTGACATGAACTAAAAATTAAGTGTTCGATTCTGGATTTATTATTTTATTCTACCAACTTTGCTTTATACATGTTTTAAAATGGTAGTACATAATTTTGAAATTGGGGTAATTGACTCAAATTTAATTGTAAAATGAATAGGGTTCATTTTTCATGGTGTTTTTTTCACCATGAACTCTGCTTACGTAACAAGTATTCACTTAATCAATTAAGTCAAGAGAAATATGAATTAATAAGTTAAACATGTAGTATTTATAAACAATATCAACCACTATTTGGTATTTCGAGCTTTGCGTGTCGGGTTTAAAAAATTATACTGAATACAAGCCTCGTCGCCGAAAACGTGTGAGGCTCTGGTAGTTAATTAATCGTAATTATAATAGTTTATATGTTTTAAATCTTCTAATCCAATCCGACATCCTCTGCGGATGATGATGACGAGGAGGAGGAGGAGGAAGATGACGAGTGGGTAGGACTTGTCGTTGGACAGGATGGACAGCAGCGAGCATAAGCTTCATAGTAGTCTCGAGCGGTTCTGTAGTTTCGAGTTGCAGCATCGTTACATCGAACTGAAAACATAAGGACCAGCCACCAGATTAGTATAATAATAATAACTAAAGTGACTATATGACTGGTACACAATGTAGTAAATGCTGTATATACAATTCATATTTTTAACATGATACATCGCATGGATTATCGATTCAGGGTAATTATTACTCACCAGATTCTTCGAGACATCGTCGGGCCGAATTGTACGTGTCACGGGCGGATTCATACAGCTTTATGGCGTTCGGACCCGGATCATTTAACGCTTTCTCGACAAAATCTTCCCCTCGCTTGGAATAGCTGCAAAAATATCAGGACCGAGAATGATGTTAATAAATTCTACTGACGACGTGTGGTGTACGGGGACACAGGTCACGGTCACGTGACAGTTGTTATTCATTATATATTACTCACCAGTCAGCTTCATCCATGGACCGATGTGCCTCCTTTTCAAAACGTTCTGCTTTGTCAACATACTCTTCTGCTTCGACGAGATAGCGCTCAGCCACCTGTCGTATATTGAAGGGAGCAGACTTTGGAGGATTTGTAGTAGTTGATTTAGGTGTATCAGTCTTCTTGGCAGATTTTCGGGTCACCTTCTTCGGAGGGATGGATGATTTGGTAGTTGGTTTATTATTAATTGTACTATTTGTACTGGAGGTAGAGGTGCTGGCTTCCGGTTTCTTCGTTGCACTTCTAAGTCGTCGTTGGAGGGGTGAGGTGGCAATAACATGGCTGGTGGCGCTGCGAGTTCGAACCATTGTTTTAATTGCTGAAGACGTAAAATTTTCAGCACCACAATTGCACACTGAGTGCAGTGCAGTGAAGTGACTAATTGATTGGCGATAATTAATTAGGGAGGCTCTTGGAGGTTACGAAATAATACGATTTCCAGAAATAGATGTCAGACAAGTAGAGTGGGAGTGGCACATTCCCAACGTTCTCGAAATACACAATAAATGTTATGTTTAGAATCTTTATGTATGATGACTGTGAATTGTGATAAGTTATCACTGATAACTAGAAATGTGAAATGAAAAAGATTTTGAAATGTTTTTGAAGATTGAGCCAGCCTCTCATATGAATCCTATCCGGTGTCCGGGGCATGATGAATGCTAAATTTCAATATTTCATGTTTCATGTAAATTGCAAAATCTATTATGCAATTATTGAGATGACTAAATATAACGAATTGCTTTGACCATTTCATATCAGAAAATTTTATATAATTTCAAGGTAAAACGATCCCATTCATCTCATTTTAAGATTACAGAAGAGATAGTTTAATTAAACTTATTGTATAAGATTAATACATAAGATGCAAATGCTACTATGTAACTATTAGAACTATTGTATCCTTTTTATGCTCTACTTCTCCTTGTCTTGTAGTAGAGGAATTCTTCAATGGCCTCCTCGTCATAGTACTTGTTAAGGGTTTCCCAACCGACTAATTCCCTTGTCTCGCCCTCCTTGTTCTTTACCTTCATGAGACCTAATTGAAAAATGAGACAATGCAAACAAACCAAATACATTTTTTTTTAAACCTTACCAACTAGTCATAACCAGAGCTCACCTGCTTTCTCAGCCATGACTAAAAGATAATCCATCCGTCGGTGTTGAAGCTTGCACAAACCCGTCACATTTCGTGGAATAATTTTCCCTTTCGTGTCAACGAACTGATGAAGCACCAATACATCCTGGACCCGACCGAAATCATACATTACAATTAGTATATATTATATAATAGTTAACTATGTGTTAAAGTATTTTTTTTACAGTGTGCTTGATGTGAAGTCCAAGTTTGCAAAGAGAGCACGAGCACGGATCGTTGTTCAGTGTGGTCGTTTGAGGGAGGAGGCGATTTGCTCGAGGTGATGCTATGTACTGACCTTCAACAATAATTGCATTCCCTTCCTCGCGACGCAAAACTATACAGCATATCAAACATGTATTTATACTTGGTTGGTCAAACCTTGAACTTCAACAAACAACAACTAACTAACAACCAACGATCGAATAAATACTCACTTTGTTTGAGGGCGCACATGGGGGAGGTGGAGAATTGGTGCATCTGTGGGCTGAGGACAAGTAGAGTAGACCTCCTAAAAAGGGAGGAGAACAGCAACATGACCAGGCGACACACGACAACGACGACGAACAAGATATCAAACTGTGAACAAAATGTGAGATCTCTGCGAAATTCTTCTCACGTCAAAAGTGGCGGATCTCGCTATATTTCTTGATGGGGAAAACACAATTTCAACTCTCTCTCTGTCTCTCTCGCTCTGTGTTCTTCCTTCGCCTCCCAGAATAACTTTTCGAAAAATTGGATACTTGGACCCAGCTTCCCACCCCACGGTCACAGAAGGCTCCAGCTGCTACCATCTTCTCAACAATGTCGTCCAAAATAAGGAAAGCGTCTCATGCGGGGAGCTGGTACTCTGACTCTCGTAAGCTCAAGAACAGACCAGACATATATAAACAATAATTAAACCGTCACATTAGTTTGAGTTATTCCAACTGGGTAGTTATCTTACTCTTAGGATAACTAATTCTTGGTCACAGGCATTCTGGCTAAATCCGGCAGAGTTCTGCTTGGGAACTGTTTTACAAAGCATGGTATACATGAATGACATGTCTTCTAACATCTAATCCTCAATTTTTCTATAGCCAAGGAATTAAACAATCAACTGACGAGATGGCTTTCCGCAGCGGAGTTGAATCATGGGCCAGCAAGAGCGATCATCGTACCGTAAGCACTCATCCCATACAAAGGGCCCATTCTTCCTGGCGAACAGATTTTAATAATTGTTAACATTTGTTAGGCATGCTGGATACTCGTACTGTGGGGAATGCGCTGGGTGGGCTTATCGTCAGGTGAGCCCCAACGTGGTGTCGCGAGTCTTCATTCTTGGCCCCTCTCATCACGTTCGACTGTCCGGATGCGCCATCTCATCCGCAACCAAGTACTCCAGCCCCCTATATGATCTTCATGTGGACACTGCCGTCTACGATCAATTGGAAGCTGATCATCCCAATGTAATTTAAATACCTTACATTCCGGAGTGATACACATGTTAGAAGCAAAGCTTAGCTTAGAAAGGCCTTGTTATAGAGAAACACTATTTGTACCTCCTCCAAACTTTTTGAAAACATACATTCATCAAATCTTATCCTGCTAAATAACTAGAAATTCCGCGGATTTCATACAGATACAGATATATATATATCAGTGTGAGTTTGCTTATTAACGAATTTAATTCTAGACATTTGAGCGAATGTCGATCAGTGTGGATGAGGACGAACATTCCCTTGAGATGACAATCCCGTACGTCGCGAAGGTCATGGAAGAGTTAGTGTCCCGACATTAAAATCCTATTTATGGTGTACACTTTATTAAATCTGAAACATGAATGATTTTTTTGTTCAGGAGAAAGAACCATTTTGGAATTGTGCCCGTGATGGTGGGATCATTGACGCCCGAGAAGGAAGCCGTATACGGAGCCATCTTTGCTCCCTATCTTGCAGATCCGACCAATTTGTAATTAACCAAGCTCCCCATTCCAAAATGATTAGTACCTTCTAATGTGCTGGTTGGTTGTATTACTATAGGTTTGTAATTTCATCCGACTTTTGTCATTGGGGGAGTCGATTTCGCTATACTTACTACGACCAGAGCAAGGGGGCCATTCACCAGTCAATCTCACATCTCGACAAGCAGGTAAGCATGCAGTGCAATTTAAAAGTAGGGGCTGTTCTTAAATTACGTAACGCTTGAGGGGGGGGGAGGGGGTTTAGGCCCCAATGATATCGTGCCTATGTACGCCATGTTAAAGGGGGGAGGGGGGGGGGTCGAGAAAATCAATTTTTAGCGTTACGTAATTTAAGAACGGCCCCGTAGACCTGATGAGATGTCACTACAACATCATTACATACACTGTAATTATAAATCTCTCCGATGTTTTTTTATACCTTTGCTTAGGGGATGGACATAATTGAAACGCTGAACCCGACTGCGTTCACAGACTACCTCCGCAAATTTCAAAACACTATTTGTGGCCGACACCCAATTGGCGTACTTCTCAATGTGTGTCACTCACTTAATTATTAGACGATGTTGACTGACGCTGAAAGGTAGTATAATAATTTGTCTTTATTTGTAGGCTGTGAAACATTTGCCGGAGAAGGAGAAGAGTAATTTTCAACTGCGGTTCCTCAAGTACGCCCAATCCAACCAATGCTTTAACCATTCGGACTCCTCCGTTAGTTATGCATCAGCTTCGCTTATCTCCAAGTGAAAGTATTTTCCACTCTCAGGACTATTATTATTTTATTAAGACCATCACGACCTATCTATCTAATGACTGATTCTCTCACAATTTATCGTCAGCAGCAGTCTCAGCAACGGCAACAATTAAACGTGGCTGACGGCCTTCCAATCTTTGCTTTGTGTGGTATTTGGGGTTAAAAAGTCCCTTGCTTTAAGCTGTATGTAATGCAATTTTGTGCTATCATTGGAATTTGGTAGACACTGATCGACTTTGAAGATGATTAAATCATTTTTGTAGCAAATCCACCATAAACAGATTTATTTAATGTATCAGGTTTGTGCATGTAATATTTGTAAGTGTTACGATAAGTTCTGGGGTTTAAATTTTCAATCTCATAATATGTAATGGTGAATGCAGTAGTTAGGATTTTCTAATAGTTTTTGTAATATAATGGTTCTCCCTTTCTACGTTCCATTAAACAGCAGAGGACAATAAACTGTTTCTTAATAACAACTTTATTTAAGAACAAGTGTGCTTATTAAAACTAATGCAACTGGTCTTGACCTGGACACGTGCGTCTACAACTTATGATGTATCAAAAATAATTACTCCAAGTTCACATTTCCTTCTTATTCTGGAGTAAAGCTGCGTCCACCAGCTTCCTCTTGTTCTTTCCCCGCAGAATGGCCTCTTTGAAGAGTGAACAATAGAGAGTGAGGGCTTGGATGGAGTCGTCGTTTCCTAAAATATAATAAAATGTGATTATCTACTAGTATGTGCTATTGTCTATTGTACATAAAGCAAGTAATGTGCATCATAAAACATTTCTTATGGTTAAGTGCGATTTTGTAATACAAATTTTAATGTACTAGTTTTGAAGTTGATAGAATACCTGGGATGGGATAGGTGATTAGGTTGGGGTCGCAGCTCGAGTCCACCACCCCCACTGTGGGGATAAGCATTTTAGCAGCATCCTTCACAGCTGGGTGTGGTGCCATCACCGTGTCCAATGTATTCAGCATGAGGATTGTGTCCGGGAGGCGGGTGATGCCACCGTACTTACGCTGAATAAGAAAATTAAAGTTATGAAAGGTAAACTGGTATTTTAATGTAGGTGACAGAATGATTTTATTTTCGTACGTGTGAATCTGTTAGCGTGTGTGTATCCCATTCTCGACAGTGAGCGTACTCTCCAACCTCCATGGCTGTCTTTTCTACGAGATGGATAACATGAGGTGAACGTGTCACAAAAACAATGATCCCTTTCCGGTATGCGATGTGTGCCAGGAAGTTTAAAGCTTGTCTACAAACCAACCAAAGGTAGCGTCAGAAAATTAAGACCAGATTCGAATAAATTAAAAAAAAACTAATTGGTCAAGAGAGAGAAAGGCTGAGTACCTGAGGTGAAAAGCCGTCTTATCTAAATCGAGTATGACAGAGTCAAACCTAGATCCAAAGACGAAAGGGGCCATATTGGGATGCAGGGACCCCATTTTATGGCCTAGGTGAACACGTGCACGAAACAAGTCTCTAGTCGTAAAGATTTTGTGGACTTGGAAGTAATCTGGACTTTGGAGGGTTTCATCCTTTGCCATCAGTTCTTCAACTGTAAGATAAATTAATAAAATTTACAAAGGCAACTAAGAGACCGTTTGGACAAGAGTAGGAGTTACTTACGACTGGGCTGGTAAGGGGCTTGCGTGGGTGTGGCTGTGACTATCGGGTGCGGCAGATTATTTCTCTTCACTCCTGCAGCAGCAAGTTGGTGAGCCCAGCGGCGACGATGAGTTGATGTCACCACTGACGACTGACATGGGGACGAGCGGATGAGCAAGGCCCTTCTCATGAGACGAGACATGGTGGGTGTGGTCAGTCTGTCGCCTGGTGAAAACGACGACGAGGTGTTGTTGGTGTGTGTCGAGAAAAAGTGCCGATGATGGTGTCCCGCGACTACGTTGGGGCAGGTTGCTTTGCTCGAGGAAAGCAACTAGAATAAACACTCGACTCTGGCAGTCACTAAATCAGTCAGCAGATTTTCGTCACTCCCATTATTCATCACCATCATCAGTGTGAGTAACAAATCTGCAGAGTCAACAGAGAGTCAGCAGAATAAATAGTGAATTTTGTAATAACCTTGCACATTCCTCAATGAGATCAAACCACCCACCAGGACAAACACACGGTCACACCACCACATCACACACAAATCTGAATAATTAAGTTTGCACTTTTAATACCACCTTCTTTTAATTCAATTCTCAATCCGTCCACTTTACGTCTTCACTTCAACCGAACAACAGCTGCAATCGAGATCAAGCAGAAGGAAACCTAATTTGCAACTTTACCTCTCACCATGTTCAGCTGGCTGCAAAACGATGAGACAAAGAAGAAGTCGACCGAGTTATTCGACACGGTCGCTTCCGGGTTGAGATCCATTTACAAGCACAAACTCCTCCCACTCGAATCCGCCTACCATTTCCACGACTTTCACTCCCCGGCGCTGGATGATCCAGACTTTGAGGCGAAACCCATGATCATGTTGGTAGGTCAGTACTCTACGGGAAAGACCACTTTCATCCGCTACCTGTTGGAGAGGGACTTTCCTGGGATTAGAATAGGACCTGAGCCCACGACGGATTCATTCATTGCCGTCATGTAAGAGTCAGCAGTTCTTCATTATTGCCAGCACATAAATCTTATGATTGTAATAGCAACCTCATTGTAACCTTTTGGGCAGGCATGGGGACAAGGATGGCATAATCCCTGGAAACGCCCTCGTCGTGGATCCTAAAAAACAATTTCGCCCCCTCTCAAAGTTTGGGAATGCTTTTCTCAACCGTTTCCAGTGTTCGATGGTTGCATCGGATGTTCTCAAGGGAATCTCTATCGTGGACACTCCAGGAATATTGTCAGGCGAAAAACAGAGGTGTGCCTTAGGATACTTACTTTTAAGTCCTTATTGCTAAACGTATCTATACCGCAGGGTTGATCGTGGCTATGACTTCACGGGAGTGCTGGAATGGTTTGCGGAACGGGTGGATCGTATCATTCTACTCTTTGATGCTCACAAGCTGGACATTTCAGACGAGTTCAAGAGGTCCATTGAAGCCTTGAGGGGGCATGATGACAAAATACGCATAATCCTCAACAAGGTAAGCGACCATAATTACACGGGCCTACAAGTAAATCTTGAATGTGAAAGCAAGAAAGTACTTGACATACTTTGTCTATTTTGAAGGCGGATATGGTTGATCATCAACAACTCATGAGAGTGTATGGGGCCTTGATGTGGTCTCTGGGCAAAGTACTTCAGACTCCGGGTAAGTATTGGTAATTATAATTAATATATTTACAAATATATAGGAAGGTTTGACCGAGAGCAAGTAATTGATTTTTCTTAATTTTTTTAAACATGTAAATAACAAATATGTAAAACCAACCTCGCCATTTTCATTCAAATTTTCAGAAGTGGCACGGGTGTACATTGGATCATTCTGGGACCAACCCCTTCGCTACGACTCGAATCGAAAGTGAGTAGTACGAGAAATTACTAATTTATTTCCAGAAAATATTGATCCGCAAATGTCTACATTTTCAGACTGTTTGAGGCTGAAGAACAAGACTTGTTTCGTGACCTTGAGAGCCTGCCTCGTAATGCAGCGCTCCGTAAGTTGAACGACCTCATCAAGCGAGCTAGGCTGGCTAAAGTTCACGCTTATATCATCACATCGCTAAGGAAAGATATGCCTTCAATGTTTGGAAAGGACTCGAAAAAGAAGGAGCTCATCAAAAATTTGGGTGAAATTTATCTCCAGATTCAGAGAGAGCATCAAATATCTCCAGGAGACTTCCCAGACCTTAAAAAAATGCAGGTACTTTATATCAACAATTACTATTTCTTTCAACAACCCTCATTAATGGTTGTTCGTTAAAGTATATCTACAGAGAGATTGGACTATAATGTTGATATTATTATAAAACTTACAGGCTGAACTTGCAAATCATGATTTTTCCAAGTTTGTCCCTCTGAAGCCCAAACTTATCGAGATTGTTGACCACATGCTGGCCAATGACATTGCCAAGCTGATGGGCCAAATTCCGCTGGAAGATGCAGCCCAGCCACAAGCTACGTCGAACGTCAAGGGTGGAATCTTTACGGGTCATCAGGACACATCCACACCATTTGGATTCAAACGGTTTGAGGGTGTGGAAGCAGGTAAGAGTGGCAAACACTGCGTATTTACAGTATGAGAAAGCAAGGATGCTTATTGAGAGTTGAATATGAGTTGTTAAACATGCAATGATTCACACAGGTCGTGGTGAATCGGACTGGATTGTGGCCAAGGAGAAGTACAAGTATGATGAAATTTTTGAGAGTTTGAAGAACAGTGAAGACAAGGTTGCTGGTGCTACAGCCAAGGCCGAAATGGTCAAGTCTAAACTTCCAAACACAGTTTTGGCCAAGGTGCTTTTAAATCATTCAAATTCATGTGTGTTAGCTTGTACATATGTATGAAGGTGCCCATGATTTTTGAAAGTTTTGACCTCCTTTGAAAAAAACTGCTTTTTATTACTATATAGGTTTGGAAATTGGCGGATGTGGATAAGGACGGAATGTTGGACGATGACGAGTTTGCATTAGCGATGCATCTAATCAATATCAAATTGGATGGTCATGATTTACCGGACGAGTTGCCTAGCCATCTTATCCCACCTTCGAAACGTCCCTTCCACTCGGGCGACTAAGGAAGATCAGCCAATAACCAAAACCACACCCACCCACCGCCCGAAACCAATCATGCTTTCACAATCACAGAACAATTATTACCAAATAGATTTTTATTTTGAAATTGAAGGAACCGTTTCATGAGTTTGGTGCGAATCACAGCAGCAGCAACTAAGTAGCCATCACAGCACATTAAATCAAATCATCAACCCATTATTGGTCTTCTTATTAGTGTTTCAACTGGACCTGTGTTATTTGTTCCTCCAATTGACTGCTACATATATCTACTGTATACATTTGTGTATCATACATTTTTCTCACATGAAATGCCACTAAATGCAATGTTCGACTCATTTTAAAGTCGTGATATACAATGTTGATTGATGACATCAGGATTTATAAGTACAGAGATGAACTATTATTAGTATGATTATTTTACTGTATTTCCTGATTCCCTAATGTGTGTCCCAAATGTTATTATCATCATGGTCTATGTGCGCCTGTTGAACTATTGCCACAATGCAACATTGGGCTGTCCAAGTATTTTCTTACTCTTGCACAAAGTTTAAAGTACCCAAAAAAGCCTACGGAGTCTAGCCTGACGTATAACCAGATAAAAAGAAGTTGTAATGCGCACATATAATAAATGCCTTGCTCCAAATGTATATGTTCCGTGTTCATATACTATTATTATACTCTAGTTGTCAATTAAACTGTAAGATTAAATCACCAAGTAAATGGAAAATCAAGATATCAAAGATTTATTACTGTGACTGTGTCGTCGTGTACGTACTAAAACTCCAACTACTTTTCTCTATGAGCCCAACTTCACCCAATATTATTCTAGACCAATTTCAAATGGAGTAATTAACTTACAAATTGTCAGGGTTGGCCAAGATAATTTAACAAGATACAAGATATCAGATAAAAGATACAAGATATATCTTGTATCTTGTGTAACGGAGTTTATCTTATCTTTTATCTTGTATCTGAACGTTTCTCAAACAGTATTTTGTATCTTGTATCTTGTATCTGGAGAATTTATTTCAATCATATTTTATTTGAAATACTAGTCAAGATACAAGATACTTTTTTTAGTGAAAAATCTGGAAACTTGCATATTTGGTAGTATTAAAACTTGGAATTATGAAGATTTAAAAAACTCAGTGTACAGCTTTACCGAGCCGGACGCAAGGTTCTGTTGTATAACGTCGTAATATTTATTTATCCACAGTAAATAAACCCTCGCACGTTGGCAAATTTTTTAATTTGCATTATATTCCTAATTTGTACCACCATTAGAGCAATTATTCCAAATTTCAACTGAATATACTAGTAATAATAATTTCAGTTCCATAGAATAATTTTAAAAAATCAGTATGGGTCACCACAGATGAAATCCTCATATTTGTTTATAAATTGTAAACAGGGACTTGCATTATAAGTTACAATGCCAGTTATGAGTCGTATACTATCATTATTAACAAGTTACTCGGCTACAATACAAAAAATCAAGTGGTGCTTCGTTATTTCATGTTTTTTTTGCAAGCTCCGAATAATTTATCTTGTATCTTGAAAAAATTATTTCAAATAAATATCTTGTATCTTGTATCTGGGATCACAGCAGATAAAATTTATCTTGTATCTTGTATCTTGTGTAACTCTAATTATTTGTATTTAGTATCTTGTATCTTGGGTTTCGTTCAAAATATTTTGTATCTTGTATCTTTGAAACAAAATATCTTGGCCAACCCTGCAAATTGTAATAAAAACCATTGAATTTGAACAAAAATTTTCGCATATCCAGGAGCATTCTTGCTTTACATTATATATTTTACAGTTTTCACTCTTTACAGCTATGGACATTTGGGCAACATAAATTTAGCATACATAAATAAACCGAATAAATCAATTGGCAATTTTGTATGCATCGCTTTGTATAGAAAACTGCACATCTTTGGAATCAGTGGGAATTACAATAAACAGTGTGATTAAAATTATAACGGTACTATTATAATTATCATTTATTGTTATACTCTCTTCATAAATATGGGTAATGATGAACGACGGACTTTTTCACTTGTTTCGATCTACTTGGTATTTGGTTTGGAAGGAAGAAAAGTCGGAAAGTGTGGAAGTGGAGCACCGAGAAAGCTAAGCTTGAATTTGAAGATTTCCAAAGACATTTTCCAACATGTCGACCTGCTTGGCTTCCTCCAAAAGTGAACTTCCAGAATATCTGAATGACAAACAACAAGATTGAATAGCCGTCATTTATTATTTTTGCTGCTTCATCAAACAGTAATTGGGCATTACCTTTTTGATATCTCCTTCGCAGTCCATCCCACTACTTTTGTCAACTCCTTTTTGTCAGCTGCTGGAAGTCTGGGGTTGGAACAGAGATTGGAAGATGCCTAGAAAAAATTATTATGTATTCTTGTTGCCAAGATTATGTTATTCACTGGATTGATTGAACTTGGCCGATGGACTTACAAGAAAGAGGCCACAAAGTGCACGAAGACTGGCATTATTGAGTGTGTAGGCCTGGCTGTAGTATGCCACTGCAAGCTTGAGGTTGTCAAGACCTCCCATCGTGTACCGAATATCGGCAAGGCGTTGGTGGACAAAAAAGTTATGCGGCGTGTGAAGAATTAGTTCCTCGGCACAGAAGACGGCTTTAGCGTAGTCACCCTCTCCCAAGTAGAGGTCGCATAGCTCGGACCAACCCTCCTGGTCACTCATGAACTTGGTGAGGTAATCCGCAAGCTCCTTGATAGCTTCCACCATCCGTCCTTGGCCCTTTAGGATTGAGATCTTACGCTTGTACGCTGCAGAATTGGTCGGATCTCGGGCAATCATATTGTCCAAACCTTTGAGCGCCTCGTCGTGGCGGTTGAGGGCTTGGAGGCGACACACTTGGAGCAACCTTAACAAAATCAATAATGTAGAGCACTATTGTTTATTATTTATTATTCCGATGCATGCATTTTAATCACTCACTTGACCCGTTCACTCTTTGGGAATCGGCCCTTAAGTTCCAATAGTGTATCGTCAGCTAGAGGCATGTTGTGAAGGTCTAGTGCGGCTGTGGCCACTTGCTCGAGCACCATCCATTCTGTAAGATAAGTACAGACATGACGGTTAGTCTAGCATGCTTAAGTGATAACAAATGAATTACTCACTTTCATCCCCTAACTTTGACACATTGGGTCCGAGAGCCGAGATCCACAGCTCCAATACCTCCTCACTTCGTCGCTCGTTCTCGTCACGCCATTTTTTGAAGAGCTCACGGGCATCTGCAGAGTAAAAAAAACAGTAATGAGTTACACTCACTGACTATGCACACAGTAAGTTAATTGGTAATTAAAAAGGGTGTGATTGAAGGAAAACTGTACCCTGCCAACTTGTCACTGTCCGCTCCATCATGACACCCAAACTTAATACTTGACGAGGTCTCAAAATAAACCAGAATTACAAACAGGGGGGTGGGGAGTCGAAATTTTTGAAATAACCGAAATAATTTTGAAATTAGGATGACCGAGTAAAGTTAGTTACGAGTTGAGTCTACCGCTCGCAGTCCATTTCCCAGTGTGTACAGGAATGAAGGACGAAGTGAGATGACAAACCAAACCAGCTGATGCCTTATTATTATTGTTAATCCTCCCCTTCACCCCACTTATCTCTCCTCCAACAGCCTCTTATCATGCCATCTAATAAGTCTATTCAGCTCTTGGGTCTGGGTTGAAAGAACTTAGGGTATTAATAAAGTGGCTGACAAAGTAATAATAAAGGAGTCAGTCAGTCATGCATTTTTTGTTTATTCTTTGTTCTTGGGATTTTGTGACTCATCCTCAATTTGGACACATATAATAATCGACGTGAATGCTGGTGAGTAAAATTTGATGGCTAGCTCACGTGATAGATAACACGACCAAGTGAAACAAAGTGATCTGCTGATAACAACAACAACAGTGAAGAAGTTACTGCACTGCAGCAGAGCATTTGTGTGCAAGGCACGAGACTTTTAACAAGACGGAGCAGAGGGGAGTTATCAGCAAATCCACAAATTGTTGTAAAAGTCATCGTGCGTAAGTCGCCTGGCAGGATGCGAAAGGATGGAGACAGGAACAGCAGATGGTCAGCAGCAGATCCGTGAGTTTACCCCCCTCCTTCATCTCCTCTCCCGAATTCCCCTCAAGGCTCAGAAGGGGCTCACCACTCTTCCCCTCAACTTCACCTGCGTGGCCGCCGCGGGGGAGTTCCTTGCCCTCGGCACCAATGTCGGACTCATCTACTGGTTCAACAGGACTTCTCTAAGGTTGGACCGGCTCAAGACCGAGGTAGCAGTACCAATTATGCTGGGACAATGTCCCAGCCAAACAATGATCATATTTATTCAAGCTTCCTTATTGTTAGAACACGAGCAGTCCGATATCCAGCATCAGCCTACTATCAAGGCCAGACATTCTCGTGGGGGCAGGAAATGCAGACGGGGAGCTCAGTGTCTTTCAAATACCTCCAGAGGGTCGCGTGAGTCTTTAAGCCTGCTACTTTGAGTAGTCTTGTTTATTATGCTAGTAGTATGGCGACGACACGAGCGTCAGTCCTATAGTAAATATCATGTCTGTTTAGGTTCGTAGCTTCCAGCTCTCACATAAGTCTCATAGCTGCAAAATATCTGCGATAGAATGGAGCAGCAATGGTCTTAAGTTGTTCAGCGGTGATGTTAGAGGGGGCGTGGTCCTCACAGAACTCCTATTCGATACTGTATGTTGCATTAATTTGACTATTTTATTAAGATGGAGTGTTGATTTCTAAATATAAAACGCATGACTTGCAGGGGACGACAAGGTCACAAGCTCTTCTTCAAGAGAAGGGGGAGGAGATTGTGCAGTTGAGCTACAGCCGGAAACATCTCCTTGTATGTTCTACCTTCCAGTCAGTCGTGTACTCACTGACAACAAAAGAGACTGTTCGGGTGGGATCCCAAGCACGGAAAATGTACTACCAATGCCATTATAAAAACTTTAAGTAGTTTAATAAATAACGGCTTAAAAAATGTGTCTCGGGGTATGGTTTGAACAGCCAGGGTCGTTTTGGTGGAATCTTTCGGAGGAGACTCACATTCACGGAACCACTCAGTCTTTACTCTGTACGTCCCGGAGGCAGGCTCTGGGTAGCAGACAGTTCCGGCCTTGTACAGCACACTATTAAATTCAAGGTAACACACAGTTGTAGTAAATAATTCAAATCAGTGCAAACATTTCATACAACACATTCTTCCTTTAGGATCTACTCCTTCTCGCTGAACATGCAAACATTCCAATCCTCAACCCAGCTCGTCCTACACCATCATCATCACCATCGTTCGACTTTCAGATTGGTCGCCTCCTCCCTTTCTCGTCTACTTCCCTCCTCACATTTCACTCTGGTCGTCTTTACCTCCTCGATCCCATCGAGACAACCATTCTTGGCGTCTGTTCCGAGCTCCAAGGGATTCTAGATGTAGCCATTAACCAAGAAAATACCAAGGAAATATTTGTGCTGGAATCTAATAGGAATCTCATCCGTCTTGCTCCGACGCCAGATACATTCCCAATGACAATTGCTCAGGAAGTAGGGCCACCGAACTTTCTGAGGGGTCGAATCCCGCTTCCCATCGAGTTAAGAGGCTTGGAGGTACCTCTGTCTCAATTATTGTCTTCCACCCTCAAAGAAACTTCCCGATTCGTGGGTCCAGTCCACGCCTCTCTCGTCCAAGGGTTAAGACAGGTGTTTGAGGGGGACATCAGTGATGGAATGACGTCAATCCCACTCCCTCCTCCTGATTCCCAGGCACAGATGGCTCAAGAGAGTCATCAGAATGATCAGTATGGTCATTTATTTGGGGATGGACTTTTAGAGGAGGAAGGGGTGGATAAGTTTGGTCACATCTCACATCTGCCATTTGACGACGTCCTCCTCCTGCCACCCACTTCCTCCCCCTCGACCTCTCTCGGAAACAAGGGGAGAAGGAACAAGAAGAAGAAGAGGCGAGAGCGAGTGGTTGAGGAGCCAGTGGTGGAGGCCGTCTTCCAGTCTTCCGGAGATACCCACAGTCTCTCCAGCTCAACTTACTCTACAACGGCGTCGGATGAAGAAGCAGGACAACTGAATGGCGGTGGAAAAAGGAAACTTTCTGCCTTATCGTCGTCGCAACATAACCTGATGACGACGAGGGATATCACCCTTGATGAAGAGGGTTGTAAAGGGACGACTGCGCCGCTATTAGTTCCGATGGTGGCCATGTCACAAAGCTGGAGTGTGGGCCAAGGAGCGGGTACACATATTACATTATAATGCAATATATGTATGCACATACATTTATGGCTTTAAATTATTCTTATAGAAGATGAAGTTCTGACAAAAGATTTGGAGTCGAAGGAAGAACTTTTAGCAAAGCGACTGAATTGGCCAGAATTGCTTCCTAACTACAAGAGGACTTCCACAACAGGAGAAAAACATATAACAAATACCCCGCAGCTCGAAACCTCCACTCTAACATTGTCACTACCACAAATGCAAACAGATCTAAATTCCAGAATGGAGGATGAAGGGTCAGACACTTTGATCAAGACATGGAAAGAAGAGGAGAAGGAGGAGGAAGCCCTTGAAGAATCTCTGGATATTTATACAAAGTATAGAAAAAAGGGGGCAATGGAAGAGGATGACGAAACTCCGCCCCTTAGTTTTGGTCCACCCTCGTCCATCTCCACTACAAATAGTGTTCTCCCCTGTAGCCTCACGACCCTTCATCCCCACATTGTCGAAATTGACGAGGGGACGCTGTCCTCCTCCAATCCAGACTCACCCAGCACATCAGAAGAGCTCGTGCCGGTTCGAGACATGGTCGTAGAACCCTTGGCTTTGGGCGGAATGATGGACCAACACGACCACTGGATTTCATTCGAGGGTAAAAATTACAATATACTTGTATGTACTAATCTCGTACTAGTGATAGTGAATGTAAATGTCACGTACTGGTTTAATTTGTTTGTGGGATTTGGTCTGCAGCTCCTGCTCCTCTCCATTCCATCACGACATGCGACACGTACCTGGTGGGGATAGATAAGAGGAAGCGCGTCTACGTGGCCCATCTGTCTCAAACCACATCTTCCCTCCACTGGATGGAGACCAGATGGAAAGCGGACGCTATCGCCCTCTCCCCCAGTGGTACACTCGTCTGGCGGCTCCTCCGTGGCGTTCTTTACTCCGCCCCAAACATCAACGTCGCTAACCTACTTCTCGGAGTGAATTCTCCAAGGACGACTTGGGCTCGTCTTCTCTCTGACATCAGCTCCATCTCTCTTTCCGGTCGTGATAATCACCCTGACGATCCCTCCGGCTGGGTGGTGAAGTTGGACGGTTCCATATACTCCTACTCTGCACAGTCTCAAGTGTTTACAAAATTGCCCACACCACCCACGCCCATGTTCCACGTGGCAATGGGAGGTTCTCGGCGGTTGTGGGGTCTAGGTGCGGATGGACGCCTCTTTTGTCGGGGGCCTGAGGACGAGGATTGGGTGAAGGTGACCATGCCTATCACCATCACATCTCTGGCTCCAGGCCCTTCCAACTCGGTGTGGGTTGGGGATCAAGGTGGACTCTACTTTGTGGAGGAAGGGACGCATCAAGTGTGGAAGGTCAGCCTAGGAGAATATCTCAACACTGCTTCGGGGGGTCCATTGGACGGAGGGGGAGGAGATTGCAGAAGGTAGTAGTAGATTATAATAGTCAATTATAAAATATGTAGATAATAATTGCCTTGTGGGTACTCGAATTGCTTGCAGCATCAGTAGTGTGAGCAGCAGTAATAGCAGTGGGTTTTCTCTGTCGTCTATTCGGCACAAGCTGAGTGATTCACTTCGACCAGACCGATTGACGTCACTGGTTTCAAGGGCTGGAGGGACACAGAACAGTCAAAGTCCCATATTAGCTGCAACAACCTCAGCTCTTTGGTTTGGTCTGCGTGGCTCAAATACACTTCATCTGAACCAATCTCTAGTCACAGGTTTGGTCGACAATTATTTGAATGTGTACTCATTCCTGACTATATCTAAACATTTGACTTGATTGTGCTAACTATAATATATACACAGGTCACCGATGGGACAGCATCCAAGTGCATCGCCCATGTCGGGCAGGCAACAGTTGGAAGAAGGTGCTAGGTGGGAGCATCTATCTGGAGGTAGGAGTTTTGTGGGTTGTTGACGACAAGGGGAAGCTGTTCTACGTGTCCTCTCCATCAAAAGGACGGCGAGGAGAGGCAATTGCTATTGACCTACCAACGAGCAGTCCACTTTTGGCTGTCGTCCCTGCGCCAGATGCCCTCTGGATTCTCAACGAGGAGGGCATTATTTTTGCCAGAAATAACATTTCGAGCGTGAACCCTCAAGGGCATGGATGGTCCAGTATCGATCTCTCCTCCCAAGGTGACCACCTACATTTAGCCCGTCATGAAGTTACACATACTTACTTCAACTGGCTTAGTTAAAATTTAATATTTAAAACGAATATTTATGTAAATCAACAACAGAGAACTTTCGCATGGTCCACATCTCATGTGGTTCTGACATCGCATGGGGTTGTGACCATGGAGGGAGAGTCTTCTTTCGTGTGGGAAGCCTGCGACCACCATCTCCCATGGAGCTAATGTCTCCACCATGGGTTCAAGTCCAGGACGAAACACCCCTTCAAAATTCTACCTTCACAAAAGTACGTTAGTTTCATACTTGTAGTAGTAATTACTTCCAATAATCATTGAGCAATAATAATATTATATCTTTTAGGTATACGTTGGGACGAATGGGAACATGGTTTGGGCACTTGACTCAAAAAACAATATCTTCGTTAGAGAAGCCGTCTTTCCCGACTTTCCCATTGGAACTCGGTGGCTTCTTGTGTCGGGTGTGGAAGCGGTGTCACTTGCCCTCAGGTGACTTTCTTCTTATGTTACATATTTCATTGGATATGTAGAATCCAATATTAAGGCAGTAATCTCTCATCGTTTGTTTCTGTGCAGTGAGACGAGTGTGTGGGCTTTGACTCCGAAAGGAACCATATTCCGTCGTGTGGGAATATCCTCCTCCAACTTTGTGGGAGACTATTGGAAGAGGGTGCCGGGGCCGAGCATGGACAATGTTCCTGTTCAAGACTTGACCGTTTCCCTTTGCGACCAGGTGTGGGCGTTGGACCCTGCTGGAATGCACAAGCATTGCGCAACAAAGCTCAAGTTGGAGGGGCATTTGAGACAACCTCGTCAAAGGACGCTTCTCGACCCGGAGGACCGAGACTGGGTCCTGATTGAAAGTTTGGACCTTGTTTGATGTGACTGACTGATGATAAATGATGTTGCATGAATCGATGTCGACCGATGTAAATCAAGAACCTCTATTTATCCAAGTACATTCCTACGAGTCTGTGATCATTTTACGTACTACTATTATTACCACTAGTTTATATTATTAATTACTCCAGGGAATAATATACATTATACTCACAGACTTTACAAATTATAAAGAATAATATTTCAAAAAAGAACTGAATTAAAAAAAGATTTCATCTGGACTTATGTAGACAGCATTTACTTGGTTCGTCAATTGCTTGTATAGTCGCGGAATTTGCGAGGGAGCTCAAATATGTTTTTACAAAAATTGCAATTTTATTTTGCATACAAATTCGAAAAGATTTTATTTGTTGACGTTGCATTTGCTCAAGCAAATCAAGGATAGTATTAATGCATGAAATATTCTGCTGGAATATGAGCAGCTTTCTATTTGCATATCTGACCAACAGATAACCTAAATTTAAGCTTACCAGTCGGTAAGCTTTAAGATAACGGACAGATGACGTGAGGAAAGGTGAGACGCTTTATTGTGGGTACCTGCTTTCAGAGTAGGCGAACAGCAAGGCGCATTCCATCACTCGTCAGAGTTGCTAAATATTTACAACTTTGAAAACTTTCTAATAATCAGTCTCACGGTAAATAATATTATCGTCTTTTGAATATAAGCCACCAGCCAGTGATAAGTTTTTTAACTTATAAGGGGAAGGGATGAGTGCAGGGGATTATATTCTTATTAGTTGACCTTTAAATTGACCCGTCTACTTGATACCTTCTCCCTTCCGGTGCACTCCAACAAGTATGGACGGGGGCGTAGGGTTGATTATGTTATCGGGGGTCATGTTGCTGGGGAGCTTTATTGCAGGATCCATTCCAATTGTGATGACGCTGTCAGAGGTACGTGAGACCTTGATTTTACTTATTCCATTGATCAATGGAAAATGGAATAACAGTACCATACCATACCCACCAACCAACTCGCCATTCTGATAAATTCAAGTTAATGGACTGACTACCCCTGTTCAAATGATTTTAATGATGAATTAATGTCAAATTGTTACGAGAGTCTCGCTTCTCTTAAGAGTCCTTAAGAATAATCAGAATCTGATTATCAGTCCTTCTGCTTAATAATTGATTGATTTATAATTGTATCCTTGATTCTAGGAGAAGGTTCACTTCGTCTCCATTGTGGGTGCAGGACTGCTGGTCGGCACTGCACTTGCCGTAATTATTCCTGAAGGGATCCACACCCTGATTCTTGCCCAGCACAACACCCCTGCCCGGCACCATCAGCACAGTGACCCCTTTGAACAGTCTGTTCTCAAAGTGTCCTCATCCCCTTCCTCCATCGCTGGAGGAGTGCTGGGTGTTCCAGCCAAAATGTACGATCCACCCCATGAACAAGGTCATGCACACAGTGGTGAATCCTCTGAAGCTGAAGCGCTCTCCTCTGTAGGCTTGGCACTAGTTCTTGGATTCATATTTATGCTCCTGGTGGACCAATGTAGTCGTTCAGCCTCGTCCAGCAGGGGAGGAGGTGATTTAGAGTCCTCCTCATCTTTGTCCCACGCCAAGAAGAGCTTTACAGCCACGTTGGGTTTGGTGGTTCATGCCGCAGGTAGGGCAACACCAATCTTTATGAACAATGGATTCAAACTATTTCAAACATTGAATATTTTGTTTTTTAATCCACAGCTGACGGCATCGCTCTGGGTGCTGCCGCAACCACGTCGCATACCGAGGTTGAAATGATTGTCTTTTTTGCCATCATGCTCCACAAAGTGAGAAATTACTTTTATAAAAGCGATAAAAAGTGGTGGCATACCCCATGAAGTGATTTTCAATATTCAAATTAATACATTATTCTCTAGGCTCCTGCAGCCTTTGGTCTGGTCACTTTTCTTCTCCACGAGGGGCTTGACAGAAAGCGGATCCGAAAGCACCTCGCCCTTTTCTCCTTTGCTGCCCCAGTCGCAGCCATTGTGACGTACATGTGCATCTCCCCGGTATGTTGTAAATCTGATCGCCCTGTTGTAATAAATCGTCTCAAAATAGTTTAATTGGATTTCAGGAAGGAGATAGCGGCGGTGGTGGAACTATGCATGCCACGTCGATGGCCATGTTATTTTCTGCAGGGACTTTTCTCTACGTCGCAACGGTACACGTGCTTCCGGAAGTTACCAAAGATTCCCAGCATGGATATAGTCGGAAAGAGCTGTTTGGTCTGGTGCTGGGTGCGGTTATACCTCTCCTGCTCACGGCAGGACACCAGCATTAACTGTTTAAGTCGTTCTTTATTCCTGTGAACACAATGAAAGACCTGCTAAGAGAGAGAGGAAGAAGACGTTGACGAAGCTAAGATTCTTTTATAAATATGTACACGAAAATGATGATGAACAAACGACTCGTTGAAAACTAATAAAAAGTGAAAAGATAACAGAACATTTCAAAATTAAGCCCCTACTAACTCGTCAAATATTTTATTACCTATAATAATAGCAAGTTCTGATAACAAGCCGGATTCATCGATCGGACACTCGTGAAATGGTACAACAATTGATTCCTTCCGCACAAGACTATTCGACACTTTGTCACCAGAGTCCGAGCAAATATGTTTTTTTATATAACAAATATGTTTCTAAACCGAATCCCATCTCTAGTTGTGGGTGACTCGAAACGAGTAGGGATTGATAAATACATGCATCCGGACTCGGTTTATATTCTCACATAAGAGACTTATCCCACGTACAACATGCACACTTGACGTAAGCGTTACCAAGGTACACTTTAAGCCTAGCAATCATGATAATCTTTTCGAAAATTTTGCAAGGAATTGCGAGTTTTTTTGTGGAAGACAGTATTTGCTAGTACAGATTTTTGTGGAAAGGTATTTATGTAGGTCCTGTGGCTAAGATGCACAAAAGCTTATGATTTTTGGCTGCGTCAATGTAATTCTTACTACAACAGGATAAAATACAATATGGAGACGCCTAGTATGGAGATCGTGGCGGAGGACGAAGGTGAAGAGGATGTGACCATTGATGGTGAAGGCGACGAAGATCATGTAGAATTACTGCTGGAAGCGGACGAAGAGGAGGAGGAGGAAGAATTAGAATATCCAGACGACGAGGAGGAGTTGATTACAGCAGAGGAGGATATAGCAGAGGAAATTGAAGATCAAGAAGAGGACGAGGTTTCAGTAAAAGATGAGGAACAAGAGATTGAGACTGTCGAAGAAGAAGAACCACGCCCCCATCCTCGAAGGAAACCCAGCCAACAAACTGACAACAATGACGATCAGGATGTAGACTTGGATGCTGATCACGACAATGACCTCGACTATTTCGACTATGATGACGACCTCTTGGATGACACGGATTACGATCGGGACAATGCTCTGGGGGATGAACAGTTGGACCGAGGAGAGGAGGAGGAAGATGAGGGTGACTTGGTAGACGAAGAAGAAGGTAACTTTTATAAGATCTTCTGTATGGTTATGGTTGTAAATCTGTGATAGTCTATGTATTTATTTATCTGTAACTATGAATGGGCAGACTCTGAGGGAGAGAGCGAGGAGGAGGGTGACGACGAGGAGGAGGAGGATGAAGACGAAGAGGACGAAGACCTTGGGACAACCCCAATTGAAGAGCCCTTGGACGAAGCCACTCTGGAATTGCGAGCTCGAGAGTTGAGCATTGACACGTTTGACAAAGAAGAGTACATTCTCGTCTATCTCGAACTCATGAGACGCGTCCGTGTCCTGGCCAAGCACAATCTCTACATTGGCGATTACTTGACCCGACTTTGTCTCAGAAAAAAACTAATCAAGGAGGCTGCCGGTGGAGATAACAACTATGGTCGCTCGACCGGCAAAGCAAGGTCCAAGAGTCACCATCATCACCGTCACACCCACCACCACCACCATCATCATCACCACCATAGGGACGGGGAGGTCAACCTAATGTTAACCAAGAAGGCTCGGACTCCGTACGAGTTGTTCAGAGACACGAGACCCCCTCCGGACCTGAAGCGTGGACCTGATCGTGGGATGTTGAAGAGAGCTCGTCAATTGGAGCGCCCCCATCCCAGGGCACCTTCTTTTTTGCGTAAAGTGGAGCTCAAAGTAGTCAACATTCACGGCGCCCTGTTTCAAAGGGTATTGAGGAGCAAAACAAGGAACTGGAAAGAGGATGTCGAGGTGGGGGTTGACGGAGAGGAGGTCATCAGGGTGTGAGACCATAGATATACATGTAGTTCACTGATATTCATTTATTATGGTCACTGTCTAATCTATAACGTGGGTGTCTATTAAATTTGCAGGTTGTTCGGAAGGGGAGGGAAATTACAATGGGTCATCCGGATGTTCCTGTTGCGAGTAGGAGAGTCCTTCTGCCTTTAGTCGTAAAGGGAAGGGATCAGCAGAAACAGATTAAGCCCAAACGGAAACCCAGAGTACCCATCTCCTCTAGAAAACTACAAAAATTCGATCCTCATTATCAGTTTGGACCACCACGAGCCACTCTCCGTACGAGCATACATACTTCGCAAATTCAATCATTACCATGATTTAATTGGTTATTCTATAAGAAAGAAGAACGACTATTATAAAATGATCGTCTAATGTAGGTGGGGGTGGTGTAGGACGTGGCACTAGCAGCAGAAGGAGTGTGGCTGGCCAGGGTCGACTTGCAACCTCATCAGCCTCCCATATTCTGGCAAAAGTTGACAAGAAACCCTCTGTCCTCTGCAACGGACAAGTCAAGGCAACCAAACGCTTCGCTCGATTTCGTAAACCACGCTGGTTTGACGACTCCACGATGCCTGGTGGAAGGGTTCCCCGTCGGGTGAGTGCACGCTCCCTCCTCGCCAGTCAGCAACAGGGGTCCGCCAGCTGGGAAGCCCTCCTTAACCTGGAGAACAAGCGGAGCAAGAAGGCGAGGGAGGCGGCGAAACCGTCCCAACCCCCACTCCCACCAGCCCAACAGGCGGCAGAAGACTGGGCTCAGGTAACTGCTCGACTCTTCACGCTCTTGGAACGGAAGTCCGAAGCAGAGCGCGCCCACCAAATGTCGCTCAAACTGAAGCTCACCACTTGGAGGGAGATGGAGCGAAGGAATGGGGAGGCGTTGGCGGAACTATTTCAAGGGTTTAGAGACTTTGTCCTCACCCAGCCCAATTTCTCAGCGGGGGAGATGCGAGGCTTTAGGAGGGATGTGGGTGGGTTTGGTGACCAGCTTCACACCGCCCATGTCTCGCTCATGATCCAGCTCATGCGTCACTACAGGGCTAAGCTCAACCTCGCTCTCCTTCAGAGGGTTTTGAAGGGAAAGACGAACCAGGGGCTGGCCAGGCTTGGTTACAGCATTGCTGACTATGAGCCCAGACTGGGGGAAAACCGTCAACTGTACCAGACACTCCAAAGGAAGGAAAGGGAGGTGGAGGAACAGGGTGACAAGTTGGGGTACAAAAAAATATATGAAGCTATTGTCCCCTTGAGTGTGCCTATCTATTTATTGCTTGTTCCTTTGGTGGTCGTGTTGCAGGGGTCGGATGAAGAGTGCGGAACGGGGACGGCGACTGTTATTGAGGAAGTCGGCCGCCGAGGCGGAGCGAGCAAAGGGGATGAAGGCGCTAGAGGATGAAGTTGGTCGTGGGGCTGTGGCGGCCAGGTCGGCCATGTGGCGCTACACCAACCTGCTCAACAAGAACAAGTTCTTCCTGCTGGGGGCTAATGTGGTAGAGAAGACACACCTTCTCCAAGATTTCACTACGCGGAAGAGGGCCATGCAACACTTTGAACTCGAAGTACACAAAAAGGACCTAGCTCGTGACGTGTACCAAAGGGAGAGAGAACTCACGGCCATTCAGGTATGTGTACCACGCGCCACAGAAATAACACTCATTATTTTGAAGAGAATGATTTTGTGTTACGTAGTATTAAACATATAATTGATGGATATATTTAGGTCAGGTCTAAAAATGTTGGGCGAGATTTGCAAGCGTTTCGACGAGAGAAGACGGCTGCAAAGAGGGCCCAGGCGCTATCACAGCACTTGGAATGGGTAGATGGGAATTTGGAGAAGGCGGCGCAAAAAGCAACCGCCCGCTGTGTACTCAAACCAAGTGGATAGTCCGGCGAGATCAAGATCAATTTCAAAAGCAATTTCTTTTACAACAAACCCACAAATTTATTCATACTCATCTGCCTCTTCCACATATACTTTCGTCGTATGTATCGTGACACTGGTGACAATTGTTAATTCTACACATGTGATTTGATCTCTCTATGTAGTAACACATTTTATAAATTTCGGGGACATTTTTACATTATAAGAACATAACGAACAAGCAAAGAAGGACTACGAAATAGTGATATACATAATTTGTTATAATTTAGAAGAAAACATAGCAGAACGAATCATGATAACTCATCAAAATCATCGGAATATTTATCTCAATAGTAATAACCAATCACAAAAGAACTTGCTCGTCAATGGATACAATTAAAACCCTTGCTTTCCAACTAAAATCACTAAATCAGCCAAGTTAAGTCACTGCTACAATATTGCTACTACCAAGACTATCATCATCACTATCTAGTAATAATAATAACGAACTAAATAATATATTATTATTCGATAACAACAGCTGATGAAAAATCATGTGTCCGTCGCCATTATTTATTATCGTGTAAAAAGATGGATTATTTGTTTAGAGTGTTTCAAGAAGGAGAAGACGCTGATACATATATATGTAGCTGGCTGATGAGAGAATGATGATAATTAGGTACAAAGTGTGTTTCAGTCCGTATACACAATAAATTGCTGGTCATCCGCTCCAACCTGGAAAACAATTTAATGAATACATTATTTAAATTATAAATACAAGCACACAAAATTATTCAGTTGTTCATTCATTTAGTTATCAGAATTTTTGTGGCTTTCGCAAGTAGTAATTAGTACAATTTATGCTTCTTCAACTGTACTTACTTCCACTTGAACGTATTGCGGCTCGTTTAGGACTTCGTTGGGCATGTTCTGCATTTGGCGCATAAAGTTATTCCTCGACCTACGGAGTAGATAAGTAAATAGATATTAGCTTTAGCTTAAATATTTGGCATTGTTGAGAGATATTAACAAGACTCACTTTGCTTTCGCATGAGTGAGGATGTGAGATTTAAGATTTGTGGACTGTGCAAATTTTTTATTGCACCCGTCGAAAGGGCAAACGTAAGGCCTGTCTCCTGTATGAATTCTCACATGAGTGCGTAGATTAAAGTCTAGCGAAAACCGTTTCCCACACCCCTCAAAGGTGCACTGGAATTTAAACAAAAAATATTAATGAAGTCGGGATCATCGGGCATCACGAAAATTACTGATGATGTTCAAGTAGTATATATATATGTAATGTTTTCTAACCTGAAATGGTTTTTCTCCAGTGTGTACGAGTTGGTGTCTCTTTAATTTTGACGATTCGACAAATGCCTTCCCACACTCGGCGCACACATGCACGCGAGGTCCGTGAGTGTGAAGATGCTTCCTCATGGCCGAGTTATCTACATTTCAATATTTAATATCATGACATATATAGTGAATAACAAACAATATCGGTGTTCAATGTTACAAATAAAACGTTACCTCGAAACATTTTGGTACATCCCTTGTGAGGACAGGCAATAGTTCGGGCAACATCATCCGCAGGCTTCTTGGGCTTGAGGCGAGCAAATTCGGCCAGTTGTTTCGGATCAGAAAGGTCCAAGCCTGGGATGCCTTGCGGTGGGATCGTCTTTCTCCCCGTCATGTACTCTGGATTTGAAAAAATGTAAAATTTCATTAGTCTAACCTCTCGATATACAAATATATTTCTCATTGTCGATTTTTTTAAATTTACTAACAAACCTGTAAAGTCCGGGTCGGCGTCTTGCCCACCTACTTCCTCCTGGATCAACTCGTCTCCAAGCTCTTGTTTCATTACGAGAGGGTCTGCAAAATATATTAATTAATACATGTTAATACCTATAAACATTTTCAAACCATGTATTAATTTGATTAATGTAATAATAAGCGCCTACTATTAATTTATTAGATTCATTACTAATATATTATTTTGAAATCACGTTATTGTTGTTTTGTTATGCTTACCCCATTATGGTAACTGAGTCAGGCCTTAATAATCAGTATTGACGAATTATATAAATCGTGTTATGTATGAAGCAACTAATTAAACTGAAGTCAATAAATACGACTCTAGCTAGTGGTTTTGCGGATTGAAAATAATGGAGTCGGCCAACATGGAGGAAGATCCGCCATAACTATGCAGCACAGCCCAGCATCCATTTTCCACAATGGCTGACCTTATCCACCAGCACAGACACGACAGACACAGCTCCCCAGTGGAATTAATTCTTGCTCCAATTAAACACCAACACTTTTGGACACAGTGGGGGCAGAACAATTTGGGGACAAGCAGGTAAGTGAACAAGTTGTCGTCGCTTATGTAGCCAAGTCAGTAGTGTTGTTTGTTATTGTGGTGCAGTAAGTAAAGTGAGTGAGTATGGTGGTGGTGTGTTCTTTTCTATATGGGTGACGTCAGCCGGCTCCCTCCAGTCAGCCAACCAACGAACGAAAAGCCAAAAAAATACTATACCACAATCAGCTTATATATAAGAGAGATTCAAACGTCTTTTGTAGGGATTTAGAGATATACAAACTGTCTACAACATCATCAGGTCGGTCTAGCTAGTAGCTATAAGCCTGGCTGCTGACCCAACATAACTCAAAACAAAGGATCCAGCATGATCTTCAAGGATCCACCTTCTCCAAGTCGAGTACTTTCAAATGAACAGATAAACTACAGCCTGATTTGCACCCAGAAACAGAAAATAGAAAAAATGCAATGCGATATGATCTTTACATGATTCGGAGAGGACTACGCCATAAATTATAATTACATAGATGAGATGATTGAGGACCATGCAAGTGTAATACTTAAATGTATTACTCTGTCGAATCAAGTATTCAACAAAAACAAAATCAGGAACTGACCATCATCTGCACCTGATGCCCACATCGTGACGGAAAATTCTCCTTCCAATGTTCGTATTTGCACTTGTTTGGGTTCCCAGCGTTTTGTTTTGTTGTGTGAAGTGGGTGGAGCCGAGCCCGCAGCCGCAATAGTGAGCGTGGTTCCAGGGCCCAGAGGATCGCGAAGCAATTCGCCACCACGACCATGTAGGTGGGGGCGACGTCTGTAAACATAACAAATTATAAGCTTTTCAAGGTTTTAGAATACAATACACTTTAAATGTTAATATTTTTCTACTAGTGATCGAGTGTCAGTGTGTTGAGTTTTTTTATACCTATTGAGAGAATTGTGATAAAGTTTCCGTGTCGGTGTCATTTTTTTGAGATGATGATGATGGTGATTATGATGACGAAAGGCTGTAGCGGATGATGATGAGGAGGACGTAGAGGAAGACGGTCCACCCGGAGGGTCGATGAGAAGTTCAGAGTCGACAAGATCCATATTTGGATCATCATATCCCACAATTTCCTCCTGAGCTTGGAGAAGAACTTCGTCATCAGAAACAAGGGCTCCCATATCCTCCTCTTCGATGTGAATAGAGTGTTGTTGCTGTTCTTCCTCGTCTTCGTCGTCCTGATCTTCATCTTCTTCCTCTTCGTCGATTTCTTCTTCCTCTTCATCTTCATCCTCAAACGCTTCCGACTCAATTTCAACCTCTTCCATTTGTGGTTGGATTTCAACCTCAGTGATCACTTCAGAACCAAGGTCCATCATGTCACGAAAAACCAGAAGCGCCACGATGATACGAGGGACGCGGAACGGCCAGCGCAGCGCTCAGTTGAGAAAGATTGGGCACGTTTTATTTTTTTATAGATAAACAGGACTCGAGAATACTAAGAAATAAAGTTGGATTTTTTTTGTCAACCAACTGCCAAAAACGGTTGAAAGGTAGATATAAATTCGTTAAGTGGTACGTCGTCCACGTTTTTGTGACCAAAAAGTTTGAACTTGACGACCTGTGCTGTCTTCCGTGGGGATGATTATTTCTTTTTTGAGCTGACGAGCAGAGGTGGTTGGGATTTGGGTGATGGGACCCTTTCTTTCACTACGACTGCCTGAAGTTGATTGTTGTGAAGGGTAGACTCACTTAATGCATTACTGACTACTATACTAAAAAGTAAGTGTGGATAGCAGTCGTTGTTTGTAGTGTGGAGCGAAACAAACCGGAGTCCAACCAAATCCAGTTGAGCAGGAACGAAGCGAGGAGCAGTTTGGCGGACCCCGGGCGCCATCTTTCCCTTTCCACGAACCTGACGTTTTTTTGAGAATAAATAAAGAAACCAAAGTCAGCAATTCATGACAATAACATAATTAGGCGCCGTCCATAAATTACGTAACGCAAGAGGGGGGGAGGGGGGGTCTAAGGCTCCAATGATATCGTGCCTATGTTACACATGTTAAAGGGGGGGAGGGGGGTCTAGAAAATCGCGATTTTTGCGTTACGTAATTTATGGACGGCCCCTTATGCTATTATCAATTTGAGATAATCCTTACGATGCAATGACCAGATAAAATGCTTCTCGTCCATAGATTATAGATGTACATGGAGTAATTTCGTGATTTGTATTAATAAATGTAACATACTACTAGTACCTCAATAATCTAGGCGTCCGTACCGCACCGTTATTATTTACCTACCCATCATTTCATATTGTTGACAATTCTTTTCTAAAGTTACGGATCAGTTTAGTAAATGAGCATACTTTAATGATTTGCAAAACGGCTTAAGATTACTTAAGAATGACTGGATACTTGAATGTCAACATCTCGCATGCATGTGACCTGTACGTATGCCATTTATTATCAGCCCCAACTGTGTCGTGTTACTGACCTAAACATCATTAGCTGACAAGTTATGCCAACTACATGGTCAAAAAGTGGGCCGGATATGGGGAACAAGAGACGCTGACCATTCAGGCGACTTGCGATGAGAGGACCTCCCCCTTCCAACTCGACCTTGGGAATACGACCACCGCCATCGACTTCAAGGGTCGCTCCACTACGATTTTGATTGATGGGGGCTCTCTTAATTAATGCTGTTTATTGAAATCCATTCCCCGTAGTATATTCATGCAAGTCGGAGCAAGGACAAGCAAACAAACCTCGTCTCACTGACGTTATTTTTATTGGCGAGTTGAGAGCAGCTCAACCAACTGCATGTGTACTCTGTGTGTATATGTGTACTGTATTTCTCAAGTTTATTAGTTGGAGGACTCCACTACTGACTTGAGAGATCAGTGTGTGTGGCCAGCTGAGGTGACAAAGAACCACACCCACCCATCTACTAAACCAACCACTACTACTGCAACACTACTACACATTATTATACTACTATTTATAACAATCCAATCATCCCGATAGGAATAGGAAGAATGGTGATAAACCCCTCCTCACCCTTCTCGTTTGTTTGTTTTGGAACATTTTCGTCGTCGTCGTCGTCGTCGTCGTCGCCATTAATATGTCTTTGTGGTGGTGGTGGTGGAAGTAATAATAGTAGCAGCAGCAGTGGGTCGTCAGCCCTTCTACTGCACCAGACGGAGGAGATTGGACGGAGACCACCCTTACCTTAACCTACCCCCTCTTTAATATCTTCTGCCTACCTGTCCAACCATCTCCACCTCGTAACTACCAAGTTATTGCTGCCTCCTCCTCCACAATGTTCCCTGCCGCGTCCACCGCCGACCTCCTGTCCCATTCCAGCCTGGACTTGCATAACCTTTCCTTCTCATCCACTGCTGGGGACTCCCGTTGGCGTGGTCTTTTCATCCCCGGCCTCCGCCGCGTCCTCGCACAAACCTCGACGGCCATGAAAGCCAAGGATGACGCGCTCGAGTATGTTGAGCGCCTTCTCCTCCAACTCCTGGGCATGATTTGCTCCCGACCTTATCCCCACAAATTGAACGACGTGCAGGACAGAGTAAAGAAAATATTCCCCCATCCTGTGGACGAGTGGGCGATGGAAGAAGCGCAGAAAACCGTGGATCGGAGTAAGCAAAATCACGGTGGAAACAAAAAGGCCACTAACACTGGTGGAAATAGTGGTCACAGTGGCAAGAACTCGTTGACCTCCTCGTCTTCGACTTTGGACGTGGGAGCGTGGCCGGGTTGTGGGATCGTCTTCCCAATGGATAAGATTCACCCTCTCTTGAAGGAAGCAACCATGGCGTCCAAGCTGGACCACAGCATATCGCTCTACATTGCGGCAGTGCTGGAGTACATTGCGGCAGACGTGCTCCACTTGGTTGGAAATTATGTTAAACACTCGAGAAGGGGAGAGTTTTCGATGCAGGACATTAAGGCTGCCGTGTGTTGTGATAAAGTTCTGTGTGATCTTTTCAAGTTAGGAGATAGTTTGAGTGGGGGTGCGACCGAGGAGGAGACCATTCCTACCAGCTCACTCACCTACAACGAAGCAAGCAACCCATAAACCTAATAATTATTACTAAAGTATATTACGACTTTAGTGCATTACGTCCATTATTTTTATATAATATTTTGTTCGCAGGTCGTGGAAGACCTTCTTCAGTCAGAACGACAATATTTGAGGGACCTCCAAATGCTGATCAAAGTATTTAGGGAACAACTAGCGGATAAGTTAGAAAAGGAGAACGAGGTATATGATGATAACCATCATAAGTACTTATTAAACAACGAATTAAACAATGAATTGAATTACGTGTCAGAACCTGGAGCTCGTATTCCAGTCCATTGAGGACATTACGGAGCTAAGTTTGACGCTCGTGTCGCAAGGTAAATTTCAATCAATTTATTCCATCTTCGATTTTCATATACTAAAAACCACACTAAATTTAATTTCCCTGAACTACAATCTCGTTTTTACAATCTCAGTGGAGGATACAATCGAGATGACTGAGCCCCATCAAGTGCCACCCGTTGGGAACTGTTTTCTAGAACTCGCAGAAAATTTGGATTTTGACGTGTACGACCGCTACGCCGAGACCTACGATGAAGACTGTCGTCGAATGTTGGAGGTTACTTATTATTTATTAACCCAAAAGAATGTAATATTTTACCATTGCATTTGACTTGTAGGAGCTGCTGAGCCGGCCGGACGTGGAAAAGAGGGTGTCTACGGCAGGGCGAGGCTATGTGGATGCCGTCAAGTTCTACTTCCCCAAACTCCTCCTCGAACCTTTCCACCACTGTACTCAATACTTTGACTTGATTAAGGTTTTGACGCCATTAATATATATATATATTTGTACATAATGTTCATTGGCCACATATTCTTTAAATTGTCCAGCTGAAAAGACTATATATGCAATATTTGACTTGCAGCTATTGTACGGCCTCTCCCCGTCTGAGAAGGATAAGACTGATTTGCTCCAAACGGACAGCATTCTAACCCCTCTCCAGTCCTCCATGGCCAACTTGAACATTCCAAAAAAACCTGGACTTCCTGGGTATGACATATATGCTTCTCTTCTTGACCACACTCTTCTTGTTACCTTACACACTTTAAGAAAGGAGTTTGACTTTCATTCTTTTTGTAGTGACATGACGATACGCACCTCTGGGAAAGGAAATAAGCAGTTCGCTCATCAAAAAGTGGCTGAGCTCAAGAAACTCGTGGAAGGGTTTGTGGATTCGATGGGGCTCGGCTACTTTAACGAATTCTTTTGTGGTGAGGAGGCGATAACCTGGTTGTTGTAACCCCATGAAATCATGTATACATTCGTTCTCCTTTTGTTGTTGTTGTTGTACAGAGGGCGAACTGCTCAAAATAAGTTCTGGTCGAAGAGCCTCCGAACGTTACGCCTTCCTCTTTGATGGCTGCATTTTCCTGTGCAAACCCAACCCACGGAGTCGAGCCACGATGGTGACGGGTGGTGGGGGTGGTCACTTTGATCTCCGCCTGAAAGAAGCGTTCTATCTGTCCAGAGTGGAAGTCCACGATAAGGAGGATGGGGACGAGTGGAAAAACCTGTTTGAAGTGGCACCACGTGACCAACAACCCATCCTACTTTCTTGTCGGACGCATGACGAAAAGAGGAATTGGATGGCCATTCTTGTCATGCTGACAACTAAAAGGTACCATAAAAATATTCACTCGTATTTACTCTCCATTTATTATGGATTATATGCTAGTAATTCCAATTTGGAGCTCTGGGTTCTATATTTTTTTGTCTTTTTAATATTATATTAGCATGTTGGATCGACTCTTGGACCGAATTTTATCGGACGAGGAGAAGAAACATCCCCTCAAATTGCCACCCTCTGATAAATATCGTTTTGCTGTCCCAGACTCTGAGAAAAATATCGTGTTTGATAAGGATAACGGAAATCATTTCATCATCAAGGTGAACAATTATTGGACTTTTAAGTAAAGAAATTGACGAAACATTGTGACATGTATTTTGACATTGTTTTGCTCTTCAGGGTGCCACACTCCTCAAGTTGGTAGAACGGTTGACCCATCATCAATACTCTGACCCCAGCTTTGTCAACACCTTCCTCACCACGTACCGCAGCTTCTGTTCACCTCATGAATTTCTAGAACTACTTATCGAGCGGTTCAACATTCCTGATCCTCAAGTTCCTCCACAAGATGCAGAGTCAATCCATGCACGAGAGATGCTGAAGAGATTTCGAAAAGAGTACTCGAGGCATATCCAACTCAGGTACACTGTTGTTACCCAACAAATTTTGTTAGTTCATTGCCAATGTTGATGACTGGATCATAAATTGGATGGTCATGTACCATTAATATAAATGAATTAACTCGAATGCAGGGTGCTCAACGTAATTAAGCAATGGGTAATGCACCATTTTTATGACTTTGAGCGCGACCCGACCCTGCAGAGTGCTCTGGAAGCCTTTCTTGAGACGGCGGATGAGGGAAGGGGCAAGAACTGCATTTTTGAATCTGTCAGGAGATGCCTAAGAAAAGCTGTGAGTTTACATTTACACGCACAAACAAAACTAATTTAGATTAGTTTCAACCCGGCGTTAGGGGACAGTCAATAAATTACGTAACGCGAGAGGTGGTAGGGGGTGGGGGTCTAAGGCTCCAATGATATCGTTCCTATGTTACACATGTTAAAGGGGGGAGAGATCTAGAAAATCGCGATTTTTTGCGTTACGTAATTTATGGACCCCCTTAATAAAAACGACGTATTCAAAAATAAGCATGCTCCTCTTTTCAGGTGGAGAGTGTCAACTCTGAATGTGACCGAAATCTATCGGCCGTAAAGTCACCCCCACCCATCGAGTACCATATTCGATGTCCCGTTAGCGAGTGGAATATTTTGACGGTATGTAAATAGAGGTGGATCAGAATACTTTGGATTATTAATTGGTTAATTAATTAATTAACTCGCTAGTTTCACCCAATTGAGCTCGCCAGACAATTATCTCTTCTCGAATTTGACTATTACCGGGTCGTCAAGCCGTCAGAGTTGGTGGGCTCTGTGTGGACCAAGAAGAACAAGGAACAACAGAGTCCAAATCTCTTAAAAATGATCAAACATACGACCAGCGTAACTCGATGGTTTGAAAAAACGATCGTCGACACGGAAAATATTGATGAGAGGGTCGCTGTCGTGTCCCGGATTCTTGAAGTGATGATTGTGATGATGCAAGAACTTAACAACTTTAATGGTGTCCTAGCCGTTGTGAGTGCCATGGGTTCGGCTTCCGTACACAGACTCAGCTTCACATTCCAGGTAACCACCACGGCAGATATGTAATAAGGTGTCAATGCTTAAAAAACGATCATTTTTTAACGTCTAATTTTTCTTGTATGATGCAGTCAGTTTCAGCAAGATTGTTGAAAGCTCTAGAGGATGCCCAAGGTAAATGTAAATTTTTATTTGTTGTGGTTTGATCTGTTCAGTTCAAAAATGTATTTCGTGTAATCTCGGCAACTTTATATTTTGACTTGACTTTTAACTTTATATTTTCTCAACAGAACTGCAGAACGATCATTACAAAAAGTACCAGGAGCGTCTACGTTCGATCAATCCACCCTGTGTTCCTTTTTTTGGTACGACTCCCAAATAATATATGCATAGACTTTTGGCTTGACTCTAGTGAATAATTCTGACTGTAGGAATGTACCTGACCAACATATTGCACATTGAGGAAGGTAATCTTGATTTTCTCCCAAATTCACCGGAACTCATAAATTTTGGGAAGAGAAGGAAAGTTGCCGAGATCACAAGTGAGATTCGCCAATTCCAGTACTCTCACTACTGTCACTCTGTAGAGCCAAAAATACGTGAATACATCGAACGGCTCCAACCTTTCCCTCCGGACTTTTCCGAATATGAAATTGCAAACTATCTCTACGAAAAGTCATTGGAAATTGAACCAAGAGGAGCCAAAGGGCCGCCCAAATTTGTAAGATTTCAAAAAGACGATCACAAAAGCAAAGACCAAAAGTACACAAATCTATTAAGCTTAATTACTTTTCATCTGTCTTGTTTATAGCCTCGGAAATGGCCAGATTTGCCATTAAAGTCTCCAGGAATCAAGAGAAATGGGAGAATTGGAAGTAAGATTTTGATTGTTGTGTCGATTGAGAGCAACATGTTTTGCTCTCATTATTCAACGTAGCATAATTTAATTTTCTTCTGTTACTAGTGCACCATCCTGGACCTCTTCACCTTCCATTTTCCAGCCTATCACAAAATTCCCTCGTCTCACTTGCTTCCAGCCGCACGCTAAATTTCACCCCAGACTCGTCCGACCCACTCCTCGAGTCTGCCCAGCCACAAGCACAACGAACGCCTAAAACGCCATCATCCGTCCCATCAACCTCGTCACCCCAGGACAACTATGGCGACTTTTCTATATTTGCTCCAGTTCTCATTGGATCAGGTAAGCCGTTTGAGTTGCTTATCGTAAGCAGTCATGTACATCATAGTTCTTCCAATTTACATATTTAAATCTTTCTGTTTTCATTCTTTCCTTCCCTGCAGTGCCACATCCCCAAATGTCATCTTCCTATCCAGCCCCACCTCCAGTGCCACCCAGACCGGCTCGAAATCGACAAGAGTCCACGGGGGATACTGCTAGTATTTCGCCGGCAAGAGTGTCTCAAATTCTGACACCCATAACAACCCCTCACGTACCAAGTACTGCGACCAATGCCGACAGTTTAGAGATGCCACCTCCGTTACCACCGAGAAAAGTGTCTCCACGCACTCCCAACCCACCTATTCCGAGGAGAAATTCCGCCGCAACGAACTCCGAGTTGAGTCCGCTACATGTCAACCACCCACTCCCACTGCCTCCTCCACATTCTCCAAACAGAAGACTGATTGCCAATGGACCCCAGTCACAATCGCCGAGCACAGGAGGTGAGCGACTCAATTAACTCTTTACAATGCGCATATTCTATAATATTGATGATCATACGAGTCTAATTTCACTTAATTTAATCTGTGTGTTTAGCTGGAGGACTAACTAGTTGCGCTTCAGAGCATAATACGACTAATAATTCACGTTTCCACTTTTCTCCTGCTGGCAATAATGGTAGTGGCGGTGGACCCTGTTCACCTGGCAGCAGACCCGCTCCCCTCCTGCCCACAAGCCCACCCAAACTTCCTCCGAAAGCGAGTAAACCTATTCACAATCCATAAAGGCAGATCAGTCGGTACTCCCGCATTACCACCGGATGACACTGCCCGTGTGCCACCCGTTCCACCCTTATTTGAACTGGCTGAGAAGAGGCTAAATACAACTACTCAGAAACTAAGCAATATTATGACGCTAACTTTCCTCCACCCACCCACCCTAACATGTGAAGCAAGAAGGTCATACATTCATGATGAGTGCGTACCGCATACGACGATGTTTCGTGTACCCTTTCCTCGTTGATTATTGACTAGTGTATTTAAGAAGAGGAAGAAACATTTTCAACAGAACATAATATTATTATATGAATGGTAATATTATTAGTATTAGTATTATTATGACGAGTCTAAAACTATACATACAATCATGATCAAGTCAACATTGTTAAGATGGGAATGAAAGAGAACGAATAAAATGAATGCATGCGCATCGAATGCACAAAAGTTGAGAACCGACATTCAATGAACAAACTTTGCCTTTATTTTCGTTTCTTCTTATTTGTCCGTGTGTATCGTAATAACAATTATCAATCAGTAATCATAAAAGTCCGTCTTTTTTGGGAGAGGTTTACACTTAATCATACATATATATCACTCTTAATTCCCATTTATATCAATTAGTAGTATAATCATCAAAGTCACACTCAACATGTTTTATTAGTTCTGCCGCAGCTCAAACCTTATCATGCATTGTAGTTTGTATGAATGTAAATACCCTTCTCGCATAATAGTCCTCAGTTAATTGTCGTAATAGCGCCTGCAGTCGCTGGCCATTTTAAAATCTTAGAAAAGAGAGGCGCAAAAAAAGCTTTGTCACTTTTTGTTCACGCCGCGAGTATTTGCATTACTTTTATCCGTCTTCCTACAACGCGTGTTCTCGTGGACGAAAGAAAGTGCATCTTAGTTCCTATAAATTGTTGGCTGCTCCGCATACACGTATTTTATCGTACAAATATGAAGAGTGAGTAAAGCCCCATGTTTGCATAAGTAGCAGTGGGGCGAGTAGTGGAGGAGGAGGAGGAGTATCATTTACTGCGAATAAATAGCTCCTAAAATTTTATGTAATATCCTTCCTGACCGCCCTCCTCCCGGCTTGCACCAAGTTTCGTAGAACCGACCAGGTCGTCTCACTTGGCGTCAGATCATCAACGTCTTCATGACTGGGGTATTCCTTAGCCTAAAAGCAGTGGCAGGTGAGATTATGGGGCGACTACTGACTAGATGGATCCAGGTGTGGCACTTGATACAGTTATTGGAACAAGTCGCGTAAATAAAATTAAAATACTTTCTATTCAACACAAAATAATGCATCTGCCTCCACGTGACAAAATAATAGGATTTTGAATAATAGTAATAATTCTGACTCAATCGATACAAGTGTTCACATAAATTAAATAATATTTAGATAATAACGACCGTACGTAATAATCTGCTTGGAAATGATAATGTGATGGTGGTTTTATCGGTTGCTTGGTGTTTAGAGGGGCCGACGTGATGGGGGAGGTGACGAATTAGAGGCAGCAATACAATACAGCGCATCGCGTAGCTCCCAACAAATATCTTCGCTCCAATGAGAACAAGGACCGTATAGGACGTACATAGTTAAAAGCGGGGCCTGGGGTGGGACACAACCTCACTCAACAACAACAATCGTATATCAATCAGTGTACAGGGTTGGTTTTCTTCACAAGTCTTAATAACTTTATTATTATTTAGTCTTTTCCATCCGATGGGTCTGAGCTTCGGTAACGTCGTATTCTGCAAACAATACAAGTACTTATGCGGATAATAATATATGACGGGTATGTATGTATGTATATGGTCTGGTGTTCTAAAATTGGGTGAATGGTGGGGGGTGCGTACCTAGTTTGAAGTTCCGGGTGGTGTGGGTGACCTGGGGGAGGTGTGGGAGGGGCCGGGTCGTTGCTGCTCGATGAGGAATCTTCCTTTACGCCACCAGATGGGCTCGGCCTGTCGCCCAACAACACGGTCGGTACGCCCCGCTCGCGATCATCACTGCAATAAGATGAGTTTGTGAGAAGTGAGAAGGGTTTGCCAAATTGGGGGTTTTTAGTTTCGTTTGGACTTACATGGCAGCCTCGTCGAGGAGTGGGGCGCACCTGATCCCACCGCCACCAAGACTACCGCCCGAGTCACTCTCGTTGGAAGTGCCAGAGCTGCAAAATACAACACAAAAGATTACTCCCTCAAGCTGCTACCTTTATGTTATTGCCCTGCAGTTCTCCTAGATAATAGTGCAGTGTGTATATTCAGGCTTATTTGCACCAACGGAATTTGATAATGACAACTAGGCATCATTAGCAACTTGGCATTCGCACGTTTGTTTCGAGCACGATAATTTCTGTACAATTTCTACTACCTGCCGGCAAAATGGCGTCTTCTTCTCTGAAATCTGAGACCTAGTTCGGCGATCGAAGTGGCATATTTTTCACTAGCTTCCCTCCTTCGCCTCAGTCCAGGTGTGCAGCCACCCAGGGCGAGGCTCGTGTGGGCTGGCGACAGCGCCACTGGAGCATCACCGCCAAGCTCAATCTAGAATAAGTGAAATCAGTAACTTGGTCGCCAATTTGAAATCGCCATTCTCGTCTCAAATCGCGATCGAATCAGCGTTGCCTCACCTCGAATGCGTTCTTATTGAGAGGTATTTGCATATTGCCGTTGATGACGTCGTGCTCGTGGTCGTGTAGCGTGGGTGGTGGTGGTTGGGTTGAGAGTTCCTCTGGCCCTGCCCCCACTGTGGCATCGAAATAGACTGAGGCGTCCTCTGGATTGTTGGCCGTGGCGAAGAGAGCTGCCTCCGTCATCTGGTCCACCTTGGGCGTCTGAAAGTCTTCTTCCTCTCCCGCCCTGCTCGTCGTCGTCGTCGTCGTTTGAAGTGGAGGTGGCTGGGATACATCCTCTCCAACTCCTTCCACCTTGTTCTTGAGTATACTCTTCAACTTGGGCAGGTGTGGGGGCACATTTGTGACTTCACCATCATTCCCAGCCAGGAGTTCCTCTTTCTTGCCTAGGAAATGAAGTGGTGTGCTGCTCATGGCGACAGAACCGCCCCCATCGCCCGAAGGAAGGGGCGACGACACGACGCGGATTTCGAGTCGACCTGCGACCAGTTCCGCGGAAGGGTCGCCACCATTTCCGACTCCATTCTCATTCTCAATCAGCAGACGGTTGAGGGCCTAGAAGTATGGGCAAAGTGAGGAAGGACATTGACATTCAAATGAGAGTTTATGAGGTGCAGCAACTCACCGGCATGCTACGGTAGATGTTTTCCCCGTCCGGCGCGCCCAGGAGGGTGAGGTGTTGTTGCTGTTGGGTATCACAGGGTAACCTTATTACTTGTTTGGAAGCCACGTTGCGAGAAAGGTCCAAGTCGTAGGCGTACTCATCAAAGGCGGCGTGAAGGACGAGAGGTGCTTCCAGACCAGGCCTGCACGTATATAACCACAAAAACAGATAACCCCACTGTCCATTCATTCACCACAAAGACATGTGTTGAGGGGGTAGGACGATCTATGGACTAACCGAATATGTTCCGAGATCTCTGGGTTGCTGTGCACTTTGGGAAGACTTCCGACCAGGGCGGACTCTTCAGTGGACGCTTCCAGGTTGAGATAATTAAGTGAAGAACGCTGTTCACCCCCGCAGACGCCACGCTGCTGCTGCGTTGTTCCTTCCTAAACTCGACATATTTATTTGCAATGTTTAATTTTCATGACATTTTATAGCTCGATGAGTGGGTGGATGTGGTGTGGGAGCGGTGATACTGTTGATACTCACATCAAACCGATGGCGGTGTGTGACTGGCGGTGGGGATGGTATTTTTATCGTGGGTGGAGGTGTGGGGTCATGAGTAACTATCACCACCACGCCCTGCTCATCTGCCTCCTCCGCCTCATCTTCCAGCAACTCACCCAATTTGAACCCCTGCTGGTGCAAAAACACCCGTCACATCCAACAAAAATTATTGAACCTAACCACTCCAAAATTGGTGTCACCAAAAAATGGGAAACACAAAAGACTACGCCATCATTGATGCAGAAGACTGCATCCCTCGGAGGAGGGCAACAAAACATAAAACTTGGTGAATAAAGTGAACGGGGCACACAAAAGGGGGAGCCAAAGCCGTCACGCTCATTTCATGACAAAAAAGCTAGGAGTAGGTCATGTCAGAATTGCAGTTCTATGAACTCTACATATGTACCAACATCCACACCGTATCTGTTCTACATTCAAGAATAATATCTGGTGATGTGAGGATGGATGTCGGTGGTGGCGGAGTCATTGTCTGGATGGATTGCGGAAGTGATTATGTTTCATGGCTTTGTTCCAGCCAGCACAATCAGCAAGTGGGCCAAGGTCAATCGATGCCCTTTTTAAAAACCCTCGACAGTACGGAGTACAAAAACAGGTTCTTTTGGTCTGGTTGCAAAATCCCATGCTTAGTTACAAAATTGCCAGCTGGGTTCTGCGAGGATGGAGAAAGAACAGGGCAGCATGTACACACGGCCAAAAGAACAACCAACAGGACATCACCCCAACAACCACACACGCCACGACACAAACAAAGACGTCATTATTCACTGTATACCTGACCGCCCAACACCCCTTTCGTCACGTTGTGCTCAGGACTGGCCAGTTGCTCTGCGGCTCTCCACTCGTTGTCCGTCTGGTCGTCCCCATCGTCGAACTGGGACTTCCACTGGGAGGCCATCGTCAAGAGGCCACCCCCGCCGCCGCCTCGCGTAATCTGCCCATGCGCAGACATCCCTCCATCCTCCATTTCTGCGAACTGGGTAATAGACTGGTCCCCTCCAGCCACGCTCTTCCCGCCGCCGTAGTGCGAGGACGAGTGGGGGTGGCTGAAGGGTCGCGACCCACGACCAGACCGGGATCTGCTCAGTCCGTGAGAGGAGCGACGACCGGCAGAAGAGGATGGCGGTGGGTTAAGAGATGACTCCTTCCCCGTCGTGGGAGGAGTGGTTGGGTGGACTTGAGGGTCGCCGTCTGGGTCGATAGAGCACATGGAGAGACCTTCCCCTCGTCCTAATAAGCAATTTACGTTACTCCTGTAGCTATATAATTATTAATTAACGGGATGACCCACCTTTGGTGTAGTCATAGCCTATTGAGTCATTGCAAGTGAGCTGTGGATCCACCCCACCAATGCTGTCTTCTATTTGAGACCCAAGACGCAGCTTTCCTACGCCAGCCGCCCCGCCACCGCCTTTGTTCGTTACCACTGGAGGTGTGGACCTGGGCCGAACTTTGTTCACCACCCCCGCATCCTGAGAAGGTGGCTTGCTCCCACACAGAGCCACCTGCATTACTCCACCCTCGTCCAGAGCGACGCCTAGTTCAGCCTGGAAACAGAGAGCCGATTGTTATGGGTCATTATTATCATATCACTCGCATGTCCATATCCGCACCTTGTCCTCCTTCTCTCCAAGCCCACCGTCCAGACCTCCACCCGTGGCGTTGTTGAGCAGCTCTGCCTCCTTCTTTTTCCTCTTGGGCGAGTCTCCCACGTTGTTATTGCACATTTGTGGAGGCATCTGCTTGTTTCCTCCGCAAGCTGACCCCTCGCTAAACTGGTTAACGCTGGCCACCGGTAGCGTTCCGGACTGGAGACCAGAACCTCCCACCGAGTCCAGCATGCATGGCTCTCTTCGGCGACGCCGTCTCGCGTCCTGTTCCGCAAGCCTGGCCGCTTCCAAGGCGTTCTTGTTGTCTGGTGGCTCAATGTTCTCCTGGTTGTTGTCCAGACTCGACATGATGATGGCCGTGTCTCCTGCCTCCAACACACCTCTGCAGAAAGAGAGAAAGAAATGAAGGAAAGGGTACATTGGACCAGAAATAAACACTAACTCGTACCCGGTGATGGGTTTAATGACGGGGGGATGGGGTGGGTTGTTGTGGGGCGTGGTGTTGGGGGAGGAAACTTCACTCGCCAGTTTCTCCCAGTCGAATGGGTCCGTCTCCTTCACGCCACGACGCTTCATACAACGCTCAAATACGCCAGCCAACATCTGTAAACAAGACGGAGTCACGATAAATTAGTGATTATTGAACCTGGTCAATTTATTAGTGAGGTAGGGACGCACCGAGTAGTCTGGCTTATCACTGTACTCCAAACTTTGCTGCAAGAAGGAAAAAGTATCTAAGTTGGCAATTTCGATTCGAAAGCTCAAGACGAGCAGCAGATTTATTATTCTTACAATGTGATCGAGAAACTGTTTGAAATCTGAGGGGAGGTGTTTGAGAAGGAGGCGGTGATCGTACTTCTCCTTGATGACGCCCACCTGCTCCTTGTCCTTGATCTTTCGCCACGGCAGCTGACCATTGACAAACTCCACGAGCATATAAAACAGGGACCAGAGGTCGTCATGTCTCCCCATCTCCTTGTTCTTGTGGGCATTGATGGATGCGTAGCGGACCGTGCCGCGGAAGCCCGCAGCTGCGCGAGGGGCTCGAACCTCCCCAGTGGCCGTGGTGTATTGTCGTGCTAGGCCAAAGTCTAGCATGTACACCTTGCGCGAAGTGTGTGGGAGGCGACCCATGGAAAAGTTGGACTAGAAAAAAAGCGAGAGGGACATTCAGCTCAGGTCATCAATCACCCAATCAGTCAACATCATAATGAGAACGCGTGAAAGTATAACAGTGGCAAAAAATGACCCAAAACACAACTAATGACATGAGTGACAACACGTCGGTCGTACGTAGCACGTAATTCGTATCGTGTAAAATTAATACTTGGTTCCACTCGGAGATGTGTGTCAGATGTATCCGAGTTTGGATGACCCATTTCTTGCTTGGCACGAGGCGCACCCAGTCCCTCCTCCTCCTACATGATCCCAATCTCCATCCTCATGATCTCTGACTGGGGGCCAAGTGCACACAAGAACGCCTCATTTGGAAAAATAATATTGGTCGTTCTGACAGACAAATCCTGACATGTGTCACTCCCACCCTACATACGTAATGGCCAACATGACCTCTGAAACATAGTCAGCTTTGTCACTAATTAGCAGCTTCCTTGTTCAACTATAAGATTGAGAGCATTCAAATGTATAGGTTAAGTTCGTATCGTGTGACGAGATGACATTTCATCCACAGAGGAACCAACAAACAAAGGACAACTTTGTCGTCGCAACATTTTGTGTCAAGACCACCCAAATGGGACGATGGAAAGAGGAGTGTCTAGTTACTCGGAAATATTAAGGTGCATAACGTGAAGAAGTTTGATCCGGGCAATATTTTTAAAACTCGGATTGAGTGAAAGTTGTGGTGGTAGGGATTGGAGGTGGGTGGTAAGGTCGCAATTTGTCACCTGTCACGTGGAAAGGGGTCAAACTTCATGTCTATTTGTGACAGCTTGGTTACGAGCGGTCTGTCGACTGTCGTTCTTGTGTCGGTGGTGGTGAGGGATGTGAACTTACGGGTTTGATATCTCTGTGGAGGAAGCCGACTTCGTGGATGGACTCGATGGCCCGGAGGATCTGGTGGCCGAGACGGAGGGAGGTAGAGAGAGAGAAGGCCCCCTGATGTTGACAAAATTGTAATTAATTCATGTTATTCCCGTTAGTTTTACATTTTTATAAAAAAAACAAGAACAAGAACGATGGGTTCTAATATAGGAAACATAAAAACATATTTTGGATACCTACCCTCGGCTGGGCACGCCGCAACTCAGCCAGGTTCCTGCCCTGGAGCTGCATCACCACGTAGTTGAACCGTTCGTTACGGCCACACCCGATGAAGCGACACACGTGCTCCTTTCCTGGAAAAAGAAACAACCTGGCTTATTCAATTTATTTAGGGAAAAATACATAATTCAGATTTAGTTCTCAGTAAAAATACGTAACATGCAGAATTCAGCCACACAGGGCATTCAAAATGGGTCAATGTTTGCCCAGCAAAAAAAAACACCGTTCACGTCGATTTTGTTTCTTTTGGACGCGATGGGATCAACATCAAGACGACGAGAAAAACTATTAGGCCATCCATGTTTAGAAAACGTCTCATAAATCTCACCCCCAGAATTACGGCGAGCAATCATAAACTACTCTTGGTGCTGCTGCCAATACAATAATTATTGAATCCCGGTAGTATTGGACTCGTTTTACGGATGGAGGACATTGGATTGATTTCTAAACGACAGTCCTTGTAGTGTGTATTCTTAGCTTTTTAACCGTTTTTGTTGGGTGCATGGGGGGGAGGAGGAGGGATTTGGCCCGGGTGAACCAACTCAATCAGCAACAAACTTTTTAATCTCTCTATGAACTGGAATTCAATTCACGCGTCGGTTGACAAAAAAATCAGAGCATCTCCTCCGATTGAGTGCGGATGGAAGATGCACATTTTATGGACTCTCATTCTCGTTACTGGCGACTCCTCTTACTATAATTCCACATAAAAAACGAATGCATTCTCATTCCGCACCAATTAACCCCTCATGAATCCATGTTCGATTCGTCCCATGAATGCTGCGAGAGTGCGAGATCTGTGTTACCCTCGTTTCTGCAATATACACAAACATAAAGTGCGGATCTGCAAGAAATCTAAACATTAAACGAGTTTAGAACTGCTCAGGAAAAAATCGGTGGGCAAAAAAAGGTTGCGCATCATGCAACAGTTCACTTTTTCATGCCGTTCTTTTCACTGAGAACGATGGATATTTCCTTCCACCACTCTCACAAGTATACGTTCTAAACATTGGGGAAAATAATATAAGGCGTTGCTAAAAATAGGTGCAAATATCTCAAGTTGACTAATATTAGGAGTCTCGCTCACTCTTTTTTTCTTCCAAGAAGAACAACACCTTGGTCTCGGAGAGCTGCGAGGAAGGGTCTCGCCGCCTGGGTCACTACACCCATCACAAACAGAGATCGGATCGAAGTGGGGTCACAACGTGGTCACGGGGGCAGGTGTGTAAACATCAATCATGCTTCCGGGTCAAGTCTTGTCAGGCAAATCGGGTGGCAAATGATGAGCAAGAGTGCTTTGCCCTACGCCGAAAGAACATATCATCACTTCCCCGAAACCCTGCCAACTGCTGCTCGAGAAGTTTACGACTCCCTTTCAGTAATCAACTGTGCTCAATAGATTGGCAGATTTTGAGATGAGGATGAGACTGGCTTTTAATTTGTGTTTATGGAGTTCCTTCCGAGAAAGGACGCTGGTATTCGCCCTGATCAGTCGCAGTGACAGCTCATTCAACTTCCGGCAGAAGAAGAGTCGGTCAACAACCACAATTTGACGATGCTAATTAATGGGAATGTGAGATTATGAAGCAGAAAGTTTGCTGCTCTCCGCGTGTGGTCCAAAATATGGAGTAAAACACCGCAACCAGCGCCCGATGCAATCAACTGACAAGGCAAAGGCTGCTGGGTGGCGTACTTATCTATATTGTGATAATGATGATAATCATAAAACGCACCTTGGAGCTTTTTAAGGACGGCCACCTCCATCTTGAGCACCTGTTTCGGCTGTTTGGCAGACTCCACCTTGAGGGCGACCTGTTCCTTCGTGACCAGGTCAATCCCCTCGTAAATCTCTCCAAAGCCACCTCCCCCAATCTTCTTTGTCTGCAAAACCATTATTATTCTCAAACCCCATGCATACATTGTGTGTGTGTGAAAAATAGGCGTGTGTTTGGACGTACCACTTTCCATCTCTCTTTGACAATGTGACCAGGTTGGAGGAGGTCCTCGGAGGCCATCGTGATGTGATGGAAGCGACTGTCTCGGACGAAGGTGGCCGGCTGCTGACCTTTCGACGAGTCCTCCTCCTTCTCCTCCGCCCCCTGGTTGCTCGAGGTCTGGTTGTTGTTGTTGACGTCTCGCTTGTCCGGAACAGCTGCGACTAGCACCACCACGACACCGCCTCCCTTGTTGATGATCCGACCACCATTATTGACACTATTGTTGTGGTTGTTGTTGCTGTTGTGAGTGTGACTATTGTTGTTGGAGCAAGGATCGAGCTGTGATTTAACTCCGGCTTCGAAGTCACGCCTAGAAAACAATGCAATTAAAACCGTACAATTAATACTCGTCAGCACTTTTTTCGATGAGAAGTAGCATTGTGCGTGAAAGAAGTTGACATGATGAGATCATCAAGGTCTCCCCTCGATGTGCCTTTTCGAACTGACCTCTGGGAGGTAAAGTGCGGCGAGGGACACTGTGTATGCACAAATCAACAAAATCGGTTCCTGCTCGACGGAAAGTGGAATTAATTATTCATAAATAATAATAATTATTATTTGGAAGATAAAGTGTAATCGTAATAATTTACAATTCGTAATTTTATTTGAACACAAACACTTTGCTCTACATGTTTGTAGTCATGGCGCTATGTTTCTTTACTTTCCTTGCTTTCCTCCCTAAAAGTTAAGTTATCGTGGTGCCTTATTGTAGATGAACCCATCGTGATGTTGTAGTAAATGACCAATAAATAATGGACTTGTTAAAGTCAAGCAACATTTTATGTAGATGCAAGAATTAGCTCATGGCATCACAGGTCACCGGCACAAATATTCGGAATGTTACCGTTGGACAAACTTGACCAATTTATGTGTGCTTTGGCATTTGAAGTTTTTAAGCATCACCATTTTATACATAATTAGCATTGCAAATTTAGATAAAGCCAAATTCAGATAATTGTGCCAAGAAAATGATGCGTGACGGATGATCAATACCTATTAATTATTTGGCTGTAATAATGGGATTGGATTTCCCTGCAGAATCTGCAGATCAGATTCCATAAAAAACCTCGCACAGTATTTCAATATGCACCATGTTTGCCGAGGGAGGCGATGATTTGCTCTACTTAATGGGTGGATCCGGACGAGTATCGAATCACCATCGCATGAGGTGAGGTGACCGGATGCAGGAAGGGGACAAATGTCCCAGGGTTGTTGGACCACGCCCGTTCGTCGTAATGTAATGTGGATCCAGTTTTTTTAGGCAGGTGAATAAATATGACCAACCAATTACCGAGATCCGGACATAATTTTCTGACTCCTGTTCCATTAAGTATAATTTACTGATTATGCTCATCCATGTTATTGGTTATGAGACTGCTTGTCACCATACAGCGTAATATGGGCCACCCCATGAATTCTCATGCACACATACTACCATTTTCAGGCTGGATTGCTGTTGGCATCCTATTTACTACTCTGCTGGCCTTGATGACGAGATGAGCTGAGGTCAGCCTGACCACGAGGATGTTGTGCATGCCAAAGTCGCCAGGACTTATCCTGCTAGGACAAGTCCTGGCAGTGGCAACCTAAATTGGTCAGGATTTCTGAGAATGTGAACAATATGTGTGGCTGGCAATAATGCAGAAGTAGTTTTGCTTTCGATGCTTGATTTATTGATTGGACTATCCATCTCGGGAGCACGTTCATTAGAACCTCTCATGTCCTTACTGGTGGCTGATCTGGAGGAGGTCGAACATGGCACAGAAATCAATGACACAGTGGGTGAAACGCGACGTGGTCACGACAAGGTCAATTTGCATTGCACCGGTGTAATGGGTGCCCATAGACGTAGACTATCTATTACCCGTGGGTGCCTTACGTGGTGCGGGTTCAGAACTAATGGAGGAGTTGTGAATGAATTGAATGTGGTCTTTGCGAGCCAGGCAACAGAGTATCGATCCATTTGGAATTCTATCATCCGAATGAATGGAACAAATGCTGTCCGAGTGAACAGACTTTCACAATCACGGCTTCTCCCTTTCTCTCTCTCGCACTGGTGAGACTGAGATTTGGAAGCGTGTGCATGCATTGTCTCACCGTCTCAACCTGCCTCTCTTCTTCCGTTTACATGAAGTTCTGCCAATTAGCTACACATTTATTTACTGACCAAAATTGTGGCGTGTTGCTGAATACGGACTCCTCCCGAATTCCCATCCTTGTTTTTGTTTTTCTACGGCGGAGAAGAGGTCACACTAATTCACCCCAAACCATCACAACAACAACAAATAATTATTATTGCTTTGTCCACAACTAATATTAGTTGACTACTTTACACAAATCAGAAATCCTTCGAAATATGATTGATCGCTCCGAATAACATTTCACTTTTCGAGCCTCAAAATCTGAGGTATTAAACCGAATATTTAATTCCCGAGTTAAAAATGTACACAAAGGGTGTCGGCGTGGATTACCGGGACAAGCGGTGGTTCTCAAGTAGGTTGGTGGTTGACTGAGTGCAAATGTGAGATTGGAAGGAATATGTATTACGTGGGTCTGTGGTAGTAAACTAGTAAGTAGCAGAAGATTTGGAAGCTCGAGGTCTGGCAGGGAATACAACAACAGAGGCAAAAAGATAGTTGTTGGCACTCGATACCGTTGACGAGAGGATAGGAAAGCAGAACACGATGCGAATCCTCTAGCGTAGCCTCCACCGCATAATTATTCTTGCACATGGCACAAGTCGCTAATAAGTCGCTCCCCACCAAAAACATGTCCCATTCCCAGCAAGAAAGAGGGCATGCTGATCACAGATGGATATGCGAGACGGTGCAAAAATCGGTATTAATCAAAATCTGAAATTGGATACCGGGAAGAAATTGATTTAATTTGATGCAAATGCCTCATTAACGCCGAGGGGCAGTGTAATCGGACAGACATTGCTCGATAACCTCGATAACGTGGGCTTTTTGTTCTTGGCCAGGCTCGTCGTGCTTATTAGTTGGCAAAAGAAAGTGATGCAACCACGTACATATACATGAACTTATGTCGAAAGAGAAGAAGACGATAAGGTATCGATGGCCTTGTTCTGCTGGCGTGAACGCGTAGCGGTTTTTTATCATTGCCATACATCATTGTCGCCTTATCCGCCTTCTGCCAATAATACCCACTCTCACATTCATCAATGGAAGCCTCGGAGTGGTGGTGAAGGAAATAAATGAGAGCTAATTCCGTGCTCAATGTCACATGCCACAGCAGAATGCTAAAAAAGAAACACCACGACAAATCGCTAGGAATTTAAAACTGCTTCCAGTGTCAGCCAGCAATTCCTGAGGTTAATTGTAAGCAATCAACGTGGGGTCAGAAAATTCCGGACAGATGCGATGATTTGTTTTAGCCAAAAGTTTAGCCAGATATGTACCATAGTAAAAAAAATATGGATGGAAAGCAGGAGGAGAGATTAACTTAATTGTGGTTACCTTAATTAACTGCGAAAGTGGTGAGAAGAGTACAGAAGACGACGACGATGGTCAGCGAAAGAAAGTTGTCACTTTATTGAACGCGACCACCTGAGTCACTCCGTCCCACTGCTGATGCCCTCTCTTTGAGGACCCCAACCCATGGCGGTGGGGGCGAGGATGGCGACAACTTTGGCGACGAAAGTGAAGAATGGCTCGGAGAGAGAGAGAGAGAAAGAGAGGAAGGAGGAAAGAGAGGACGGGAGGAAGAGGAAAGTGGAGGAAGAAAGTGCTTGTGTGTGGAGAAAGGAGTGAACTCACAGGCGGATTGTGTACGGATATAGGAGAAGGGAGACCCCTTCCGTCCTATGCTCTCCACCTGCACGTATATAACCCTCCCTGCCCTATAACACAGTCGTCCGCACACGGGCAGATGCTCCAAAGCGTGTGTCGAGCAAGTGGGAGCTCGTTATACATACGGGAGGGTGCTCTCTCTCTGCAATACCCGGATTCGGATCGACCTCTTCCGGATTGGAGAGAAACCCGGGTAGTACAAATATGAACCATAGCTGTCAACAATGCTGCCCGGTTCGTCATAAAGTAATGGACATGCATGCAAAAGCTAAAGTTTCTCACTTTTCATGAGCAAGATCGACGCGTTTGTATGATTTCCAGATCCTAATTTGTAACATGATATTGATGTTACGTGGGATAGCGATTTAACAATTTTTTCCACAGCCGCATTCCAGACGACTTGACGCAGCCACGATAAAAACATCTCTGCCATGCACCCCCCGGAATAAATTCCTCGCTAATTCGCTAGGGTGTTCGTATCATATTTGGCTCAAGCTGTTGGAGCAAACAGGATGACTCCCACAGACCAACACAACCTTCCCGTGAGGCTGCATAATGTAAACTGAGGGCTATCAATTGGCAGCCACCACCCCACCTGCGATATTTATGTCTTAATCTAGACAAATTTAAATCGATTGGATTTGTCATTCCATACACAGTAGATATTCTTTCACATTGTGTCTTCACGTCTACACCTCGGCTCGTGAGTTCTCTACTTGGAATTCGGCAATCTCAAATTCTACCCTCCGCCCTTCACTTGACAAGTAAAACTTTGAACAATCATAACTAAATTGTGTGATATAAATAATCGAGAAAGGTGAAGATGAGAGAGGAGTCCTCGTGGGAACGGTGATGGTCTGGTCACAATACTTGGCTCATCTCAGAAATCATCCTCAGAATGAAAGTGAGATTATTTCTTGTGGAACTTATCAGAGCATGTCAAATCCATTAATCTGCTCATTCTGCTCCTGCCACCACCATGACCAACATCCATCCCACTTTTGCACATAGACTGCAAGTTGCTTTGTAGTGCGGCACATCATTTTTATCATTCTGCATGCAACTTATGCATTCTCACGTATTTACAACACTGCAGCGACAATTTGTTTGCGGGCTGTCAAAATGTCTTCTGATATGTAATGATGATGATGACGGCGACAACGATTATTTAAATTTTCGTATTTTTAGAAAGGACGATTTCGCTTTATCACAATGCATAAATTGTTATGCGCAAAAATGTGTACAGATTTAACATAGTTTTAGCTCACCATTGGTTGCAGGGGTGTTGTTCCTCTTGGGGTTTAATGGAGGCGCTCACCCTCCGGTTCCGAATTCGGAGACGACTCATCCCCTCAATCTCCGCTTTTCACCCCCACTTGTGTCCAGCTAGTTAATGCTGTGATGGGGTCAATCACCACTCCCTCATCTTCTTGCACCCTTGCATTCCTCGACGGTGAGGGGAAATTCTTATTGATTATGCAGCTATATTAACTAAGCACGGTCGGCAGAGAGTCGCAAATTGATCACAAAATTACGAGAACTGTGTTCAAGTCGAGCCCCAAGAGGAGAGTTGTGCACAGTGGCGATATGGTTGGGACTTTGAGACGCTGGCTTTTTTTGTGCTGCTCTCCCATTGTTACCAACCAGCGATTGAATTGTATCAAATCAAACCTAGCCATGCAGCAGCTAGCGTTTCATAACCTCACCTCGTCCCCTGTGCTAAAATAATAAAAATGCTCCATTCTCTCCTCTTATTCTGCTCTATTGTTGCACTTTGATTCAAAAATAAGCCATCTGCATCTCTCAGCTTCCTCTTCGCCCATTGTTCGTTCCCAAACATGTAGACGCGTCAATTTAAAGAATCAAGACGTTTCTGGTTCTGGTACAGTTGAGTTTAAGAAACCTTTCAGGTCACAATAAAATGTGCCACTGCCACCACACACACATGTCACCGCATCCTAATTACTCCCTGACCTAGCTGTCGTCTCAGAGAGCAGGCCTTTAATTGTTTCGTATTCTCTGCACTAATTGGATGCATGCGGTGCATGAGCTAATACTACATAACGCACAAAGTAATTTGACACACAGTTAGTCTCGTTTTTGTGGCATTTATATGTACGGTGTGTAATAGAAAACTTGGGATCATTAAATTGACAAACTTATTGACATTAAACTGTAATTAATATTCCATATTAACCTAATTAGACAACAATTAAGCTACATTATCAAACTGGCCTTCCACGAGGGCTGCACGAAGGCAGGCAAATGATTTGGCACACAGATCTCTCAGAATGGCGACGAGTCCATCCTCCTTCAGCCTTCCATAAGCTTCTTCGCCTACAAAAAGAATCACCGCAATTAAAGTTTATTACAAGCTTATTTATATTCATGACGACTCACTCTTGCAGGGGAAGTGACCAGCCAACTCGCACAGGGCTGGATTGAATCCGTCACTCTCTTTCGAACCTGCAAACATACAGAAGTAGTCCACACTCCGCCGCATAAGTACTGATTATATTGCGTAAGTGCTCTGTGTCATGAAATTAATTGTATGCACGGCCCCCACCGAAACTGGACTCTCTGGCCCAGAGGAAGACTCGGAGGCAGGAGTGATGAGAAGGGGTGGCAGGAGTAGAAGAGGAAGCACTACAAGTTTCGCCCCTGGTGATGAACATGTTGTGGGCCGTGTTGGTGGCGTGAAGGTGCTTCGCCACCGTCATGACTCTCTCCACAAGGGCGGAAAGGTCTTCCACCCGTTCCAGAGTCCATACGAGAGCGGGGGCAGGATAATCGACCAGCTCAAAGCAGAATGAACTTGAGCCGGTGTTTGTGGGCGATTTTAAGGGCCGCAGAGCCTGAAATACAAAATGCACAATGAGTGACCACCAGTCCTAACATGCTAAATATTAGGTAATTAGTCCACACTCACCGCAGTCTCCAAGTAGAGTCGATGTTGCAAGTAGTATGCATGGTAGTGCTCATGATTGACTGAAGCGTAGCCACAGAGGGAGTTGAAACCCACGCGAAAATTGGGGTCACGGCTGAGCAGGGCGAGTTCGAGGGCGAGTCGAAGTCCATCCCGACTCAGGGCTTGAGCCCGATTTTGGGAGCGATGGGGGGTGAGCAGGACATGACCGGTCTCCAGCGGCGATACGTTGATGAGGAGGGAATGGTCGTGAGCCTGGTCGTCCCACCAGGGTCTCAGCTGGAGAAGGACTTCTTGAGGAGCCACTAGGTTGAAGTGAAAACGTGTGGGGTCGAAGGGTTGGGTGAGGGTGGCGATCTGCTCGGGTGGCCGTCGCTTGGACCCTCGATCAGGATTGAGCTTTCCATTCACACGTGGTAATTTTATTCAACAATGAATATTAATGGCTAGGTTAAGTTAGGTTTTAAGAAACTGGATAAAACCTGGAGGATGAAGTTGTAGCGGCCGGGCAGGATGGTGGATGGGATCGGGCTAGGCAGCATGTATCGAAAGTGACCTCGCTCCATCGAGGATTTCCATCGGGACTGAAGGACGTGGTCCAGCAGGTCAAGGTCAATGGGGTTAGAGAGATCGACGCAAAGATGGGATGCGTCGTAGCCAAATTCATGCATCTCATTATCCAGAGCGGTGGAGCTTCCCATTGTTCTCTCGTAGCTGTCAAGGTCAACCACACGATGGTTTTATATGTAGCTGTCAAAAGGAGAGTTGAAGCAGATTAATTCTGGAGGTGACTGTCATTCACACCGCACTTTCTAAAGTTATGTAGAACTACACGAAGGTTGGTTCTTCTTCTTCGAGTGTCAAACTTGTACAAATATTAACAGTTCGGCTATTAAATATTTCACTTAACACCGGTGTGTCCACTATATCCTTGTAAATAATTGCACTGGCTCTCCAAAATATTTACCAGTCAATGGAACACGCTATTTAGACTCTCCCTGGCCACCTTATCACTCTACGTGCTTCATCTGGACAGAATCATATTACGATTGCTTTCAACGTGCACGGTGCATGACTGACCCTGGGTGCTGCTGACCTATTTGATCTGCCATATCATCGTAAATCATCGGAGTCCAAATATCATAACACAACCAGGCTCGAGTGGCACAACAGTGGAAATCTTGTAGTTGGATTGGAACATATTCTGCATTTATTGAGAAAATAGCTCAGAGTACGATTGGGCATTATGGTTGGTGGTGGCAAAATACGGGTGACTGAGGACAGCTTTGGCCAAGTTCCCACGCCCCAAGGGTCCCTTCCCGTGAAACGGTTCACACTAAGCAATGGGACGGGAGGGGAAGTCCAGGTATGCATTTCTAGATGAAAGATACACATCTCATCGTAATGACTACATAGATTGCTCTAACCCCGTAAAGGTGATCAACTATGGGGCAACCATCACGTCGATTAAAGTGCCAGATCGCGACGGTCAGCTTGGAGATGTTGTGATGGGATTCGATAATATTCAGGGTACATATCTAGCACGCATATCCAGCAGATAATTTAACTTGAGCAAGGACTCGTATGGCCCTTGATCATTTAATGGGTTATCCGTTGTATAGGTTATTTGGATGTAAGTAATCGTTATCTTGGAGCCACCATCGGTCGGTTTGGTAACCGAATCAAGGAGGGCAAGTTCACTCTGGAGGACGGTAAGTCCTACAACCTCACCATCAACAATGGGCCCAACCACCTCCACGGAGGACACCAAGGCTTCGATAAGGTCAATATTCAGAACTTTTAGTTGCAATGATAAGCAACGTAAACTTGTGGATTCTAGAGGATGTGGGAAGCTCGAGTTGACGACGACGCCGTGGTGATGAGCTATGTCAGCCAGGACGGGGAAGAAGGCTACCCTGGACATTTGCTTGTCAATGGTTAGTATACATGTACACTGATAATCAATTATTAAGTCACCGCACTTCACCAATATTTAAATGGTATGCATATGTAGGCATTATATTATTTATATACAGTGAGATTCGAGTGGACTCGGTGTCACGAACTTATCATCTCTTATCAAGCCACTACCACGAAACCCACTCCCATTAACCTTACCAACCACTCTTACTTCAACCTAGCCGGACATGTAAATACAGGGCATTACTGCTATTGTTCAATATTGTATCCACATATTTATGTATAACCTGTATAACCCATGGATGTGAAAAATAAAATGCTTAGGGAGCTGGTCCTGGTCTAGAAGGTCACTTTGTCCAACTCAATGCCGACTCCTACACCCCCGTGGATGCCAACCTCATCCCGACTGGTACTTATGCATGTGTTTCGCTAACATCGCTACCACTAATTAGGATAGTTTACTTTAAATCTATCTCTTAATCTCTTTTCAGGAGAAATAAAGTCCGTGGAAGGGACGATGTACGATTTACAGAAACCTGGCCAGAGTTTGGCTGCCCTCCTGAAAAAATTTCCGCCTGGACCAAATGGATACGACAATAATTTCTGCGTCAACAGGGACAGCAAAAAGACAGGCATTCAGTTGGTTGCGTCGTGAGCCGACTATATTTTCTATCCATATATTATATTCTGTGCATCGTGTAATAAAGTGCATTTGTGGGTGGATGTCAGGGTGGAGGAGAGTGGGAGTGGTCGTGGGCTGACGATTCACTCGGATCAACCCGGGATCCAATTTTACACAGCGAACTTCCTTCCGGATGAAGCTGCCCAGGAGGCTGGACTGGTGGGAAAAGGGGGAGCGGTGTACTGGAAACACGGTGCAATGTGCATGGAGACGCAAAACTATCCCGATGCCATTAACCATGTATAACTCTAAGAATAATTCATACTTATCCATGTAAAATCTACAATGTTTGTGTTGTTAATTTGGTACAGCCCAACTTTCCAAATGGAGTCCTCCTTCCGGGAGAGGTGTACAACCATCGAGCCCACTTTAAATTCTTCACCACTGTCAAATCAACATAATTTGATCAATTGCATTTCCTGAAATAAATTCACTAAGCAGTTTAAAAGGTGCATATTGCGATGCGATGGTGGGGGACTAATTTGCATGGTTGCATAAATATTCTCCATACTTTTACTGGTCCATCTAGTCTACCTTTCCCCCAGCACTCGAGGATTTCACCCACAAAAACCTGCCTGCTCCCTTGCTGCCTATGCTGTACATACAGAAACAGAACAAAGTTGCACGTGCACCTCCCGGCTGTAAAGTTCGGCTGTAATTGTTAATTACTACAACATTCAAAGTTTTGAAAATTACGTTTCGGGATGGGCGCAGACGGGGAAGAAGGATTCAGCGGGCATAAACCACATCGCAAACCGCAAAAGGGGAGAAAATCAGAGAAAAAGGGGGGCAAGGACAGGAGTAATAATAATAAATAAATAATATTGTTAAATATAGCGCATTGTTTCTTATTTTGAAAAATGACAACAACAATTGCCAATTTACGTTTACATTGACAATTCACTTTTAATCACAATGTAATTTTGTTTAAATTAAATCGATATTTAATTACAGAGGATGAGAGCTTAGACCCCAAACGTCGGAACCCCAAAGCTTTCGCAATCAACTCGGTGGTGCGTGCGGAGCGAAAATTTCGTCGTGCTCAGGATCATGAGACAAAAAAGGAGCGCGTGCCCCTCGTGGATAGGTCCCCTGTGCAAGCCCCACCCTTCGTCGTGGCCGTCGTGGGGCCGCCCAAGGTGGGAAAGACCACCCTCCTCACCAACCTCATTCGAAACTACACTCGTCAAAATCTGACCGAGGTCAAAGGACCCGTGACGATCGTGACCGGGAAGAAGAGGAGGCTGACCTTCATAGAATGCAACAATGACATTCATTCCATGATCGACGTGGCTAAGGTCGCCGACCTTACACTTCTTTTGGTCGACGCCTCATTTGGATTCGAAATGGAAGTATTTGAGTTTCTCAATATTTGTCAGGTTGATATATTACTATAAATAAATTGGTATATGATAACAAAATAATGATGCAACGTTGTATTTATTATTTTGTACCTCTTCTTGTACAGGTCCATGGGTTTCCTCAAATCATGGGAGTCCTCACCCACCTTGACCAATTTCGTAACAAGAAAAAGTTGAAAAAGACAAAAAAGACGTTGAAGCACCGCTTTTGGACGGAGGTGTACCCGGGTGCCAAGTTGTTCTATCTCTCGGGTTACTTCCCGATAACGAATACGTACCCCAAGAACGAAGTTCATAATTTAGCCAGATTTATCTCCGTCATGAAGTTTCGACCCACAGTGTGGAGACTGGAGCATTCGTACATTGTGGCGGATCGGATGGAAGACCTCACGTCGGGCGAAGTTGTGAGACAAGATGCCAAGGCGGATCGAAGGATAAGTTTGTATGGCTGGGTTCACGGCACGTTTCTCAAGGAAACCGTCTCTGTCCACATTCCCGGCCTTGGCGACTTCACACCGGATGCAATCACTGCTCTCCCTGACCCTTGTCCTCTCCCCATGAAAGAGAGAGTGCTTCGGAGGTCACTCAACGAGAAGGAGAAGGTCATCTACGCCCCATTCTCGGGGGTGGGTGGGATTGTCTACGACCAGGACGCTGTCTACATTGATCTCGGTGGGAGTCACAGTCATAAAAGGCATGTCAGAGATGAAGAGTGTGGTGTAGGTGCTAGTGGTGGTGGAAATAGTTTTGTTGAAGAACTTCGTGACTTAAAAACCACACTGGACGAAAAAATGGGATCAGCGGGACTCAAGTTTTTTAGTGAGTCGGAAGCCATTACGGGAGCCCAACTAGAAATCGAAGGAGCGGATGAAGAGGTAGGTGACGACCACGAAGAGGATATGAAACAGCAAACAAGTGAAAACGAAGATGAAGAAGACGGTGATAAACAGAAAAAGTTTACGCCTGTTGTAGCCACGGATGGAAGAATTCGTAGGAAAGTTGTGTTTGAGGATGATGATGATGACGACGTGACAAACGTTATTTCCAAAGAGATTGCAAGTCTCAAGAGAACGCAAGAGCAGAATGCAAAGGACAATAAGACACAACGACAACCTTTTGGAGACTGGGGTGATAATAATGAGAATGACGATGAAAAGGATGACGACGATGATGATGATGAAATGGCAGAGGAATCTGAGTCAGACGATGAAGACGTCAAAGTATTTGTGACTAGCGAAAATAAAAAATCAGCTGCACAAAAACAACAACAACCGATGAGAAAACAAGAGTTTGCTGCAGACGAGAGCATTTCTTCCCTCGTGTCCAAAATCAAGTCCAAGCTAAACGATGGTAGTAATAAAAGTTCCGCCTCTAAAGAAAACGGAATCGCCGAGAAGGCGAAAAACAAAGTGACTGGCGGGATGGCCACTGAGCTCCAGGTAGAGTTTGACGACGACGAAGATGACGATTCTGAAAACGATGGAGCGAGTGACGACGCTCTTAGTTTACCTTCCGATGATGACGAAGATGACGAAGAGGAGGAGATGAGCATGGACGAAGATGAAGAGGAGGAGCTGTCCGTGCCGAGCAGAAAGGGTGCACGAGTAGCTGGGTCGGTGGGTAAGTCTTTGTCGAAAGAAAAAGCTCAGCGGTACAGCTTGGCAGAAGAAGCCTTCTACTCCCGCTTCCAAAACCGCTCAATCCAAAAAATGATTTACGACGATGCGGACGACTATCTCAACGTGTCCTCCCGAGCAGACTTTGACCAGGCCAACTGCATACTCCGAGTTGACGTGGACAATAACGCATATTCACAGAATAGGGATGAGAACGACGAGGAAGGAGAGGGAAGCGATCCCATGAAGGATCTCTTCATTGGGGGTGACTATGCGGAAACGGCACAAAACCTGTTGGACCATGACGGAGAAGCGAGCGACGAAGAGGATGTGTTTGGTGACTTTGAAGAGCTGGACGACAAGCTCACTAAATCGGTGGGTGGTGAGAAGAAAAACGAGGAAACTCATGCTAAGCAGAAGGGTGGGCCGGAAAATGAAGAGAATGCGGCCAAGACGAGGGAGGAGATGAAGAAGAAGTTGAAGGAGAAATTTGACATGGACTATGACGACGGGGGTGAGAAGGATGACAAGGCCTTTTATCGAGATTGGAAGGCACAGGTGGAGGAGCAAACCAAGGTGTGTAGAATTATCCTATATAGGATAATCATGTATATACATGATTAATTTGTGGTATACCATAAATGCTTTACTCACTCTTCCACTCTCTAGATAAACCGAACGTTTTTTGGAGACGTGGAAGATGTCAAACTGCTCCAGGACTTGCAGGGACTTCCTCCTGGAACCTACGTTCGCATAGAACTATCCAAGGTTCCGTCCGAATTTGTGACCAATTTTGAACCACAAAGGTGTTGTCCGCTCATCGTGGGTTCCTTGGACTCTCCCAACCAAGAAGCATTGGCCGTGGTGCAGGCACGCGTCAAGAAGCACCGCTGGCACCCAAAGATTCTCAAGACAAGGGATCCCATAATCATGTCCATCGGTTGGAGACGATTCCAAACGATCGCCTTGTACTCTGTGCAGGATCACAACATGAGGAATAGGTTAGTATATAAATACATCAAATTTCAATTCACTGCATACATTTTCCAACCGCGTCAATCTATACCCTGATTATTTCCTAGGCTCATCAAGTATACGCCAGACCATCTCCACTGCATCGCCAACTTTTACGGTCCTATGACTCCACAAGGGACGGGAATCCTGGGTCTGGCGCCATCCTCCTTCTCTGGCTTTCGCATCACCCTCACGGGGACGATCCTGGACATGGATAAGAGTTCCGAGCTGGTCAAGAAGCTGAAGTTGGTGGGAACTCCGTCAAAAATCTTCAAGAAGTCAGCCTTCATCGAGGGCATGTTCTCCTCTCAGTTGGAGGTTGCAAAATTTGTAGGTGCCAAGATCAAAACCGTGTCTGGGATTCGGGGAGTGATCAAAAAAGAGCTAAGAACTCCGTTGGGCTCATTCAGAGCTACGTTTGAGGACAAAATTGTTGAAAGTGGTAAGTCTGCCAGCCTGTATTCTGTCTCAAGAATATATATTTTGATTGTCCAGTTTTAAAGAACATAAATAAATTTATGATTTCTGAATGTCTTCCCTCTTTTTGCGCATAGATATTGTATTTTGTCGGACTTGGGCTCGTGTAGAAGTGTCGAAATTTTTCCTAAATCTCCCAACGCTGATCATATCCCAGCCTCGCGTGATGAAAACGGTTGGGGAGTTGAAGAGGGAGAAGCAGTTGCAGATAGAGCCAAATCCGGATCACCTCTACACTCCCGTCCAGCGCCAAGAGAAGCACTTTAGAGCACTCAAGGTCCCCAAAAGCCTACAAAACAAGTTGCCGTACAAGGAGAAGCCGAAGCTGGGGGCCAAGCTAATTGAGCAAAAGAGAATTGCTGTGATTAAGGACCCACAAGAGAGAGAGGTGCGTCATTTACTCATATTCCTTAGTTTTTTTAGGGGCAGATAAGTTCTACATTAATTGACGTGACTCTCTGTCTGAATAGATGTCCAAGTTTATCAAAACGCTGAAAACGCGGATGAGCGAGAAAGAGGGAAAGGAGAAGGCAGAGAAGGCCAAACGGGCGGCGGAGAGGGAGAAGGTGGTCAAAAAGTTAGAGGAGCGTCACAGTCGGAGGGAGAAGGAGTTGCGCAAAAAAGTGTTTCGAACTCTAGGGCAGATGAGCAAGAAGGAGGAACAGAATGCGAGCAGTCGTGGAGGGGGTGCTTCTCGTGGGAGAGGAGGCAGAGGGGGTCGTGGCGGAAGGAGGCCACACAAACATCAAAGAAACTAGATTATTATTAGATAATATATTAGTTAATTAATTGCTACAATTTTTGTCTCCTGAATATTTTTTATTTATTTGAACACAAACACATGGATAAAATATACAAAAATAAGTATAAAATTAATTGCTGCAAATTATAATACCGGTAGCCGACTACGTTACATATATAAATATGTATTTATTTTATTATAGATTTTATAAATGAATGAATCTTGTTCAAAATAAATGTGCAACCCTGTCCGCTGGCATGGGCACTTATCTTGTCGCAAAAAACCATATATGACTGTGAGATGGTCTGAAAATTTCAGACCGAAATGATCAATACTACGCACAGTAAACAGAGGCAAATCATTTTCAATGTAATTCAGCAAGTGCTAAAGTATTTTTTTATTACATTCAGAAGAGTAGTGCAACTAAATACATGTTGATCATTTGGGGTGATTCATGCGGCTATTAATTAGGTACCTTGATTTAAAAAAATGTACCAACCAACTCATAATATGTAATACTTTCGCAGTCAAGTATCGATCTATCTTTTCCGACGGGAAACGGACCAAACAAAATTCAAAAACAGGCAACTGTCTAACATTGGGAAAGTCATCATACTTCACTAAATTAGCAGGTAACCACACTAAATCGCTGTTACATTTATGTTGAGCAATAAAAAGAGCACAATTCAAGTTATAAATTGTGTTAAAACTAATTATTAAATGAAAGAATACAAAAATGTAATATTTTATAAAAGTATGGTTGAAGTAGTTATTGTGATAATATTGCGTAGCCCATTAAAAGGCGCATTAAATAATTATTCTATGACTATATGACCATTGGAGCCTGCGAGTTGCTCATCTTCTGGTTCCGTGACATTATCCTTGGCAATTTTGTCACCTTTTTTAGGTAAATCGTTGTCACTATTATCAGTATCGTCAATGGTGGCATTACCATCCTCACCATTCTTCTCCTGAGAACTACTTCCCTTGGTCTCTTCCCCGTCATTCGTACTGCCACCACCCCCATCTTCTTCCTCAGTCTCCTTAGTCCTCCCTCCACGTCCACGGTGGCTCTTCCCATGCCCCGCAAGAGCATGGGGGCCCAGAAACGTTTTGTTACAGACGGGACAGGTCAAAATTGGCTTCGGCTTTTTGACCATTGGGGCAGATCTTCGTCTAGTGGGAAGGGGAAGATACAAAGTGGAGGTGCGTCGCCTTTTGGACGGAAGAGCGTCTTCACCTTCCGCGTCAGTTGAATGTGATGCGAGAGACGTCCTTGACTCATTCTAGAGCAATTAAATAATAGTAATTAGGAGAATATCCTAAATCGAGGAGACATTAAATTAATTCCTAAATATGACATTATTACCCTTTCAGTTTTGGACTCATTTTGCTTTTTGTCGTCCTCATTAACCGCATTAGTTTCGCTAACTGGTTCTGATTGACGCGGCTCCGTTTCCTCATCCTCAGTCTCTTTCTTGTTATCAAACTTGTTAGGACTAATTGACGACCCTCCATTGGTCAAGGGCTCCTTCACAACCACTTCAAGTTGCATGTCCTCATTTGGAGAAGTGGATACATTTTTTACTTCAGAGGAAGACGACGACGACTTCTTTCTTCCATGCTTTCCAGGAGTCTGCTTCTTCTTGCTGGAAGAGCTGCTTTCCAAGTCTGTAATCTCTGGAGATGGGGGAGATCCTTTGGGTATCGGGACTGTAACACTCGAGGGCGGTAACCTCGAGGGCGCAAGTACTTTCATACCTTTATTTCCCACTTTATTCTTTGGAGGGACCACCAGCGTATCCTTGGACGATTTAATCAACAGTTCAAAATTTGGAGTTTTCTTTCCCTTATGAAAGGTGGAAATGTGTTGGCTGAAACCATTCTTTCGGGTGAAGTGTCTGGGACAGTAGGGACATTTGGCACATCCTTCGACCACATCATTGTGCATAGCTTGGAGATGTTTCCGCATCCCGTCCAGAGTGAGGAATCCCTTGGGACACATGGTACAGAGGAACGGGCGGGTTTGTGGATGACAGCGAGACTCATGTTGAGATACGCAGACAGAATTGATGTATGTGATAGGACAGTAATTGCATTTCCAGCGACCGTTGGCTACGACAATTGGAGAAAGAAAATCACATTTAATTTATCGAAAGTAACAATTTCCACCATTCCACCAGCTATGCACACAGGAAAGCAGAACATTTTTGAATTCAAGTTTTCCATTATTTTTATGTTAGTTAAACCTAGCTAAATATGCGAGAAAAAATGGCAAAAATCTGTGCTTCATTCATGGTGAATATTCAACGATTTTCAGTTTCAACGAAGCCGTGAAATACAATTGTCGAAGCGAAAATTGTTAAGTATCTACTTAGGATTAGATATTAAGCAGGTGATTATTTAAGGACCATTTCGAACTCTGTAGATAATCTAGTTTTTTATAGAAAAACAAGAAAATGTGAAATTGTCAATTTTTATAATAACACCGCAAGTAAAGTTAGGTTTGACATAAAAATAAGAAAAACTTGAACTAAAAAAATGATCTGCTTTCATGCACATAACGGATGTACTTGTGCTAACGCTCGTAGTACGATACCATTAATAAAAACTTCTTTCAATCAATCAATGTACATATCGGATGGAAATCGTCACGTAAAATTTTATATAAAGTTTCATTCAGGTTTCATTTTGACGCAATAATTATGATTTCTGATTTACCAAGGCGTTTCGGAGACTTTTTCCGGTAGGCTGAATTTGATGTGAAGTGATTAGTCAATTGGAATTTGCCTTTACTGGCAGCTGTAGCAGAACCCGTCGTCTTGATTTTTTTATTCGAGATGGTCAATTTAGGTTTCTGAATTAGACCAAGCTTAAGATTCGCTTTCCCAATCCTATACATCAATACGACACAAAAAATAATTTTGTCGCAATTTAACTAACAATAAGCCAAAGAATTCACAAATCAAAAACTAACTCATAGAGCACTTGACTAACTTTGATTGTCCCAGAGTGACTTCTCCCCTCTTCACAGCCTGACGCATTGATCTAGAGGGACCAGCTTGCCCATCGGCCATCAATTTAATGTTTTCCATCGGCTCCAATTTTGGCATGCCCATACCACTAGTTGGTTTGTTTATGGGAGGTCGTCCAGCTACAATTAAAACAAATGACGGCAATATTACGCGGGTGCTTTGTCACCTATACATTTATTTGCTGATATTTAACATTGACAAATAGATGCTGACGTTTTCTTTTGGGAATGATAGTTCCTAATCCTAGTGAGCCCGGCGTCTGTCTGAGCTGACTAAATCTCTCCTTCGCAGCGCCGGACATGGTCATGGTGGATGGGTTCGTTGGAAACTCATCCGCAACGCTCAACTTAGGGGTGAGATAAGCCAAGGTAGACTCTGGATCGTACACGTCTCCACTCTTGATCTCATTCGCTTTGGCGTGCAAGTCTTTCCATCCTAGATCAAAATTAGCGTAAGGCCTTATTCCTTACAACACAACCCAATAATGATAGACCAATAGGAGATGGCCAGTTTACGTTTATAGATTTGTTGTCTTATCAAATCCATGGGTCCCTTTCGACAGTTTTGCCCAATAGAGTCAACCACGGTGAAGGCGAGGTCATTCCTTACACAGTTGAAACTCTGAAGAATATTTTGAAGTTGTTGGTGAAGTGTGAACATCACAGCCACCTAAGTAATCAAAATATATTGGCAATAAATTAAATATCATAATATGTTGCTATTATGACGTGTGATTATATTTGCACGCTAATTAATCAAGAGTTGCAACTTAGGTTTGTTTGAAAACACCTTTGAATGACATTCTGGACAAAATGGGAGTCCTGCAACTGCGTCATCCTCCGGGATGTTGAGAGCCACATAGAAATCCTTCGTCACTGCAGACTCCCAGGGGATGCAGCTTAAAGTGTAATAGGGGAACTGGTTGTAGCAAACGACGCAAACCAGATGAGGATGAGGTGAGGAGGACGATGGCAGTGTGGGGACATCGTCCTTTATTGTCATGGTGGTTGTGCTGGTTGACGATGAGGTGACGGGTGTTGGCAGCTTCATCGTCACTGATGAGCCCCCGCCGTTGACTTGTCGTTTTTTTACGACTTTCGTGCTAAACCGAAACTTTTTGAGCCGTGGCATGTCACGTAATTCCTAAAGAGCAATTCCCAACAGGAGGTCGGTACGAAGGTATAAATCAATCGGGAAAAGCCCACGTTGTTTTGTTTCCTTATCTTAGCGGTTGGGGGGAATGAATTAATAACTTTAAAAGAGGACGAAATTTGCTGCATGGATGGTCAAATCGAATGAGCGGCTGATGAAGCTCAAGCTGCCGCTTGGACATTCTTTTCTCCTTCTCCCCACTCGTGTCTACTACTCGTGGTGACTAACTGACTACTATGCTTGGTGAGAAAAATGAAAAAATGAGATGTCACGCATGATTACAGATCTAGTTTTTTTTTGTATGCAAATATTCTCAAATCTAAAATTTGACATTACCAACAGATAAATCTTAACGCGTGTTTATTCAATAGTACGTTTTTTTAAATTTCAGCTTGTTGCGTCGTATGAATTAAAGTGAGCCACATGACGTTTCAGGTTTACTAGTCGGCCTTTGTGATCCCCGACTGGGCAGTACTGGGCACACCCACTCGGATACTAAAACCTGTCCTTGGATACCTAACCCCTAGTTTTCACATATCTCCATCGGTCATACAATTCGCAGTTGTGGGCAGTATGATAATCTAAAGAAGCATATTGCGTATCTAAAAATAATATGTGGTGCATCTACTAATTAGATTAGCATAGCATCATCATCATCACAAGACGAGTTTTTGGTAGGTCTTGGTTTCTTTCTCGTCAGTTGTTCAACAACGACTGGCCAGAGTAGACGAAGACGAAAGAACGTGATCCAACGCTCGTCGATCTATTATGAAAAGTAGTCTCGAGTTGTGTGTGTTCATCTCACATTGCACATCCGCTCCTAAATAAATACAATACAGCTCGTGTGACTCTAACAATTTCCAATATCCACCTGATTACTACCAAAATGGAGCAATAGCACTATTGCATATTGTGTGGTGCACATTGTTAAAAATATCGAAAGGGATGATGGATCAAAAAAATACGTCTTGGTTGTTGATGCCGGTCCACGTTGCCCCCAGCTGATAGCATTTGTATCAACAGGTGAGCGAGTACTATTTTTGGTCAGTATCAGTTGCCCTATGTCGTATCCGTTTTTTTGTCATTTGGTCCACTACCAGGAGAAGCTATGTCGAAGCTCATAGATAGTTGAGAGTTGAAGGTATACGTACTTATATTATTAGTAGTAAGTATGGCATTGAAAATTGACATTGACACAGTTAAATGGTAAATAATACTAAACACCGCTGTTATTGTAATCATACGAGCATATTTTATCTGGCACCTTAATAAATTAATAATAATAACTAGGCTCTGGAGTGACAATTAGTGGCAGTTTGACACCCTCCATAGCTTCATATTCCGTCTGGTATTCATTCATGTAGTGTCTAGACCCATGATAAATCTTTGGGTATCTCGCATCAGGCCTTGGTCCATTCAGGGGCTTCGGAAACCTGGGGGACCCCACGGAAAATTGGATTTTCCTACTTTTGCAATGCTGAAAAATGCCCCCTTTCGTTATCACGGTTCCGCAGCCCCTGGGTGCATACTTATTTGGCTGGGTATAGTTTGTCCACAGACTCCGATGTGACTAGGATGAAACGGGGCCACATTGACCTCACCCTTCACCCAGTGGGAGTGAGAGAAACAACGCTGTCCAGCTATCCCACCCATCATTAAGTTGTGTACATACATTTTGTCTCTTGGTTATTATATGACATTATTTATGGCATGCATGACATCAGTCTCATTTGGAGTTGTTTGTTTTGAAGAGCTCGTTCATACGAATGACGACAACGAGGAGACGCATTGTTTGGTGGGTCCGAACCGGATCGTAACAGGAATAATATTATTGTGCTCGAGCGATGATTAAAAAAACAGATTCTCAATTCCATATAATTTATCCACGCATCTCTGTTCCATGGTTGGATCGGTTCAGTGAGGTTGCCGTCGTTAATGGTGAGCTGATGGAAGTTCCATCATGGAACATTGATGGATGTATTTAGTGGAGATGGAGATTGAGTGAGAATGTGTGGAGGCATTCCGAGCAAGTATATGTATATGGTAATGATAAGGTGTTATTGTGTGGAGGAGCTGAGAGTATTATGAATGCACTGGACAAACATATGATAAGTTAGCATGGATAAGCAGCATTCTGGATACACCTCCACGGATGACGACTCCACTCTTTGACAAATTGCACCCATCCCGTTATTATAATCTATAACCTCAACCTACCTACCTCAGAACAAGCGACACTGGGTTTTTCTTGCAAGGAGTAAAAAGTTTACTTATTTTACTGTTCCAGGAAAGCGTAACAGGAAGTGAAAGAGGTTGCGCAAAGGCTGCAGAGTGACCCCAACAATCAAAGCATAAACTTAACCACTCGCTCTTATTGGTACTTGCACATTCATTCCGTCCGACTGACAGCCAAACTTCCCAGAAATTGGCCCCAGTTTTCATAACATTGCCACCTCCACCGAAATGGAGCTAAAAAATACCATGAATATAAAGTACCGCAATGAAGGACTTGTGCTGCTCTGTGGCGTACCACTCTCCTCCCCAACCAAGCCACCGACCGTGCTGCTGGTCAAGTGAAAAGGTGTCGAGATTGAGGCAGGAAAACTTATAGGATACCAAAAATATAGTCGAAACCAACCAAGTGGATCCAGAGGAAATATACAACAAGGGACGAGTTCAAATATATTTAGGTATAAAAAGCATATGCAGTAAAAAAGTATAGGTAGAAAAAGTATATAGGTGACAATAATTATGTTATGCATGACAATACGTATATTATGGATTAGATCATTTTCCTTTTTTACGTCGCAGCCTTTTCCCCTCATCGTCCTCACAATGGAAAGACGACCCCCTGTGAAGATCTCGATCCTGGAGAAGGATGAGAGTGAGGTTTCCCACTGTTGGAAGTATTGTCAGATCTTTTCCTACATTATGGTAATAATTTCCGGTATTGCGACGTCCCTTGCCATGGCCAATGTCCAGGGCATCTTTCACCACGAATGTCTCCTATATGCGGACCTCGCTATCTCCACATCCCCTGAGAACAACTGGACCATCATCATCACGCCACACGCCGCCTCACGTTGGGGCAGCAGCTCTCACTGCGACTTTACCCAGTACTGTCCCGTCGCCTCCGTCATATTCGCTGGCATCTGGGCAACCATTTTTGTCATGTGTGGTCGAGGTGGGGCGTCCAGTCGCAAGTGAGACTCCACCAAGCACTCCAAATGCAAATACATTTATCCATTGGTTGACCACAGAATATACTCATTTTAATGTTTTTGACACTTTCCAGCCTCCCACAACCCTGGAGAATCATCCCACCCGCAATTCTATTCAACTTTATATTTCTAGTCTTGTCCTGTGTCAGCGTAGCCCTCACCGTCGGAGGATTCGCATCATTCTGCGCGTCCGTGACACCACAAATTAATGTCTCGAGGTATGTGCACTCTCTACGTATTTTTATACGTGTCATTTTTGCCAAGGGTGGTTAAATTCCACTGCCAGCCTTCCCATTCATCCTTTTAGTTTATCACTTCTCCGAATACATTTTTTTACGCAGCAGCATCACGTTTAAACTTTTTTATTGTTGGTGTTTGTTTACCGAGAGAGAGAGAGAAAAAAAAATTACAAAAGATTTGCAATAACCATAAATCTGTACTTACCAAGCTATATGTGTATGACAATTAGTGCTCATTGGTTTGGTTGGGTTGGATGGGCGAACTATGGGTACGTGATGAAGTTCAGAATAATAATAATACTTCAGTGGGAATGATGAGTCATGATGAATCCATTATGTACGAGTGTCAAATGTCTGTCTGTGAGAACGAGGTTGCGATTTTGTTGACCGTTATTAAATATCACGGAGATCAAATGTCACCTCACTAAAATAAAGCTCAGTTCTCATAGTTTGCAATCCATTCTATAGTTTTTATGATTTCTCCAGTTGCGAAGACTTGATCGGCTTCTCGTGGGAACGGTATGTTGGAGCCTCAAATTTTTATGACGACGTACTTCTTGCTCAAGTAAGTGAATGGTGTGATTGATTACACAAGAATGCCATCGAAAGTCACAGCAGTAAATACTAAAATTCTCATGATTTTCTCTCTCTTTAGACCGGTGCGTACTTTGTCCTCACCGGATGGATGTTTGGCTTTGTCATTCTCATCATTCGTGTTATCACCCATGCCGATTTTCGAGTCATTGGTCCTGATCGTAAAGCTTCTGCGGAAATCGGGACACCCACGCCAACGGCCGCCTCAAGGACAACTCGTCGGAGTCAAACCGTCTCCATCTCAAGTAGTAGTTCCTCTCCAGGCGGTGCGACAACGTCGAGGGACATGTCGTCATCCCCACCGAAGAGGGAGGATCGCCCCCTCCTCCTTCTCAACAACAATAATAACAACGTTCATACCCCAAAAGGGCTGCCACCCGTTTGACATAAACCATTACACTGGTCGTCCTTCTCACAAGTCACAGTTCAAACTATACCCATTCATTTACATACTTATTTGCCATTCTTTCCGCAATTACTTACTAATTGATGCTGCTAAGATGGTGCAAAATGTACAAGATAATATCCAAGTATTTAATTTCTTCTATAGCTTAATATTTATCATTAGTTTTTTTCTATGCTAAACAGATTTATAATATTTTCAACGACGAGACAATAACACGACTTTGTGCAGTCTACGGAGCTTTAATTATCAACCGTTGAGACTTGCTTTGCTTGATTGTTACACAATCTGTTAAATATTAAATTAAATCTATTAAGTGATTAAGCAAGGAAATGTAAACTGGAGGAAAGGTGATTCTAGTAGAGCTTTAATAATAGAAAAATCAGGAGGTATTACTCTCTGCCTTTAAACAATAATTAATTAACTATCTATCGCTTACGTCAATGCTATTTTATACGATCTCCCATCCATGTCACCCTCCACTCAAGGAGGAAGTAGTATGGAAGAATATGAATAAATAAATACATTTGTGTGTCGTAAGGGTGTGGTTTGAGTGACGATAAGATAACTCGTAACCTGTATGTAAGAAGTCACGACATGAGACATTAGGGATGAGACTGTGCGTGCAGTAAGCATGCACAATCGAATTTGAAGGGGGCCCTTCCTTCCTTCCCATGTTAATTATGTCACGGGAAGGTCACACTAGGTCAAAATTCTCCGAAAACTGATCTCATGCTTGATCAGTATGGCCCCCAACGACAGAAGTTGGATGGATTTTTTGCATGGGCTTTGTTCATTCGGGAGTTGGGGTAATTGGGGACGGGTGCAGGTGGAGGCAGAGGACGAAATGTAAAGTTGGCCACTGATCATCATATAGTTGGCAAATCATTCTCATTCCATTCTTCACAATTATTTATACCAGTCAGGGTTGCGCAATTAGCTCATCATCATCCACACTGCACATCACCAATCACCCAATCGTCAGTCAGCAGGGCACAGTGCAGCACTCTTCTCAGATATCATTTCTTACCACGACCAAAGATACTCGATATTCAGCACAGAATTCAACTTCCCAACTCCTCCGGACTTGGCTGGTATTTAAGGAAGGTAAGTACTTTTGTTGCAACAATAATTGCCCAGTAACAATGTTTCAATTAAATAAATTACGTGGTCTTGAGACTTTTACTCAAGTTTGTATTTAGAGTGATGACATGAAGTAAGATTAAGTATATATAATGTTTTATTGTTTGATTTTTATAGTGTAAAGCATCTGCTGCTACTGGAGGGCAGGGATATTCAAAAGATTTATCAGAAGGAGGGATCAGATACACTTTAAATATATTGGTATATTATTTGCACGATGGACGAGAAATATCAGGCTAACCACAAGAATGATGATGGCAAGGGGAAAAAGCTGTCAATTACTGGCGATGGTGAGGGTCACGCCATTCAAATCGTGTTGGCGGATGAGGAGCACAACTTTGAACTTGACGAGGACGCCCTGGCCAGTGTCCTTCTGCAGGATGACATCAAAGACCTTCCAGTTGCTGTTGTTTCCATTGCGGGAGCTTTTCGGAAGGGAAAATCCTTCATGCTTGACTTCTTTTTAAGATACATGCATGATCGGGTAATTCAATGATTGACGTATTGATGTGTGATAAATTAATCAACTATACTTAATTGTGAATGCTTTTACAGGATAACAAAAACTGGTTGGGCAAGGATGATTCCCCACTTGAAGGATTTTCTTGGCGTGGAGGTGCAGAACGAGACACGACGGGGATTCTATTATGGTCAGAGGTGTTCAAAGTTAGTCTACCTTCCGGGGAAAAGATTGCTGTTCTTTTAATGGATACTCAAGTAAGTGTGATAACATTGATACTTATTACATGTTCATAATTAGTATGTCCCTAAATAAAATATCTTAATTCTTGTTCATCTCTGATTATTGTTAATATATTAGGGCGCATTTGACTCCCAAAGCACAGTAAAGGATTGTGCAACCATATTTGCTCTGAGCACAATGACGAGTTCAGTTCAGCTGTACAACTTGTCTCAAAATATTCAAGAGGACGACCTCCAACACCTCCAGTTATTCACCGAATATGGGAGATTGGCCCTTGAAGATTGTTCTGCTACACCCTTTCAAAAACTTACCTTCCTCGTGAGGGACTGGAGCTATCCGTACGAAGCACCATACGGAGTTGAGGGTGGAAACAAAATTTTGGAGAGGAGACTAGAGGTTTGTAGTTTTGAATGTTTTCATAATAAATCTTTGAATTTATGGACACAATTTTGTGTCGTGGTAGGTGTCGGATAAACAACATCACGAACTTCAATCTTTGAGGAAGCATATAAAATCTTGCTTCCAAGAAATTGGTTGCTTTCTTATGCCTCATCCGGGATTAAAGGTGGCCACAAATCCAAACTTTGATGGGAGGCTTAGTGGTAATTCGATTTATTTTTATCTTTAATTTTTTATTGCTACATAAATTATTAGCATAATATTAAATATATTAATGAAGCCAATCGATTTGTTTATAAATTGCTTTGATTTGGTTTGACGGATGTAGATATTGAGACGGATTTCCGGGCTCAGCTGGCCGAACTTGTCCCTCTCGTTCTTCACCCAAAGAATTTGGTTGTGAAACGTATCGGAGGGAACGAGGTGAAAGCGAAAGAACTTTTGCACTATTTCAAAGCCTATACAGCCATCTACAAGGGCAATGAGCTTCCAGAACCCAAGTCCATGTTGGAGGCAACGGCCGAGGCCAATAACTTGTCCGCCGTCGCGAACGCCAAGGACCTCTACTCCAGTTCAATGGAGGAGATCTGTGGAGGCAATAAGCCCTTCATGTCCACCGCCAGGATTGAGGCCGAGCACGACAGGGTCAAGGGAAAGGCGATGGAGTTATTTGGATCAAGGAGGAAAATGGGTGGGGATGACTTTTCAACTAGATACCGAGACACCCTACTCAAGGTACACGCACGCATAAGCACATCTTGCATCCACCAGTCGTCAATTATTCAAAGCACTATTGATATTCTCCTAATGGATGAAATAAAATTATCAACTCATTCATTTTCTTTATTCTTTTCAGGAAATTGAAGATCTATTTGTTCATTTCCGAGCACAAAATGAGTCCAAAAATATATTCAAGAGTGCCCGAACACCTGCTACACTCTTTACAATTGCAGCTATTTTTTATGTTTTATCCGGAGTTTTTGGACTCTTTGGAATGTACTCGTTCGCAAATATGTTCAACTTAATGATGGGAGTTACTCTGTTGACATTAGGGATTTGGGCATATGTTCGGTAATGTTGACATATGCAAATAATGTATCTACCTGCATAGAAAGGAGCACAATGTTTACCCTTAAATGTTAACACTTTTAGGTACAGCGGCGAAATGCGAGATATCGGAAGTCATATTGATACTGCCGCTTCCGTAGTTTGGGAATATGTAAGTATAACAAAGCTGTTGATGCTTTTATAAATTATAGTAACTTTTCTACATTACAATGGCTATCCGTTCTGTAGGCGTTTAAACCCATATTTGCCCAAGCCGTATCGAAAGGATTTGAGTCGGCCACCCAAGAAATGCTCTCTGAGAATGGAATATTTTCTCCCAAAGTTAAGGCCACCTAACCTCTTGAAGCCAAAACATTCCCCGCCCTCTGACGTTTCGAAACGTCTCAAAATATTATATATACATATAAATATGTAACAATTACTACTACATAATACTACTACCGACCTTCTTGCATGGATGGGGGGTGCCATATGTAAAGTTTTCTCAACAACATGACCACATCCAGCACCGTATTCTTCATTATTTTATCTTCAAAAATTGAACACCGTATTATTCTAATTAACCAGAATCTTGATATTTAATTCTGGCTCGCGTTGTCGTATCATATCGCATGCAGCATCAAACCAAACCAAACCTTGATCGAGATTTATAAGATTTACTGCTAGAATTGTAAATAGAACAACAATATAGTATTCGATTCAACCGGAAGTAGACAAGCAGAAATAATGGTTATCATTATATATTGTACTTAAACGTCCCTCAGGTCTTGGCAACACCGTGTGTGGAAGGACATCTGCCAAAAAAACTCATATGTTAATCGCTCCTACCTTAGCATTATATTTTTGTCTCGTCAATTTAACAGAATAATAACAACACTACCCACTTCATGACTTCATTCAATAAAATTAATAATAATGTAAGCCGTGCCTTGATAAACTATTCTCTACAGAGTTGTGTGTAATTGTACGGGTGGTTTAATTAACGATTAATTATTTAATTATAAATAACATGTCTGTGTGCAATGTATGAAAAAGTTAGTGTGAATTATATTAAGAGCTTGTTATTGTCTGTTGTGTTGGCAGGACATATGTACATACGTAATGGGAATGAACGACGATGGAGGTTTGACATTATTCATTCGGTCTCAGTTACGTGTTTTAATTAATTAGAGCTCATATGTCGTGGTATATATGCTCTGCACACTCTAATAATATATGCCTACACGTATACTTATTTGGTGGTGATGGGTTTCAGAATTTACTAAAAGTGTTTTATGTCTGTGATAATTTACGGATGATGGCAAAAATAACAATAAATACAAAAAGAGACGAATAATATTAAATTGTCGTGTTTCGATCCGCCATTTTTATTTTAATTGTTCTGGCTAATTAAACAATTAAATGATTATTATTATTGTTTGACTAGGCAAACATTTTTCTGAAGGCTGAAGAATACTTTTGATTCAGTTCTACTTCCTTCTTGTGAAGTGAGGTAAGTTTTGAGTCAATCAGCGCGTTCGAAGGGTCCAGTTGTTTAACTTGGTAGAAATCTGAACGTGCTTTTTCGTATTCCTGAATATATGATTGATATCATAAGTTAAGCATGCATATTTATTTAACAAATGTGTACCTGAATCTCTAGAAATGCACATCCTCTCCGATACAGAGCTTTGACATTATGCACATCCCGAAACAAGACTTTATCGCAGAGAGAAATGATTGCATCCCAATTGTTAGAAGAGGAAGAAAAATGGCATCCGGCTAGATTGTTTCGCAGTGTCGTCATCAGTTCATCCTTGTTGCGCAAAAGGACAGGATCTCTACTGTTGTCTTTGTCATCTATCAGTATCAGATACTTGAGAGCTTTGCCAAATTTGAAGAAGGCGTCACGGGGTCGTTTCTGATCAAAGAGTTCAACTCCTTGCAACTTGAGCTGTGTGGATATTCGGAGGAGACTGGATGCAGGGAGAGAGTGAAGCTCGGTGACGGATTCCTCTGCAACCACCGCAAAACAAAATTTGAATCCAATACATATTTAGATTAATGAAAATGTGAAGTGGCAGATACCTTTGATTGAGATTAGAGCAACTTTGATAGTTAAACAGAGTTGTGATTGAGCAGGCTGAATTTGAAACAAGCCAGTTTCTCCAGGAATCATTTTCATCAAGGCCAATTCGACCAGTCGGTCTACTGGAGTGCTGGAGGTGAGTCCAATGACGGCGGAGAGGTGAGTAACCGCTAGGTCAGAGTTAGGGAAATAGCTCGACAAGTGGAATGTGGGGAGGGGTGGTAGTGGGGATTTTGATTCCTGGTCTGCATCCTGTAACTCTTTTATGATCTCCAAAGTGAAGGAAACACTGGTGGCTTCTAATGGCGAACACATGTGAGCAGCAGCTAGTAGACATTCTGATGAAGCAGTAGTATTAGCAAGTTTCGAAATAGTGCCGTCAGGAATTGTTACGGTCCAAAGTAGTTGTGCGGAACCCATATTGTAATTTTTCATGTATATATTAAATATATTATATTTATTATTTAGGAATATATATTTATGAATATATATTTAACATGAATTCGTTGACCGTGTATTTGTACTAGTTTTTCTTGGTGACTTGACTGATCCAGTCCAAATAGGTCTGACTCCCTTGCTGAATCTAATTAATTAATTGTGACATTATTTCGAATATTAATTGTTATCTCATCACACGACAAAAATTATATTCATTCATGGAAATGATTCCTAGATTCACTTACCGGCACAGCAATAACTTCTGGCACGTCGTAAGGATGGTTATCTCTAAAATTGAATGGCAGTAAAAATTACATTAAAATTAAAATTAATAAAATAAATTAAAATTAAATTCAGTTTTTAGTAACGAGTGAGTAATTATAAGAACCTCACTTGACAAACTTCTCCAACTCTGTAAAAAGTGACTCTTGGCTCTTTATCATCTGAAAACAATAAAAGTTAACAAAGCTCGGGACTGGACTCGTCGGTTAAACCGACTCGGTTTCGTTAGATGTGTTTCTCTCTTACCAAAATGAGTTCGGAATCCTCGTTAATTTTTCCTTCCCATTCATATCTGCAATTAAATCAAGCAGTACCTAATTCAGACATCAGTGCAGTCGAGTCAGACAAACAGCTCATGATTATGTGCAATTATATTTTTAGATACTTACACGGATATAACTTGTGGGATAATATTGACACACGCAGCCAACTTGTTACTCACTAACCCACTGAAATCGTGGTACAAAAAGTAATTTGTTAGGTACTACATACACAGATGAGAAAAAGTTCCCTTACGACGCAATCTTCTTGGCCACCTCGATATTTGGAACGGTGACGAATACGGCACGAAAGTGATTCATCTCTCGTAGTGGGGGCGAGGAGGCAGCAGCGACGGTACTCCCACCGGACACAAGGTCTTGGGACAAGAAGCCGCAATCGTTTCCCGAGCACACGAATGCACCAAAAAACAACGCAGTCAGAAATCCAACCAGTAAACAGGCAAGGTAAGATGCTCGAGGAAACATTAACCAACCAACTCAAATATGAACACGCACATTAAAACGTCCGGAAGTATAAAGCGTAAAACTAAGCACTTAATAGCAATTAAACTTGCAATATAAATTATTGTTAAACACAGTTTTCCTGGACAGCTGTGTTGTTGGGTTCGGGGCAGTTTGGGGCAGAGGCGGTTGAGCAGCGGGACGCACCACCTGAACACACGGCCGTTAACTTAACCATCCCCTTTCTTTCGCTCCCCACTTCATTCACACACAAAACACACAACAAAGTGCTTTCGGGAACGGGAAAACCACACCCTTTTTTACACCACAAAATTAAGTGCGTTGCGAATTTTCGCCGTTGTCAAGCCACTCCTCCGCGTGGTTGCGTTTTCAAGAATTTTGTTTGTGTGCATTATAGAACAAGTTGCTGCTGGTGCTATTGCTAATAATTGTCTAAATCTCACTGCCCACATTCATCGGATGTTCCTTGAATAATTAGTATGGAGCCCGGATATTGGACCGACGCCACGTCCGTGGATGGTTTATCTACTTGCTCAGATTTGGATGATCTGACGTCCGTCACAAATAGTAAAGGAACAAACCCTTTGACACCGTCCACAACTTCATCCACACCGGTCAACCCCAAATGTGTGTACGCGTATCCCACAACTGCCTACTGGTTTGGCAAACGGCCTGGTTCAGATTTGTGCAAAGCACTTAAGGTACGGTTTTGTCAAATATAATTTAAATGAAATTTAAATTTAAAGTTTAATTTAAGAATTCATGATTTTAGACTTTGGGAGTTGAATTCGTCGTCGTCGAGAATGAGGAAGATGAGGCCAACTCGATTACGTCCAAAATCGATCCCACTTCGGCCATCCTTATCTTTCAGGACTTTTGCGGACCCTTATTTGAGTCATTAAGGACCAAGAGGTCACCTCGTCTTAGAATTTACGGACCTCCAATCATACTCGAATTGGCGAATATTGCTGCTGCCAGTGCCAGTTTGGAGGGAGCAGGCAAACCTATCTTCCCACTATCACAGACTGGGTATCCCCTGTATTCGAGACTACTCAGAAATTGTAAAATATGTGCGACCGGGATTCGTGCAATGGATGATCTGGTACGTTTTTCTCTACAAACCTCTATAAATTTTGGTAAAGTTCATTCTTAACTTCACCTATGCATCATTTCGCTTGTTTGATTTGACAGATTAACATTCGTCGAAGAGTCTTCTACTTGGACGGGATCTTTTCTGAGCGAGAATGTCCTATGACTCACCTTGTAGCTGGGAGATGTCGAGGAATCAAGTACAGGGACGCGGTCGCTCTGGACAAACCCATTCTCAGGCGTGAGTGGATCGACTTTCTCTGGGAGAATAGAGACAGTTCAGATTTTGACATTCGAAAGGATAAGGGGGGGACACTGGTGAGTGGTGTACCGAGTGTGCTGCTGCTTTACAATATGGTACAAATGAGCAACATAATAACGCCAAATTTTATGTGTCATTGTTTCCTAGGAGCGCTTCAAAGTTCGTGCGTTTTATGGTGCGAGGATAGCTCTGGATGGATTTGAACCTGGGGAAAACGCAGGAATGGTGAAACTCATTGAAGAAAATGAGGGCGTTTACGTAAATTCTAACGATCCCACGACCACTCACATTGTAAGTTGTATACTGATCCTTTGGTTTTGTTTGCATGCTTTGGTTTGTTTTTAATCATCTTAACATAATTGTGCATTAAATGGGGCTTGTTTACAATCTGAATGATTTACTACTACTCTGAAGGGACGAATGACTAAAATGTGTGATGATGCTGAGTTTGTTCGAGTAACTAGCTGTGTGGGTGGGTAATCTTTTCTTTTGTATATGTATCGTGCACAGGTGAAAAATTCAGTAGTGTTGCCGCCAACACGTTTGGGTCTGAGCAATAGCACAAGTCTGTTATCACCAGCAGTGAGAGGAGGTGGAACCAGTGAGGATTTCACCAACAGCAGACTGCCCTCGACCTCGGCGACAAGAATGGATGATCCTGCCAATGCTCAAAGTCCACTAAAAAGAGCCCGCTTCGAGCTTCCTGTACGTCTTCCAGTTTTACTTTCCAGTTTAGACAATTGCAACCTATCTTGCTTGTCTTTGTTTCTTTATTGGGTCAGAAACTGTACGCGCAACCTATTTATTATTAACTCAACTAAAAATTTGGGAAAGTTAAACAACAATGCTTTTTTGTACTAAAACAAGTGGTGCAGCAGTTTGACCCAAGAAGACTTTGATTTCAATGAAACGGTTCTAATTCGATGCTGATCTTATTTTTAGGTAATCAATGACATGAGCGAGACTGACGTTTCCGAGCAGCGAGAATGGGCGGACCGAGCCAAAGTGTTAAAGGCGGAGTGGTTCTGGACATCCATCCAGATTGAAGCCTGTGCCGATGAGAATTTGTATCTTCTTAATCGGGAGTTTAATAGTGACGACACGCTGAACAACAGCGTCGGTACCCCCAACTCGTTCACGAGTCCGGCACTCCACTTTTCAGACACGGACGGTGGTGGGACGCCCGTCTCGCAGAGTTCTTCAGTGCCTCGAAGGAAAAGGAAGCGCCTTATGCGAGAATTTGTGAGGTAGAACCAACAGTAAATTAAGGCGAACAAGGAATGATGAGTAAGCGCGATTATTATGATTTGTTCTTATGCCTGTCTTATTTTAGCTCCTTGGCGCAAGTAGAAAGCCCTCATTGCATTATGGAACTGGATGAGGAGACGGTGGACTTGGACAATTTGGTGAAATCGCCGGAGCAGTCGAACGACAATGTGGACGACACTGAACTTGCCGTTATTTTAAAACGTATCGAGAAAGGGCTCCAGTCTCCTGAGCTGAAAACCAAAATGGAATCTTTTACTGGCAAAGGATTAAAGAGATTAAATGAATTTGCTCACTTAGTGGAAACGGAGAAAAACTATGTCACAATTCTCATGCACATTATCAAGGTAATAAATAGCTGATTCGTTCTATGATTGCTGATACAACCTGTCAGCTAAAAAAATATTTTTGCTGTAGTTGTTTAAAGGACCTTGTGAAGCGAATGATCAAAAGGCCGGCCGAATACTGACACCCCTCGAAATTAAGCACATATTTGGACCAATTCTTCCCATCTATGAACTTCATAAACGAATATTGAGAGATATGTTGCACATTCTGGAAAACTATTCTGACGACAGTTTGATTGGGCAAATTTATGTGAAGAACGTAAGAACGTAACTCTAGGTGTTACAAACATGGGATATCTAAATGTTTCATTTAAACATTTCATGCCATCCATATACATCCATGCTACCCATTCCAAACTCGTGACATAAACATTTAATTTTGTTCCCTACACAGGCTGAAGAATTGCGCAAGTGTTATGAGCCCTTTGTTGGATACTTTGAAACGGTGAAGAATGAGATTATTCGGTGCGAAACCGAAAATCCTCGATTCATGGCTTTCTTGAGGATAGCTCAAGGTGGACATTGACAAATTTTCAACAATATTGCTACGAATTACTTTATGCTTCGTCTAATCGATTTGTTTTTATTTTATTGAACAGCAAAACCACAATGTGGTAAAGAAAAGTTGGTAGAGCTTATAATCCGTCCCGTTCAGCGACTACCATCCACGGCTCTTGTACTCAAAAACTTGGAAAAAAACACGGAAAAGACGAATCCAGATTACGAGTGGATCACCAAAGGTGTTGAAGCAATTGACCGAGTGAATCAAAAAATAAATCAACAGAAAGAGCGTGCCGACTCTAGAGTTGCCATCTTTGACGTATATCACGACATTGAAGGTTAGTAGTAATACTGTACTTGTGATATAGTATAGTAATAACGATTAGGTTATAATTAAATTATAATTAAATGTACAGGTTGCCCCGTCGAACTGATTTCAGACCATAGGACACTTTTGAAGAAATACGACGTAATTGCTCTCCATTACGATGCTAACGTCACTGTCACAGCCAACTACAAGAATGAGCTACTTAGTCTGATCGTATTTTCTGACCACTTCCAAGTTGTGAAACGACGTAACCATCTGGCTTCAGCAAAGAATCATCCCGGCTCAACACTTTCCATCTCTAATCTCCGGAGTCCAGCAATGTCCAGAAAATCTATGAAATTCACTTCTTCCTCGACGGGACAAAAACGATACAAATTTTTAGAGTGGGTTAGCTTCTGTCATGTCAAGAAGGTGGTAAATGTCCATGACTCGTGAGTCTTAGTTTGCTCTTATTTTATAGTAGCCGTCGATTATGGGCATGCAATGCAATCCTCTTGTTTTACAGGGACCCACGAAGTTTTGCCTTTATTGTGAGAGAGCCAGAGGATTTACGAGAACGTGTCCTTCAGTTCAATCTCCCAGAAGATCTTGAGCTGGAAAAGTATCACAAAATGAGCGTTGTGGAATTTTTTGCGAAGCAGGTGGCCCAGTCTGTACAAAGGGTGGATTATGTAAGTGACTCAGTTAGTAGTGTTAGTAGTGGTGATTCGTGGTCATATTGACTCATTAGTTGCTCAATTCCAGGAGCATTTCATCACCACGGTGGATTCTGCAGCTTTAAACAATACGGGAAACTCAAGTGGTGGATTCATTTCTAGGGGAATTAAAAAGGTACTTAGAGTTACATTATGTATGTAACTTACATAATTTTTGGGAAAATAATTTCCGAGATGAGCATTACGGATTTTATTGCGAAAATAAATAGGTGGGACGAGCGCTTAGTCTGAGCAGAACACCAAGTAAGCTAAAGAGGACAATGTCTCAAATCATGCATAGCCCTTTCTCAACGAGGTCCTGTCACAAGGACAAAGATCCAGACTCCGTGTCCCAGTCGGGTAGCGAAAACTCGGCATTTACTCCGATTCGTAATCACTTATCATCCATAAGTTTGGTAATTCCCAATTACAAGAACAATTTATAAAATTGGATACATTTTTGAAACTGCTTATAAATGTTTCACTATTTTTTTGCAGTTTGGAACAAAGCGAGGAACGATGACTAACGATGGTCAGATCACGCCCAAAACAAGAAAGACAATTTTCGACAGCAAGGATTCCAAAAGAATATTCCCTGCTATTGAGGAGACTTGAAAACCTAGTAAACTTATTATTTTATTTTTAGTTGTCATCATCACCCTTGTTTACAAACTACATACTCAAACCTCCGTCGACCTTTCATGCAATGTTATTTTTATTTTGATATGCAGTATTATTTTAGGTAAAAGAAATCTCAGACGGATAATGATGATGTGCTGTGAAGTATTTTATAAGGCCCTTATTCTGTAATGTCTCTTCCGTTCTTATTATTTGTAATTCAGATCCAGAAGATTAAAGTCATGTTGACCTTCTCATTTATTTTATCATGAAAAGAAAAAAAATCTACACATGAAGGCAAACAAATAAGTAAAAGATGGATAATTTGAAGAAAAAAATATTTTAACCCAACTACTCATGCATAAATAGGAATGTTGAGATTGAGTCTGAATAATTATTCTTACACCGACAATCATTGTTTTGTCGTTTCGATAAAAATAGGAATAGTAAACGATGAGCGAACAAATAATTACCTAAAACTCTTGGGAGAAATTGCATACCTGGCTATACAAATACCTCACATTTGTACAGTTATGGTTTGAACGCTTTGTAAGAAGACGAATGCAATTTTATTACTGCAGCTAAACATGTGTACATTTGAGTATTTTTACAATATCAAATAAGCTTAGATTTTATACGTTTTACCCATTTGTAAATGCATTAATTTGTAGATAATGCATAATAATAATGAAATAATAATAAAATATGAAGAGGGATAAGATGAATATTTACAAATAATCATCATAAAACATAAATCATAGAAAATGTAAATAAAAATGCGATCAACATGTGATATTTTTATTCGATTGTGAATAATCATGCAAAGGTTTGTTGGGAATGTCCTTTTCCGATACTATATTTTATTCAGATCTCTTACAAATGGAAACATGTACATATGTACGTACGCTTTAAGTATATATGTCTCTAAAGTAATCAGGGGTACCTTGAATATGCGACTAATCCTAAGTAATACATATGTAATACTGTGGAATCGTCGTGAGACATTAGAGTCTGCACCACGCGTTTACATGATACCGACATTGTTAGTACGGTACATATTATTTTCATTACTCGACCAGCAAGCATTTGCATTTAAAGTTGCAATAACAATATGTAAGACATTGAGAACTGAAATCTATTTTGCAACAACTTACATATAAACTAATGTAGTTAATAATAAGTAATGTATAACGTGTCATCGTTCCTAGCTAAGTCCAGTAACAGTACGTTACATGAGTGACGTTGGTAAGTTATCTATCATTTAATCGGGAATGGCATCGGGTTGTTTCTAAAATAGATTATTATTCCTTCACCGCCGTTGATTCTAAAAATTTTGTTGAACGTGTCCCCTCCTTGCTTGCCAACCTAGGCCGAGATGTAGATTAACGAAGAGAGCAGTGTAGTATGTACGTAATGGCTTCTGTGTGGGGGGAGAGAGTCGAAGTTTGCAGTCCTGCTATTTAGCTCCCTTTTTAAGTGCGCTTGAACTTGGCTGGCAAGGAGAGGAAGTTGACCTTCTTCTTTGCCCCGTTCAAAAAGTCTTTGTACATGTCCGACCTGACAGGAAATTTAAAAAAAATGTTTTATTTATTCCTGGTACTCTGACAAGCAGAAGCAAGTAAGCAAGTAACCTGAACCACTTGTTAATTGCTCAACGTACCGGATGTAGCGGGAGTAGGAGTCGCTCTTCATGAGGTGGTATACGTGGGCCTGGAATAACAATATGTGGTTAGACAACTCTATACACACGCACGTACATAATTCAGTGTATATATATTCGGTCAGTATAATCCTATGGCCAGATATAAAAACACTCTAACAACGCTACACCTTATCAGTATGCATTCCCCTCTGGAAAGTTCGACCGCAAGCGGAGGTATTTAAGCAGCGTTGCTTAAATACCTTGGCATTATTGAACCGAACCTTCGATCGTATACTCTTTATAAACATGTTAATATGTGTGATTACGAGTGCAGTGTCGAAACTCCACCGATCAGCTTGACTCTCTTGAATGTTTTGTCTCGTTTGCTCATACGACTTGGAGTCCACGTTGACCAGACAGGTCGAGTCGGGTGCGAGGAATTCGGCCCAAATCTCTTGGGCCCGTTTGGGCAACTACAATTTGGAAAACAAGGCGTAAAACAAAATCGTTGATTAGTCTCATAACTTATTCATACCTCGCTCATGGGAAGACGCTTCAAGTCTTGAATACTTTCCCAAAATCTGAGCAAACAATATTATTTTATGTAAAAGCTTCAATATGTAACATGTATTTGGCTTTGTATAAAAGTAGGTTGAAAGGCGATACCGGAGATTCTCCCCAGAAAATTCCTTTTCCAAGAATTTTGCAAAGTGGTCCCGACCAACGGGATCTTTTAGCAGTTCCTCCACTGAAAAAGCCCAGCGTCTGACTCGTCGGGCCGGGATGTCCTTCCTGCAAACAGACGGGCATAATACGCAAGCACGATTTAGGAAAAAATAAAATAAAAGAGGAACTTTATTATTATGTTTCTTACGCATTTTTTTCTTGGTCCCAAAAGTCGAGAGCTGCAATAAGTTTCCATTAATAAGATAATTAATAATATCCATGAATTGCACGCCAATTCTACTTACAGTCGGATAGCCATGGATTGGAAGGCTCAGGGGCGATGATGAAGGGGTCGTACTCGGAATACATTTCATAGTAGGCCACGTGTCTGCAGTCATATATCATTATTACGCAATTGTTAATTAAGCACAAGGTATAGCCGTTATTGGTTATGAATACTTACAGGTCGGCCACTTTGGAGATTTTGATGGAATGGCGATCCAACTTGTATTTGAGGGACTTTATCAAAGCTTTGAGCTCATCCACCGTGAGCGTCTTTTCCTTCTGACTTCCGCCCGCCTCTGCACTGCTCCCATGTCGAGGTCGATTCATGCGACACATTTTCTTGATGTCCATCTCTGTTGTATTTACACATCCCGGCTGTGAAAAAAATGACGCGAGTCAGTCAATCAATCAATTAAATACAAATATCCATCTGTATAGCAAAACATCAAGAAATCTTAATTTACCGAAGGTCGATGAACATCCCAAAATGCTCTTTCTTGACTGTCCAACACCTTCCGTTCCAGTTTGTCCCGTTTCTTGTCCACCTTGCTCTGTGCCTCAGCTTGCATGAAAATGAACTCCCACTTTCTAGAAAACATCTTTTGCAAACGGGCTAGATTTTCGGCTTCATAGTCCACCAGCTCGAGACTGGAAAGTGCAAATGAATCAATTAAGTCGCTTTCGCTTGACAATGAAATGCCAATGTTGGCCATGTTGCTCTAGTCAAGTAGTCGAATTAAAATACAGGGTAATTATTATTTCCAGGAGTCTAGGGCGCGTACCGAGTCTTGTTCTGCATTGTCCTCTTGCACAGGTAAACGGCTGTAAGCAAATAAAAGCGAGACATTATTGAACAGCAGGTCGTGTTGTACAATATCGGTGACATTTATAAGCCATAATTTGAATGGTCTCACCGTAGTCCGAGTTTTCCGGCTCCCAATAGTTGCTTGGCCAAAAGTAGGGGGTCTATGTAAAAACACAGGAATATAATTAACATGCAATTCACTTTGTAATTTTTGTGACATCATAGTCTTTTATCTCACCTGAAATCTGTAGAAAGTGGAATCATTTTTGACCCTGGAAATATTATAAATGAATTATGTTTAACTCGTATAACTGAGGAGACATTGCTTAAATCGTGAATTGCAGAGAAAAAATTAAATACTCACGAGAGGATGTGATCCTCAATGGGGAAGATGTAGCCGTGTGCAGCCAGCAAGTGGGCTAAGTGAAGTGCTTCATCTGTAAAAGGGATCCAAAATATGACCAATGATACTTATGTATGATAAGTTGGATGCATATTCAACGTGGGTGGGTGGCACTCACTCTGGTCGTCCACCTCCATATTCTTGAGGATCCAGGTGACGAGGTCCGTCCCCGTGAAGACGGAGGGTATTTTGGTGAGGAAGCTTTTGACGGTGCGGACGGGGACGCCAATGTTCTCCTCCTGCATCCGCTCGATGATCCTCTCCATCTTCCTGTACACGATGTGGTGGGGGGTGTGGTCACGGTTGGGCGGAGGAGCCGAGGACTTGGCTGCCACCTCGGTGGAAGAAGAGTTATTCTGATCCAGGAGGTTGCTGGACGTCATGGCGGTGGCCGTGGTGGAGGACGGGACTTCCGTCGTTGGTCCTATCGTCACTGTGGTCGTCGTCGTCGTCGTCATGCTTGTGATAGTACTAGTTGTGGTCATGTTAGAAGATGTAGCTGCGACAGTGGAAGGAGTTGTCGTCACCGTTTCGACATCATCTCCGCCGGACCCCACCTGGTCTCGGGTGACCCCTCTACAAGAAGAACAAGAATGTTAGGAGTCAGTCCACACCCGCAGAAAGACTGATGACACCACGTACGTCATTATTTTCCTGGGTGCGACCCAATGAGGGAGCTGTGGGTGGATCTGCAGGAAGGAAGGAGGGAAAGGGGACTGATAAGTTGTAATGTATAGGGTGCTGCCGAGGGATCACAGCATGACCAGTGGATGTTGGATGGACGCTTTCACTTCACTTTGCTCCGCTGAAAATAAGCTAATAACGGGCTCACTCAAATTACTTCTGTGGCTTCCCTTTCCTCCTTCGTGGTCAGCAAGTATTATTTCTTATGATACGACTCTTGTGGTTATTTTAGGACGAATGAATTTCTCGATTTGCTCTCGTGTGTGGGTTTCTAGCATGACTTGTTATTATTGGTATGCTCCAAGTGGTGGTGTAGTAATGTTGTTGCCCTGATTATTAGATTGACCAAAGAGCCACTATCCAGAACTGCGAGGGGGGCCGACAAAGAGGGTGTGGTTCGACCAGACATCCACCGCACATATGGCATTATTGGACAGCGGAGTGAGGGCAAGGTGCGATCTGTGAATGTCTCCTATAACATTTAGTCGGATTCTACCGATGAGAATGCAAGAATGTGGTGGGTGAGGTGGATAGAGAGAGAAACTCCCGAATTCGGGTAGAAGAACGAATCGATCCTGTTGGCCTATATATATATAAATATAATCTGGTTGGACGGAAGAATCCCAACTCAATCTCAATCTCCTCAAAAGTGGATGCATGAAACATGTAAACGTGCGCAGTGATCAGATTTCAATTTCATGTAAATCTGAATTTTGATGTCTTTCTCTGCCAGATCCAGGTCAGTAGGATGTTGATAAAACTAGAGACTCTCTGGTGGAGAGTGGTATGCAAATGCAAGACCGATTTTTAATAGTTTATGCCATGTCAGGTTAAGAAGCAATAATCAGGATAACTGTGGGTGGGGGATGATAACTGATAAGTGGGATATTTTCTGGGTGGGTTCATCTCCTTTCGCTCCTCAACCTCCCCGCGCAGAAAGGACGAGTGGAGAAAGGACAACAATAACTTGAACTCTTTTTCTCTTTTTCTCTTCTCGCAGCTGCTGATGAAGGAGAGGCCGCAAAGGTCACAACATTTGGCTCAGAAAATTTAAAGTTCGTCGTCATTGAGCCCACAGTACTGCCCATTCATCACGTTTCGACGAACTATCATATCGTCATGCTGTCACCTTCACCCCCAAACTCACCACCATCAACTTCTCAGAAGGATGACGACGACGACAACACTCCTCCTGTCGCCGAATTTGGCGGAGAAAACGAGCAGGCTCCCTCCACGTTGACGACCACTCCAACGACCTCTCATCCAGAGGAATCACAGCCAACGATGACAACGGCAGCTTCGCAACTCCCCCTCGTTCTCACGACATGTCTCTCCGCTAACTCGGGTAAGTATTACAATTAGCCTGATTCGGGTTTGGTTTTTTGACCTTTTAACCTTGACCCATGTGACCTTATGCCTTTGACGTTGTGACCTTGCTGCTGTGTAGTGTTCTAAATATTTGAAATACTTTACATACTGGCTTGTAATCTACCCTTGCTTTTGGTGTCCTTTTGTTTCCTCACACTTTTTAATCCAGACTTGAAAAGACCACTCCTGCTCGCCGAGATCGTCTCTGATTCTGACCTACTCTTAACCTGCAAAAAAATTAAACTTGCAGAATCTGCCAGTCACATCCGTAACAATATCAATGCAAGTGGGGGACCAGAACACAAGTCTATTTTCCTAACGCGGAGCCAACAAATCAATTCAACTTCGTCTCAGAATCAAAATGAAGTATTCATCACTCAACCGCACAGTCTCCCAGCGTCACCCATCCCATCACCTGCACCCGGTCAGAGACAGACTCCAACGCCAACTCCGAGCATCAACTGGGTGTCAGAAAATCTCGTCGTCGTTCAGAATAGGGCGAATAATTGTTCCCCCACTAACTACATTTCTTCTTCCCATGCCTCCTGTTCAGCATCTGCTTCCAGAGCCAACGATACGTCCACCCAGGATTGGCAAGCGTTGAAAACGGGAGTACGAGAACGAAATGCGGCCATGTGTAACAACGACCTCATGGCGGATGTCACTTTCGTTGTGAGCAGTTCTTCTTCGTCTCCCGTTACGTTTCCAGCCCACAAGTATGTTCTCGCCACTGGGAGTTCTGTTTTCTTTGCCATGTTCTATGGTACCTTAGCAGAGCAGGGAAGTCAAGTTGTAGTCCCGGATGTGGAGCCGGATGCATTTCTAAAAATGCTCAAGTACGTAAAAGTATACACTGGGATGGGATGGAGAATCACGAGCTAACGCATGTGTTATTATTATTGCGTTTAATTTGTAGATACCTGTATGCTGATGAGATTGATCTGGACGAGGAGTCGGTGCTGCCCACCCTTCACGTCGCCAAGAAGTATATCATTCCCCACCTGGCCAAGTCATGTGTCCAGTATATGGAAGCATCGCTAACAGCAAGGAACGCCTGTGTGCTCCTCTGTCAGTCACGAATTTTTGATGAACCTGACCTCATGCAACGGTGTTGGGAAGTGATCGATGCACAGGTGTGATAATTAAATCATGAGGGTTGTGAGTCGTTATATATTTTGATGACTATGAAGGCGGAGATGGCTTTAAACTCGGAAGGATTCATTGACATTGACCATTCTACTCTGAAGGAAATATTGTCTCGAGAAACACTCAACTGCAAAGAGTTTCACGTTTTTGAAGCAGCCATGGCATGGGCTACAGCAGACTGTGAGAGACAGGAATTACAACCAACTCCGGATAATCTCAGAATTGTATTAGGTAATAAATATGTATTAATAACCTAACCCAGTAAACAACACAGTGTTGTAAAAGACATTTATTCATAACTATTCATATATGTAGGAGGTGCTCTTCAATTGATTCGCGTGCCAACAATGGATCTTGTTGAGTTTGCGGATGGACCAGCACAGGTTGGGATATTTTCACTTCAGGAGTGCCACGACATGTTTCTCCACTTTACAGCGAGTTTGAAACCCAAGTTAGCATACCCAATTGTTCCAAGAGCTGGTCTCAAGCCACAGGTTAAATTATTAGCAATCAGACTTGGTGCAAATCCATATATGTATGACAATTCAACTACAAAAATAAAATACCACCATGCAGGTGTGTCATCGGTTCCAGTCATCCGCATATCGAAGCAATCAGTGGAGATATCGTGGGCGATGTGACAGTATTCAATTTCAGGTCGATCGAAGAATCTTCATTGTTGGCTTTGGATTGTACGGCTCCTCCACTGGCGCGACGACATATGGAGTCCACATTGAGCTGAAGCGTCAAGGTCGCATCCTAGCAGAAAACAATACGGAATTTTTCTCTGATGGTTCTTCCAACACTTTTCATGTCTATTTTCAACAGCCAGTCCAGGTACGTTTCTCAGTTTTTGTAGCAACAAATGAGATCAATTCAAAACGGGTTCAATTTAATTTATGAGGTTAACCAACTGTTTATCTTGTGTTTCTAAGATTGATCCTGATATTTTTTACACGGCTTCTGCCATCCTTGACGGGATGGAGTTGAGTTACTTTGGCCAGGAGGGGATGACGGATGTGGCCGTGAGCAATGTTGCATTCCAGTTTCAATGCTCGTCCGAGTCCACGAATGGAACTGGTGTGCAAGGAGGCCAAATTCCAGAACTGATCTTTTACGGACCAACCCCAACGTTGTCGTCGTCTCAAAATAGTCCCCAGTTTTCACAAGAGAACAATAGCGGCAGCAGCTTTGCAGGCATCCAGGGTTCCAGTCACAGTCAGTAGTAATTTAAGTACTACAAATGTTTCATCGCATCGTATTTCATTCGTTTTCTGTCGCTAGTTCGTTTATTCGCTAAACTCGCAGGCATCGCCATATTTTATACCAAAGTCACCGATGCACCTTCGTGTTTGATTTTAATTAACTCAAAAGACAGTCATGTTCCAATATATATTTTTCGAGTTTCATTTAATCATTTTTTCGCATCTTATTCTAATTGTTGTTCACGATATGTAATTATAATAAAATAAAATTCTTGTGTAACCAGATGTTTGAAGCTGATCTGTTTGCCTAGTTCTTTTTTAATACTCGTGTTAGCAATGACACTATAGGATTAATATTAGTATGGTAAATCTGCAATCACTTAAAAAACGGGATTAAAATTGTAGCTAAACAGCATAAAATCACAACATACATATGTACCTCTACCCTAACCTACTTATTTGCTAACTAACATTCTGCGCGTTGATATACATAAAAAATATTAAAGAGTTGAGTGTGTAGAATAATAAAGCACTATAGTTTGGCAGTGATGGTTGAGGTCTATTCGTAGTAGTCATCTTCATCGACATCTGCTTCCCCACGGAATTGTGTTAGAAGGTCCCTAGCGGATAAACTTGCCTCGTCCACGTCCTCCTCATCGTCCACTGAAAATTTAAGTTACCGTATTTGATTAGTCACCTTACACGACTTGACAAAATAAGGATACTTACGATCCTCGTCCTCTTCCTCGCTGAAGTGAACCTGGCTGGACTCCACCACCGACTCTGTCGCTTTGCTAATTCCAGCATCCGCCAACTTGATAATCCCTTTCTTACTTTCTCCCTTCTTGTCATCCTTTTTCTCTGTGCTGTCCGACTCGGACTCTGACCCTGAACCCAACCTATGATGAAGTGAGGGCTTTGGCTTCCCCTCAACCTTTGGTTTTTTCTCACTTGCTACTGTTTCTACTGTTGAGGAGTCAACCACTTCACTTTCAACTTTAGATATGGAGGAACGCCTCTTGCTTAGTTTGAGCTTTTTTCTCCCCGAAGATGATGTGGTTGAGGATGTGTTGGATGCTGTATCCGAGTCTTTTTCTAGTTTCCGTTTCAAGTTGTAGCCGGAGGGTGGGATTATGGGACCCGACTCAATCACAGTGAAGGGGTCAAAGGGTAATTGTGAGGAGGAAGATGGGTAATTACTGGATGAGGGGAGATCGTCCATGAGATCGACACCAGTGGTGAGAGACCGCAATACGTCGTAGTTGATCTTGCTCGAAATTTTTCTCTCTTTTAACATAATTTTAATAGCCTCATCTGTCAAGAAAAAATAATATTTAATTAACACGCTACTTAGGAATGGGGACAGTGGACAACAAAGGGAATGCACGCACTTGCACTTTTCGCTTGAAATGTAGGTTTTGCCTTTGCACTTTTCTTTTTCTTCTTTTTATCCAACTTTCCTTCGCTAATATCCTTTTCTAATTGTTCTTGTTTTACTAAAATAGCATGAAAATTATGAAAACTGAATATCATATCATACTTAAATGTAATAATTAATTATAATACTCACATTTTTGAGCGATTATATAATCACGATTGAGATTCTCCCACATGACAGTTTTCCTTTGAACTTCGACCTTTGTCATGATGTAGCCGTTGATCTCGGTGTCATCAATTCCTTCCAGGTCCAACTCTCCAGAGTCTGGAGCGGTGGGTATGATGGTGGTGGTGACAGGGACTAGAGCCATACAGCTGGATGAGGGGAGTGCTGGATTAGGATCACCTGCATCTGGTGTTAATATCATTAGATCCTAGATCGGGTGCGTCATGGGATAAGTAAGATGGTTTCGTACCTAATTGCAATTTTGAATGGACAAGATCAAGATTGGTGATATTTGGTGGTGGCGGGGGCATCAGAATTGAATCCATATCTGGAGACTTATCCTCCTGTGTTACTCTCTTTTTCAATACATCCTCTATTCCTTGAGGAGTCGCTTCGGAAGGGGTATCGGAAATAATTGAATTTATCGTGTCCATCGTGGACTTTAGAATAAAATTGGTTTCGACGATATCTTGTTCCGGTGGCTGGGGAGAAGATGCGGGACTGGATGAACACAAAGTTGAAGAGGAGGATGAGATGGTGGCAACTTGTTCTTGCGTGGGAGTCAAGTCTTGAGGTGGAAGAGGGGTGGACGTACTTGATTTGTTGTACATCATCTTATTTCTTCGCCTCTCCAACTCTTCGTCAATTTTATTCTGTAAAGCTTTGAACTCTTCGCCCATGTCCGTGTCCAGCAACTGTGGCCATTCAGTAAAAACAGTATCTTTTATTAATGTCACACAAACTTTGTAGTTTTTGGTATATGTGTCATTATGTGTGTTCACCTTTTGTAGTCGTTCTCGGTCTCTTATCCTCGCTGCTTTGTAGGAAGGTGGGTCGTGTTCTTCCTCCAGGTCTACAGACATGAATTCGTCCAATGTCAACGAACTCGAGGGTGTTTCACCAAACTCAACGAGTCTAAATACATCAATCATAATGAAATTAGTTGTATCAGTTGTATTTGAACTCATTTCCAAATGCTGACCAATAGAAAACCCAAATACTAGTCGTTTACCTCTTTCTTAATGTCGTCTCGTGGACTTTGACCACTCTGATCACGTCTTGGACGGACCTGGAGAAATTGTGGAGACGTGCCGAGATGAGGAGGGCCGCCCCACAAAGACCAGACGGCCTCCGACCCAAATGAATCCAATCCCGTTTCATTCTCTGCACCAGTCGTAGCGCCGTCATTGCCACGTCATGTGTCTTCTCTGCAAGTTCGAACTTGTGTGCGAATCGAAGGATGTACATGCAGGGGTCGACGGCAGGGATGTTGATGTAAAGGGACCGCGATATTTGGACGTAAGCACGACCCAAGGCATACACATCCATTTGCAGTACGTCGCTGAAATCGATGAGGAGATCTAGAAAGAATGAATGTATATAGGCTAGTTTGCGATGATTTATTGGTTTTGCTAGTTAAGATTGTGTGATGCAGATAGTTCTTACGCGGAGTGCCCTCAATGCGACAGGTCATGTAGATGCAGGCTGCAATCGTCAACGAGTTCTTTCTCCCTTTTGTCAACTGCTTGTGGAGAGCCATCTTGAAAAAGTTGAAGGCCACGTCTATGCAGTGCTGATTTAATCTAGTGATGATGATCAATCAATTTTTAAATAATTACTTGACCATAAAATGTGCTCATAATTTTAAATCTTTTGTCCAAAACGTCACGCCCTCATCTTATTCTTACCTGAGTTGTTGTGCAACCTCGACAATCTTTTTTTTCGTGTTTCTCAACGTGATCTCTCTGCTTTCCTTGCCCACGGAAGTGTGAAATCCACCACCGCCCAGGTTGGAGAGCACACCACCACCCCTGCTCTCTGCGGAGACGAACTGACCGACGGCGGACGCTCCCCCGTGACCATCCTCTTCAAAGGTCACCTCCGAGACGATGATGGACTCTTCGAGAACGCAGCCACAATTGGTGCAGACGGCATCTCCACGAGCAGCGTCCGTGTCGATTTCCGAGCACCCACATTGTTTGCAGGATTGAGTTCCAGACATTACTATAAATTAATAGTAAAGTAACTTTCACTTTTTTTTAGAGATTTCCTTGAATCCAGTAAGCAGCTTGTTGTCTGAAACAACATAAATATATATTTTATCTAATTAATTATCATTAAATTAAGTTTTGTATTTAACAACCTGCTGGAGCAGAGTACAGAGCAGAGTTGTGGTGTGCTGCTGAGATCTCCCGCAGCAGCTGACGATACAACAAGGCGATTCTGTTTACTCCTGGATTGTCCTGTTCTTTATTTCTTTGTGATTGAGAGGGGTCTGGGAAGGATGGGTCCTTGGGTGCCGCCACGTCTGATGGTCATCACATCCGCCGTGGGGGTCGTCGTGGGAGGGTCCGTCCTGCTCAAGTGAGTTAAATCCACCTCACCTACTCCACACTCTCCTTCTTAAATAAATACAAGTGCAGAGAGTGAGAAATCTCAACTGCAAATGCCGCTCTGACTTGGGTCACCTTTGCGAAGGCTAATAATGTTATCCAAGCGCTTCAACTTTGTTGCTGTCGTAATAATTTTTATTTTTTATGCGTATGTCGCAGAGATTTCATTGTGGGTCACGCTCAAAAATTGGACGGCAAGATTCGAGCCGATGGGAAAATTGTGATCGTGACGGGTGCAAATACGGGTACGCTATTACGTTATAAAAATGATGCAATTTAGCTGGCGCGTGAATGCGTTCACAAGCACATGAAGCCCTCACATAATACCTTTGATAATAAGTTCCCTAAAAACCAATTATTTTCAGGTATTGGGAAAGAAACGGTGAAAGAGATGGCTAAACGCGGTGCCACGGTGTACATGGCGTGTCGAGACATTGCCCGGTGTCAAGAAGTGAGATGATACATAATAAAATGACACATGACATAGATACGGATGACATGATAAGCATCTCTTTTTCAGGCCCGCAAAGAAATCGTTCTCGAGTCCCTCAACAAAAAAGTATACTGCAGAGAATGTGACCTCGCCGATTTCAATTCGATTCGTCATTTCGTCTCAGAGTTTACGCTTGTGGAGGATCGCTGCGACATTTTGATCAACAATGGGGGCTTGATGCGCTCCCCTCGACTGAGCACGAAGCAAGGGATAGAGATGCAGCTCGGGGTAGTAATAGCACACTGTATGGTCCAGAAATACGCGTATTACACATTAATTATTTTGCATGCATATTTATGTAGGTGAACCACATGGGTCATTTCCTTCTCACTCACCTCCTCCTCCCATCCCTCCAAAAGGCCGCTCCCAGCCGAATCGTAAATGTCTCCAGCTTGGCCCACACACGAGGCCGAATCAATTTCGAGGACTTGAACTCTGAAAAGGAATACGATCCGGGGGCGGCGTACAATCAGAGCAAGCTTGCCAATGTCCTTTTCACTAAAGAATTGGCCAAGAGGTTGCAAGGTGAGCAATCTCATAATGAGCATGCAAGTGCTTATCTGACTTTGATCTATATGCGTGTGAACATATGTATGTAGGAACCGGCGTCACTACAAACGCACTCCATCCGGGTATTGTTAAAACAGAGATTGGTCGTCACATGGGGCTCGAGAGTAGCATCATGGCCTCCATCTTTGTGAAACCACTGCTCAGCTTTTTTCTCAAGAGTCCTGAGCAAGGGGCCCTAACCACCCTATTCGTCGCGCTGGACCCTTCCCTGGAGAAAGTGTCGGGAAAGTATTTCAGGTGCGGTGAAATAAACCATCGAATAGCCATTCACATTGGGTATAATGTTGTTCTTCTCATCGCAGTGACTGCCGTGAGACGAAGGTGGCCCCAGCGGGGGAGGATGCCGCAGTAGCGAGGCGTTTGTGGGTGACGAGTGAGCGGTGGACGGGGATTCAAGAGAACGCTTCATTGGAAGCTGCTGCGCCCTGCTAATGTTCTTACCGCGCCTTCATATTTAATAAGTATATTTAACAATATGTGAGAGCACAGAGGAAACAGAAATGATCTTGGGCGGAAAAAATGTAAGCCCTCCAGGCAAGAAGTGGTCGTCGCAGGCTATTTAGTTGTTGCAATAAATCATGACAAGAGAGATTCACAGTTTTTGCTCGTTGGTCTTCAAATGATGAAGCCTCTCATTCTATCCACACAGTGCGTACAAGGAAAATGATAATAACACAACGAACTTCATCTCGCAGTGAATGACATTGTTGCATCTCTCTCTATTGCGTGGTTTGTGCGTGAAGAATGGGAGTGCAGATTAAAATTAAAGAGGTGCAGGATTTTTGGAGAGTCGTGCGAACTGTTAGTTTGATCCATACTTGGCACGATGATGCTGGTTGTTGTGTATGTGGGTAGCAGCCTTTGTATACAACCAATATGCATGCGTACATGGGGATGGGGGAGGAAATGTAAATTATTGAAGCTACAGGTGTGATAGTAATCGAGTGGTACTGAAAGCGGAACCGTAACGCACCTTGGCTCCGGAAACGACTCCCCAAAAAATCTCTTGCTTGGTATCCAGGTAGCGGAGCGTAAACAAAGTGGAATTGATGGATACATAAATATTTGTGGAAGCATAAACTCGCATGTGGCAGGTGTAAATTGAGAAGAATAGAGTGGTCACTTGTTATTTATTTACGGCCATGGTCATCTGAAACTGCTACTGCTGGTGTTTTATTGGTTGGTTAGACAGGTTGGTTATTTATTCTTCAGAGTGACTCGGGGTGACATGGAGGGCATGTGAGGACCACGGAAATCATGGCAGCCTTGGACGCAATTATTCGTGAGTATGTGAGAGCCGAGTTGGTGACGACTAATAATGACAACAATCTCACTTCCGTGGAGGGCAGCAACACTAACTATGTAAAAGAGCTGCATGAATGGTGAGTTTCCTGCTAGTAACTTTAAGTAGTACGGTCAGGCCTGTCGCGCCTCTCCACCCTAATGCAACGAAGCAACCCCCAAATTTTGGTCGTTCATGTACTACATGACTCCAACCCCACGTGGGAGCAATCATAAGGGTTCGTATTTTTGAAGTTGCTTCCAAAAATTATATAAAATACGAACCCTTATGATTGCTCCCACGTGGGGTTTGAGTCATGTAGTACATGAACGACCAAAATTTGGGGGTTGCTTCGTTGCATTAGGGTGGAGAGGCGCGACAGGCCTGAGTACGGTAACCGAATGTATTCTTCCCCTGATAGCTTGGAGCGTCGGGGCGTGATGCGCGAACTGCAGGCCTTTCTGCGACAAAAGTTGGTCTTTCTTCTGGGTGAGAAGTGGCCTCACCTCGTGTCACGTGATGGTGGTGGGGGTGGAACCGTCATCAGTCCCACCGTCCTCCCTCTTTTCCTGGACTTTCTCCGTTCCCGAAAGCTGCTCTTCACCCTCTCTGTCCTTGCTGGGGAGCTGGGCCTTCAACCAGGTTCCAATAACACCCATTTTCCCATGCCCACTCATGTTTCACCACAAAAATATTTTATCATTGACGAAAAAACATTTTAACGGGAAAAACTCCCGAAAATCTATGTTTTAAATATTTCGTAAATGGCACTTTTACAACTATTTAAATTTCGCAACTTGTCCTACATAAATATACCACATATGTACACATGCTTAGTCGTGTACACATGCTTCGTGCTTTTGATTCGATATCCCACAAGCTTTTAATTGATAAATTGCGTCACATTTATCATTTCCCAGAATACCTTATAGTCATAATTTCGGATTACCTGAAAAACAGACACATTAAAATTAAACTAGGGAACTTTATATCTGACTCTTTCCCTATATATGCATCTGTCCCCCAAGGGTCAAAAATTGGACCAATTCTATTTAATTTATTTATATTTATATTTAATTTAAACTTGAAGGTCACAAGGATGTATTTGCTGATGATATTTCGTCATTAGTGTCCCATAAAAACTTTGACACACTTCAAAAAATAGCAATTGAAAGGATTGAAATCCTGCATGCATGGTGTAACTTAAACTGCATGAAAATAAACTGGACTAAGTCCCATTTTATGATTTTTAGAAATAGTCGCACGAAAAAAATACCCCATTTGGATTCAATAAAAACGGTAAATTTTGAAATAACCAGGGTCTCTGAATTTAAATATTTAGGGGTCTGGTTAGATGAGGAGTTAAGGTTCGACGTGCATGCAGATAAAATTATTAACAAAATTACACCTCGTATTCATTATCTGCTGAAACTCAAAAGGAAAATTCCTACCGATAAGTTTCATCTAATCTTCAACGCAATTGTAATGTCTTGTCTTGAATATGGTATTCAAATATGGGCTGGATCTTCCAGTACCACTTTAACACGCGTCCAAAAAGTCGTAAATAACTGTCTCAGATCTTGGGTTTCTCCACGTATTATTAACATAAATGTATTATATGAAATGTTTAATTTACTTAAGTTAGATGAGTACCCAAACTACTATCTTTCCCTTTTTGCTAAAAGTTTTACAAATGATTATAAAATATATATTCCTAAATTACTTCAAAATTTTGTTACTATTCATGGATCGGTTCATGAAACAAGGTCCACAAATTGTTTCGTTATTCCACCACACAAAACTGTGCTCTTTGAAAAAAGTGTTAAATATAGGTTAATAAAATTTTGGAATGAACTACCAAATGAAATTAAAGATGAAAAAAATCTTGATGTCTTCAAATTCAAGTTGACGGCGTATATTTTAAAAAGGAGATGTTAATCTTAAGCTTGAAATTAAATATACTACAAATTAAGTATTTAGTTAAATGTCAATGGTTGGAAATCAGCATGTTATCACGTTGTTACCTTTTGACAATAAAGACTTATTATTATTATTATTATATGGTCATGGCTTGTTTTGGTATTGACGCAGATGACGCCTCGGCCTCTACGCCCTTTGGGAAGGTGGGCTGTTCCGAAGCGGAGGAATTGCTCGAGGGGTGTGGTCTGCCCAGAGACTCTCCTGGAAGCCGGGCAGCCCTCCGCAAGTATTGTGAGGAGCAAGAGGGGAGGAACGTGTCCCTCTTGGAGTGTGGTCTAGAACAGCTCGTCAAGGAACAAAAGGACAGCGTATCATCTGAGAGGAGAAGAGATGCTGATTGTGAGGACGACAACCTGGTCTCGTCAAGTTATCAGAAACCTTGCCACGTCCGGTCCAAAGGGATTGAAGAGGTGGTTTTCGCTAGAAACAGCACAGACAAGGTGAAAGCTGGCGTGGAAGAACGTTTGCACGCTATTCAAATAGGGCTGGAAAAGGACAAAAATATCCAACTTCAAATGGCTATCAACAAGTACTTACAATTAAATTGACACGCATCCCTTCTCACACCAATTTTTGTTAATTTTTCCATTTGATTCGATCAGTTTTCGAGAGAAGGAGGAGGCCAAGATCCGCCAAGAGCTGGAGACGCGAATGGAGTTTGAATTGCTGTCGAAGGAAAAGGAGCTGCTGAGCGTGGCCAAGGAACGGGCTGAGGTATTTAGAGAAGCGTTAGCTGCAGAAAAGGCGGCCTGGGAGGAGGAAAAAGAACGGGAGGAGAGGAGGTTGGCAGAAAGGAGAAAGAAACAACTGGACCAAGAGAAGGAAGAGGCGAAAACTGCGAGGTCACCCAGACCACGGCCAACAGAAATAGAAAGTGCTAAGAGCCAAGAACTTTTACCCACCAGAGACTACCAGCACTACCCAGTTCCCCCTCCAAATAACAGAAGAGACCCGATTTCGGAGATGGATCGAGACAAGATTGCGTTTCTCCAGTACAATTTGGAGCAACAAAGTCAAGAAATCCGAGACTTGAGGCAACAGCTCCATGGAACGACCAATTTACAGCAAGCACCCCCACCATCTACATCCTCTCTGACCGACCTTGTTCATTTTCTGAGCGCTTCCAAGAAGCGGTGCCTCGTCATTGAGGAGGAGTCTCGACGGGTGGACTCGAAACTGACGGAACTCAGAGCGAGTCGGAGCAAACCCCTCCCTCTGGATCTCAAGAATCGTCGCCCAACACAAGCAGCACAAGCAGCGTCGACTCTCATCTCACGACTTTCACTCCTGAACCCACCCTTGCTGCACCCCGTAATCACTCCGTTGAACATTCCCCTTCTCCCTCCCTCTTTCTACCAACTTTCAAGTAGTAACAACAAGGTCCCAACCCCTGCACAAACTCCAACCAGGTCTAACCACCCCCAAGAAACGCCAAAGTCTCCCAAAAAGGTATCAGCAGATTTGTCACCAATCAGTCAGAAATCGGTGACCTCTTTACCAGAAAACTCATCCGCTCTCACTAAAGTGCAGAATGAGTTCAAGCTTGCCAAGGCATTGAGTGGGGGTGCTCTCTCGTTTGAGAAAGTGTTGACCTCGTCCTCAGAGGCAGAAGAGCTGACCCCCAAAAAATCTCCACAACAAAGCAGCACTGCGAGATTAATGAAGTCTCCTCCACCCCATTCAGCCCAATCCACCTCGACGAGCGCAATCAGACGAAGAATCAGTTTCAGCGATGACAATCGAGTAGAAAATGATGACGACCATGATAAGGGAGAGGAACCCGTCAAACTGCTCCCGGACAATGACATCAACACAAACTCGGAGAGAAGTTTGTCCATCTCGCAACTCTCTGGGCCCAAGAGCAGAGGAGGAGGCGATGACTCTGACTTTTGGAACCTCTAATTATGCCGGTGTACATACAAAGTGCTGAGAGAAAGCAATTAATTAGACGCATGCATATTAGATATGTGTTCAACTTGTAATTTAATCATGTTGTACGTAAAAGCGTTCCTCCTTCCCGTTGTTGAGAAGGTCACACATTCAATAATAATAATAAATAACAGTTCGGTTTGTCTTCTTTAACAACAAGGATTGACGGCGACAAGGCTGATAATTGTTTAATCATAATGATAACAGCAAGTGTGGTTTTTTATTGAACACTTGGAACAATTATATTAAGAAATTATGGAAAGGTTCTCGCTTTCTCTCTCGCTCTTATTGTTCGTTCGTGGTCACGCTGATCCTGCTGCTACATATACGACTGCGGTAACTGCGTTGTAAAGAAGAGGAGGAAGAAGGAGAAGACGTGTGATGTTGTTTAATGATGATGGAATAAACTGAGCAGAAGGAGAAGAAGTAATTGTACGAGAGCAATAACTTTATACGCACGTATATATGTATGTAGTTTCGTAAATCTAAAGTTAAAATGCTACTGTGGATCACGCCGTGGAGAGTGGGATTTCGGGTTCGTTATTATTTGCTTGTGGATGTGGTGGGGGTCTCCCGATCCCAATCCCCAAAGTTATGGAAGGTCGTCTGCTAGCGTCCTGATCTTGGAGGAGATACACAGGCAAACATCCAGTCTCATCCGTCACCGATATCTCGGGGTAGGGGAATCCAGTCTGAAGAGAGAGAAAATTGTAAGGCTTAATTCATTCCTAAATGTTTAATGGAAATCTGTATCAGAGACTAGAATAGAGGAATGTCCTTACCGTGGGGTCTATCTGTTTAAGAACAGCGTGCTCCTGAATCATTGCGAGCTGCTGTTGTTGTGCGAAGGGGCTGGGTGGCCCAGGACCGTAGAGGTGAAGCCCTTGCAACCCTTGAGAAATATCGGGTGGAAGGGGGGATACGGAATGCGGGATCAAAGGCGAATCTAGAGGTTGGAATAATCTGACAGGGGATGAGGGCGACGAGGAGGTCGCAGAGTGGCGTCGGTCGTCTCGCTATAGCACATCAATGCAGATTAATCAATGTGTGTGTGGTTTACTGAAATTGAACAGAGTTATTTTTTTTGCAAGTGCATACCATGCCCGCCTGCATCTTTGCTAGTCTAGGAGAGGATGGACATGTTCCCTCGCTACCTCGCCGTACAGGGGAATACCTTTCACAGTTCATGTGGCACAGCTCCTTGTACGACTCACGACCTGTGCCCAAAAACCACAAACACAACAATATCAACACAACATGTACCACGAGCTCACTGTTTCCACTGTATTTGGTCGCTTAGCGTCGAGGTCAAAAGAAAAAAAGGAACAGCCAGATAAGAAAATCAAGAAAACAAATTCTAAATAAAAGGATTAAAATAAAACAAATGATAAAAAAACCTTGGGGAAATAGTCTGTATCGTCGCGGGTTTGGTTGTATTCTGGAGAGGGTGTGGTGGAAGAGGCGTCTAGAGTGCGAGGGGTAAGGAATCATTCCTCCAGCTCCAGCCTGGCTCGACCCCGTGTAGCCTCCACTCATAGGATAGGAGGGAGGGCCCATGTATAAACGGTGTGACTCCGGGTCAACCACTTTGTTCAAACGTAGAAGGAGGAAAAGGTAACAAATAAAGTGAATAACAAAAAAAATTAAAACAGTAATCGATGAACGTCAAAAAATTAGTTAACACGAAAGACTGATAAGCTTTGTATGCATGCAACTGCACAAAATTTAAGTATTCATATGGAATATGAAGGACCTACCTGGGGGCCTTTCGACCTGGGAAATAACAAAAAAAAATATTAATTTCTTGTGCAAAAATTCTACATTTGCAGCCTTTAATGTTGCACACTTCTGAACGCTAGGTACCCTTAGTACGAAATTATAACCCCTTTTCAACTACTAATTCAATAATTGTCATATTTACCACTGTGATCAGGCCTGTACGGCGACTCCTGCCACGGAATTCTTCTTCTGGCGTGGTTGCGTAAGTTGCGTCACGACGAAGCACACCCGTCGATAATTGCTCGCGAGAGGAGGGATGACTCCAGCCACCATCACAAACTGGGGGTGGTTGTTTGTCCTTCTGCTGAAGATTAGCACCACCATCTGAGGCCCGACGACCAAACCCAGATGCTATAGTGTTTTTAAATAAATAATGGATTTATGAAATTAGCAGAAATTGAATGCAGATTAAAAGTAATAATCTGTGAGTGAGATTCTTTACAGATTGACTCACTGTTCTCCATGCTCGGTGGTGGTTTCAACAAGTGTTGATCCTTAACGCTTTCAACTAGCGGAATCTGATCATCATTCATTCGAGTGACGTTAACAGGAAGGCCCTGAAAGGAAGTACACCACACACGTTACATGCATAAAAAATAAACAAGAAAATTGCCAGAGAAAGCCGAGACAAGATAAAATGTAGTTTTTTAAATTTTGTTCGTCTTACTTGAGGTAGATCGACAGTATGACGTCGTCCTTGGTGAGATTGAGTTTCTTGTCTTGGTAAAATGTCTTGTGCTCTTCCTTCTACACGCATCTCGTCAAACTAGAAGAATCACACACAATGCACAGATTCAAGTTATTCGGAAAATTGTACGAAAAGAGAAGTAGTAGAAGTAGTGACTTTACCTTCTCGTAAATCTGCGAGTCGTTGAGGAAGAGGTGGATTTCTGGCATTTGTGGGTCGACTCTCTCCACGACGCCCGTCGTGATTGAAGCTTTCCTTTGGACGGGGTGGTGAAGGGTGAAATAGGTCGGGCTGGGGGATTCCTGCTCTGTCAGTTTCTCGTGCAGGAGGAGGTTGTATATTGCACAGATGTGGTCAAACCGCTCCTCCTGGATGGACTGAAGGATTGCGTCCTTGGTCAGGCCGGGGAGACACGCCATCTGGTCTATTATTGACTCGTCCAAGCACAAAGAAGGCTTATCCTCGTACCGGATGGGTGTCGCTCCATTCTAGCAAAAAAATGACCGTATTTCGTAAAGCTTTATGAGTTGCACCCAAACCCATCACAACAACATCAATATCATGCGCGCATGTATGAACTGTTGAGCATACCAAAACGTGACCTGCTATCCACTTGTGAGCGAAAATCTGAGGAATGTTCAGTCTTTTGGAGCTATCGACCTGAATTTAAGCAAATGTTAGTTAATACTGTCATCCATAGGAGTTGTTCTTTACTGTAAAGCTTACTAACCACGAGCATATGTCGTATCAAACTTTCGCAGGCGGTAGACCTGGTTTCACACAGAGAAACAAAGGCATCATCATTGGCACCCCATTTGGAGCTCGCAGACATACTAGCCGTTAACTCCAATGCAAAATACTTACATGAAAAATGGAATGCGGAATTTCCCAGAAGTCACTCGATTTCGAAGGCTCTGAAGCGTTGAGCCTTTTGAAATATATTTACAAATTTAGATATTGTGCCAGTTTGTCTTTCGAAAAAGTTATATATAACAAAAACACCTACCGTCGAAAGGTAAAGCACCACAAACTAACACATAAAGAACTACGCCCAGACTCTGTAAAATAAATTTACATTTACATTTACAAGATCATTGGGACAGATTTAGGGAGAAGACGAAGGGGACAGACGTACGTACGTACCCATATATCCGCCCTCGGGCCGTTATAGCTCTTGCCCTCAAAGAGCTCCGGAGCAGCATATGGAGGGGAACCACACCTAAGGTCACAATAACTGCATATAAATGGGCGAAGTACTAATGATAAATAATCTTAAATTTATATTCAAAAGCTAAAAATTGGTCATATAGGTCATATCATCAAAACACTATAATACATATCTAAACATATATATAAACATATATATTTGGTAACAACATACCATGTTGAAAGCAAATCCCCCTCCTTGTACTCGTTACAAAATCCGAAATCTATGCCGAAAGAAAGTAAATAACAGAGCCATCAATGCATTGCATATGTACATATTGTTGCATCTTGCACTCGAGGTAGCTATTTAGTACCTGCTAATTTGATATTGTTGTTTCTATCGAGGAGTAAATTTTCCGCTTTGAGATCACGATGAACAACGCCTTCGGTGTGGCAGTAGTGCACAGCATGAAGGATTTGGGTGAAGAGCCGCCGTGCCTGTAACCGTGCATTCAATCTTTGTTTAATGCTCAACGTATAATAAAATTTCAGTTACACTCGCCTCATCCTCACTCATCCGCCCATTCATCACGAGGAAATCTGAAAGAAGAGAAAGTCGTCAGACCACAACCATTCCTACTCATCTTTCGCATACGGAGATGACTCAGAGAGTGAAAAACTGAGTGAAGGCCTTGCACTGCATTTGCCAATATCTCACCAAAGATTTCTCCCCGACTCGCATACTCAGTCACGAGGTAGATAACTTTCTCCGTCTCCATCACCTGCAACAGAAAGAGAGAGTTGAGACGACTGCATGCTTGTCGTGGTGATGGTGGTGAACATGACCATGAATGATTTCTCTCCTCCTTTTTTCTAACCCTCTCTAGAAGAGCTGCATGAGGAGCTGGATGAATTACCTGGTAGAGTCGAATAATGTGAGGATGGTGAAGTCTTCGCATAACATGAATCTCTCGAAACACCTTCTTCAAGTTCTCTGGAGTCAACTTGGTCTTGTCCACGATCTTGATGGCCACCTGCAACACACCACATTCTATCATACTTCATCCTAAAAAGTAGTGTATGTGTATAAATAATACGCTCCATGTACGATCAATTCGGAGGGTTCGATGGGATCGATATCGAGTACGTAGTATCGTGTCGCAATGTGGAATTAATTAATTAGTATTCATCCAGTAGTTGGTCAACCACATCGTAGCGAATAATATGCAAATTAAAAGCCATGCTCATCTCATCTCGTCTCATTAGAATAACAGCAATAATGATGTCCGCTACAAGGGTTACAATCCACAGGACGAGAGATGGAGAAGACAGTCACTTTCACTTTCATCAGTCCCATGGCTGGCTGTGCGACGAAAGGGTGATGATTGATGAAGCATGTAATTTTGACATTACTTGGTTGAGCGAAAGAGGAGTTAATTGCAGAAGGTGAGATGATGATGAGTCAAGGTTCACCCACCGAATGCATACTCGTGCTCATGGTCGTGGTCGTGTTGCTAGCAAGTCCGTCCCGAAGGAGGAAGGAAAAGCCGCATGGAAAGGAAACTGACGCAAGCAAGTGAATGAAGCAACGTACGTACATGCTTACATACGTACGTACGTACATGCAAGACGGGATAGAGGGAAAGTAAGGCAAAAGCCGGTCTCTGCTGCTGCTGCAAGGGAGCAGTCATAAGCCCACATTCCAAACGGGGGCTACCCGGTAGCCACGGCCAGTCCTTACGACCACGGCGACTCTGGATGGATGAGCCCCAAGTGAGTCCGGAGCATGGTTCGGGAGCAGGTGGTTGGGACTCGGATTTGCGTCACATCTAGTCACACGGACGTCATTCCAAAACAAAGTCTGAGAAATATCCAACAACCAACTCCATTTCACTGTGAGAAAGAGAAACTCTGGCTGCCGACGATGCCTATCTATCTACCTGCATGCCATGCACAACACACGCATCCACACATCACCTTCGTCAACTCAAAAATGCCAATGTCAGAGAAAGAGAGGGAGGGAAATGAGGGAATGAATACCAGGACCGCGTGTGTTTCTCTCAGGCCGCTGCTTGATAGGCATGGAACGTCCAACAACTTTCCTCAGCAGGCACTTTCACCAGTAACTAGCCGTCATCCAAATGCCTAGTCCATCACAAATGCATCATCGCCAACTTTTAAATCTCAACTCAGCATCAACCGACCGACTGGATGGAGAGATGGATGGAGACTATGGAGAGGTCGGGACGAGGAGATGAAAACAGAGAAAGTCGTGTGTTGTGAACTTGAAGCCTCTTTTGATCCATCCAACAAGCATGAAACAACATGAAACAAAGATTCGATAACGCAAAGTGGAGCCACATACACACATACGAGTGGAAGTATATTCGTAGAAAAGAACGAATGATTAAAGTACGTACGTATGCACATAGGCGGAAGAGCGACATGTATTTTTGACTCATCCTACCAGCTCTCTGCTCTTTGAGACCTCCGGTGAAGCGGAAGTAAAGGAAGCAAATCAAATCATAGGGCTTATTAAGCGTGTCCCCCATCGATAATGGTAATGAGGAGAGGATGATGGGAGTACTAGTAGGACAAGGAAATACTACTAATGGCTTCGTTTTATCAATAATTTAATGAGCAGCCAACAACCGGTGGAAGGGAAGGAAAGAACGAGGAGAAAGAAGAAAATGCCAAAGTCCACCACGCTGGTTGATATGACTGGACAAAATGGAATAGAATTGGATTATAGCCAGTCCTTATTCCCTCTAAAACACTACCCTCTCGCTACATTATTGTCGATTCGTCCTCGGCCATATTATGCAACAACTCTTGCCTGATTCATGTATGTCTACAACAGCCCGATCCCATCCATAATTTACTCTATTCCAGTTAAACATCACGTTGGTCTTGCCGCTCTTATTAATTTGTTAAACTGACGAGTTGACCACAATATGAAATAAATATGCATATATGACCACCGCAGTGAAACAGCCTAGGTCAGGTTTCCATCCACTGAACCACTCTTTTTCCACAATTAAATTGTCATGAAAGCCCACTCACTACTGACGATGCCTAGAATACTCATACATACATCAGTACAACATCATGCGTAATATGCCCTGTCGTCGTCGTTGTTTGTGGTTTGGTTACTTTGGTTGTTGCAGGCTGGCAAGATAGTTGGATAGAGTATGATATATGTATGTCTGGGGAACGATCACTATACACTGCTTCGTGGTTATTTGTCTTATTGTCTTTGGTGGATGGAAAGGCAAATTATGGGTGCTGTTGTCTCCAAAAAGTGAAAGCCAGCATGAATCAGGAATGGTGCATGACGACGGTTGGATTTTAATCGACGACTCCTCAACTTATCAAGCATTCAAAACGGAGAGAAGGAGACTCGCTCTCCGTTTCGTGACTCTCATTTGTATTGCTTTAATAAATCGATATGCTGATTAATATTACATTCGATACTACAATACGATGCGATACTGATGGCAGAGAAGAACTATGGATGCAACACACACATTTTGCAAACAATAACAAAACATAATGGTTGATAATGGGAATTGTAGTAATGGATTTGTGTATGCACGTTACAATTGTATGTGGCGTAGTGGGTCGTTCTCTGGAGAGAGAGAGAGAGAGAGAGAGACGTGTGCAATTTATAGCAATATCTTTTTAGTTACTATTATGTACTATACTATGTATGCGACAACAGCATAACGAACTATTATGCAATTAGCATGCACTCCACTTGAAGGAACAAATGTTCGAAATCACTACATGCGGTGATAAGATAACGAGAACAAAGTGTAGGAGACGAATTATACAAAAAATGATGGATTGGGAGATATGAACCAAGTCTTAAGAATAATTGACAAACAAACGACTAAACCGGTGGACATAAAATGGGGGTACCATGTCACTTAAATTCAGCTCATTACACAAACTAGTGGGTCCCTCGCCCTTATTTGGAGCATTTGTTTGGATTATAATAATGTGAATTGAACTGCTGAATAGTAGGGAGGGGGGAGATAAGCCCAGGGCAGCATCTCAAATGGTGCATATGCTTGTGTTTTGTATGGGAGGGTGGGTGGTTATTGTGGTGCTTATCGTGCTGATAACTGTCGTGGTGGTGGTCTATGCCATTGTGTTGAAAGGTTAAAAACCTACAGCGTGCTTAGCCCGAGTCAGGGTCAGACAGAGTCCGCTTCTAAATAAATTTTTGACAGATCCTTCTAAACAATAATTTGGTCATTATTATGATGATATATGCTCAGATTCGTACGCAAATGTGATGAATTCCCCGAATATCAGTTTTTTACGACTATTCCCAATATTCGGCACTAACGACCCCGCTCGACCTATATCACCCCCACCATCAACCACTTGACCCATTTTTCTGATCTTAAAATTTACCTCCTCGTTCGCCCCATGCGTACTAAGTTTCAAGTCGATAGGATTAGTTTACTACAGTTATCGGACATGATGACGGACAGACATTGATGGTTCCATAAGCCCTGACTATGGCTAAAAATTGATTTATATAAGAGCTGTAAGTCGAGCAGATAATCCAGTCCTACTCAAATTGGTCTTTGGTCTGGACAAAGAAAGACACCACAAATGTTGAAAAGAATGATCCACTTCCACTCCCCCATAACGAAACATCATCGGCTACATGCCATTGGTGTGAATATATGAACGAGATGAATGCATATGCAATAATAGGCATTAGTGATATGTGAGGAGAGATGAGCTATGCAAGTGAACAAGCCAGCAAAAAACTTGAGCCACACTTGACTCCCTTGAGTAAAAAACGCTTAAAAAATAATAACAACATTCAACCAAGGCAAAAGGATGCATGGATGGATAAGCAATATGCATAATATGTACATACGCGGTGGGTCGGTGGTGGTGATCTAATAGCCCGATGAATTAAATCTGACTGACTGACTGACTGAGTATTAAAACTAACCTTGGACTTGGTGATGATGTGCGTGGCTAATTTAACAACGGCGAAATTTCCTTTGCCAATCGTCTTCTCCATCTCGTAGTAGCCCACCCGGACCAAACTCTCGACCTTGGTAGCTTCATCCTCATTCATTTTCGATGGGGAAGAAGGGACGGAGAGGGGGTGTGGCTGCGGAGTGACGAAATGGGTTCACGACGAGCAGTCGCCTTCTGGAGGGTGTGGTGGTCTCTTGTTCTCTGCAGACCCACACCCTTCACCCTCCCACCAAGAACAACAATTTTGGTAACAATGAGAGGAGCAAGAACTTGACACAGGTGGAGGGTCACTCATCGAACCACACACTTTTATTCGTCTAGGGTCACAATCTTATAATTGCTTTCTTCTATCCACGCCAAGACGCTGCCACCTTCACTGACACACCGCTGCTGCTGCACTTTCGACGCAATAATACTCCTCTCATAACTGCAAAGCCAACTGACCGATTGTCTGGGATTAAAAAAAAATGACTGGTCGTAATTATTTGTAATTGTCTTCTTCGCTTGAATGGTGGTGACGACGACGACGACGAAATAAAAGTGACTAGATACTTAGTATTATATTATCAACTGCAGGAACGTTAGTAGTAGGAAGTGTGCAGAAGCGGCATACTGATCAGTTCAGATCAGATTGATTTCTGATTCTTTAAATCGTCACATGGCCTATTTTGGTAACGACGAGGACATGTGTAGAGAATCATACTTTCCTTGCGTCCCGTGGACCAAAATTCCAGACCGTACAAGTTATTCATTCCAGGTATCCAGCTCACTGAAAGGAAAGGTATTAATACTTTAAGAAATTGGCCATCAATAAACTAATTCTTTTAATAAAGTCGCTAAAAATATAAAAAGTAAAATTTAGTAGAAGGAAAGAAGCATAACAACCTCAACTGCTCACTTATTACGAATAATAAATGGCAAGTATTTACTTGTCATAAGTATAAGATCATTTAATCTGACTGATTGTTCGTAAAATCTTACCAGGGCTAGATGGCTGATAATTCTTTTTAACTGACTGACGTTCCAGAGAGTAGAGTTAATGTTTTCTTGACACAGCTCAGTCAGCTGGAGACGACACTTCAAGCCAAAAAGAAATTAAACAAACCGAGTGCATAGCCAAAAAGAAGCAATTTCTTGGTGATGTTTGGCTGGCTGGAGGCTGCTGCTGCTGGTGAAAAGTGAGAGATGTGAGCTGGATCTAAGCCTGTTTGTGAATGAAAACACAAACCGTTCGGTCCTGCTGCTCAATACCACTCTCTCTCTCTCTCACATTCTTGTCCAAGTGGAGAAGAAAGCACAGAGGAGTGGGGGCATCCAGTCCTCACGGCGCCTCCAGATGACCCCCACGCTTGTACACCCCATGACGCCAGTAGTGGTCATTCGTCCTGGCTTCACCTCTTCCAAACCGATCACCATTTCCCAGCCAACTTGGACCTCCTTTGTCCTTTATCCACGGTGGGGGGGGGCTATATGCATGGCTTTGAAGTGCAGGTCGGATGGCACGTGTGGGGCACGTTTTACATTTCTTCGTCATCATGAGATAGTGGAGATTGCATTGCAAATCGATGTAGATCGCTTCGCATTCACACATCGCATTAGAGATATTGCAGATTGGTTGCATGATGATTGAGATTTCCATCTCCTCTTTCACATAATATATTCCTCATCATGGAAAAAATGGCAAGTATTGTACATATTTCGTCTTCTTGCTGGACAATGGAAGTTGGAATAGTTTTTGCATCAAATAAAAATGAAAAACACCGCGCATGAAATCTGGATTTGTCTGAATTGGTCTGGATTTTGCAACCTCATTATTATCGCTCCTGGCACTCTGCTGCTGTAATATGTAACTCTATCTCATGCATTTTAGGATCATGATGCTATGAAATCACAGTAACACACAGTAATAAATAACACACGGCACCATACCGATCGAAAATCTTCCACTGCATACTAATATATCAGAGAAGAGAACGATTGCAAACGGAGGACTGGCTGGGACAAAATTTAAATTTTCTCATATCCCATTTACACCACTCCTAAATCATCTCTGCTGCTGGATACTGATCATCATGATGACGATAAATGTGGGTTAAATTATGTTGTAATGAAATTAACGGGCGTTCATACGATTTCACGCTGCTGTTCTCACCTTCTCCACTTCCATACATACATATTATTCTGGGGTACTCGCTGAATCTACACAATGGAAATGCTTGGAGTGGAATAAGCTTGATTTTCCTTCTACCTGTGGCTACCAGCCTAGTTCTCACCCACGGTCATGAACTTGACCCCATCTCCTCCCCACTCTTGAATTGTCCTCCAACTGTACAGATGGGAATAATTAGTACCATTGTGATAGACATGCATGCGCAGTTGTAGCGTTTGGTTAATTAGAAAGGTATGCGAGAGTTTGGTCATGATCTTCACATTGATCATGTCCAATCAAATCCATCAACATGATTATTTAGCACACATTTCTATCTCATGGCATCATATGTCATCTGCACTATGAGTTTCACAGATATGATATGCAAATACTTGTATGCATGCTTGCTTATCCACATTTTCTCCTTATCTGGCTCAGATATCACACATAACACCAAATGTCCATGAGTGCAGGCTTATCGAACCCTTATACATAATTGTGTTGTCAAATCAAACACAACTTGTGTGGAAATACCGCACCGCACAATATGCAATGTTTGTATGTGTCCAAGTTTATGGTCAGACGTGATTCGAGATATGATGTACAGTACACGAAACCACGCTGCAGATGGTCAATGGGGTCATGAACTACGTAATGACAACAATAACAATAAATAGCATAGGCCCAACAATCCAGCCAAGGAAAGTCTCAATCAGACCCACTTGAAAAAAAACGGTGGAATGTCAGAGTCATCATCATGATCCCCATAAATTGCATAAAAGTGGCCACGCGGTCAGGATGAGTAGACCTTATTTGCACTTGATAAGGGCCAAAAATGAGATCTTTTTAAAAGAGGACTTAACTTGTTAAATCTTCACTACATATGCAAGTCTCGAGGGAGGAAAACAGTGAACGTAACGAAAGGAGCTGTAAGTAGAATCTACAGTTTCGACTGCAAAATGAGAATAGCAAAATAGTGCAAAATGAGAATTGCACTGATGATCCTGTATTCGCGACTTCGCGTGGAGCAAGCAGTTTGACTTTTGCTCTCGTTTCCGTTCCTTCCTTTGTCACTCGTTCGTCTTCTTGGTTTCCATCCTAAAATCCATTATTTACATGCATGCCTTACGTAAGTACGTATATAAACTCAACGATCTCCAAAGTAAGTAGCAAAAATTAGTGTTCTTGTTTAATGTAGTAGTTGCTTCCATCCTCAGTTACATATGTTATTGACTTGAGTAATCCCGAAATGTTCAAACCATAAATCAGAAAAGAATCTAGATTCACTAGGCCTAGTCTGGACTGAAGCACGAGAATGAGCGTCGTGGACCGTTGTCCTCCCTCAATTTCAAGTTCATCCCGCAATCGAGGCATGCTCTGGAGTACATCGCTCTGGAGAGCTTCACAACTATTTACACAGCTCTAGATGTTTCATTCTCATGCAAATTCCACCTCTGGCATGGCGTCATCCTCTCCTACGCCTCATTTTCATCACAATGACGACCAGGTAATTATGCAACAGGCAGACATGCTACATGATAGATTCGTATGCACTAAAACTCCACCTCAAAAGGGTCGCACCATGGTCGCACTGAGAAATTGGAAGAAATTAAAGTCCGTACTCCCGATCCTCTTCATCCACCAACGACCGCCTTCACTCGCAGGCTGGCATGATTTCAAACTTGCAAATAGTTTTATGATAAGTAGTTTGATGGACCAAGGAAAAGTGGACATGTGATCAAGTGGATGATATTTCAAGATTGATGTCTTTATTATTATTCAACAGGGCGCACAAAGATTCAAAGTTCACATTTACCATTACTTAATATTCCTTCTTCTTCCATCATGTAGTTGGAATTGTTTACCACCGAGTTGCTAATTAATAATCACTCATCTCGCATGTGTATCTCATTACAATACAATACTAATTTCTCTCTCGCCTCTTGTTACATAAGGAGTAGGATTGCCACAGCACAAGTATTTCTAGGGCCATGCGGAGTGCGTATCAAACTAGATCAGTACAAAAATACTCTGGAAATAGGATTAGCTTTTAAATTCTTAAATATATATTCTCATTATTTATAGGCGGAGTGTAGATCTGGTGGATTATGGTTTATGTATGTATGCATGGTTGTGAGGTGAGTATTTCATTAGCCACAGTTTGATCCCATTCATCCGAGATGAGCGACGCCAAAAGGTGACCAAAATAGCCACGCCACAAAGATTTTGGTTCCGTGTGACAGCATTTCGTCGTCTGGAGTATTGGTCACGATGACCTTCCTCTCGCCACCGCCACCACCACCACCACCATCAGCGCCGATGGTGAGGGCACCATAAAAATGAATACGCATCGAGTTGAAGTGAGGAGTCTGCTGATATTACATATTTATGACGGGCAGGAGCTTAAAGTTTGGTGATAAAAAGTGCCATCTCATTCCAGCATGATTTGCACATTACAAAGTTAGATCCATTCTTCTAATTATAGCTCCTCTTCAATGCGAAATAGATAAATGTGGCAGTGTTGGTTGCTAATTTCATCCCCAAGGTTGTTGTTCATCTGCTGGAGTTCAAGGATGGTTTTGATGGTTGGATATAAAATCTATGTGTACGTGTGTACGCTTCTGCCGTGTGTGGAGGGGGAACGATGAGGACGTCGTCTTATCATTACTCCTATCGTAGCATTATCATTACGTAAACTATAAATGTATAATAATAACAAAACGTAGCACTCGTTACTACTGCGCCGCTTCAACAACTAAACTCTACTAATTCTGGTGCACATTTCCATACAAATAATATGAATGTTTATGAGGTGAGGTGTATGCATGACTATTACGTTTTGCTGCTCTTGGTTGTGGGTGTAACTTTGAAGGTGGGAATGGTGACTGCGTCCCTCCAGCTCAGCGTCGTCGTCGTCGTCCCCTTCATCTTTCTTTTCTCTCGCTCCTCCACTTCGTAGAGACCTGAGGAGAACGCACCGAGCCCACCAAAGGCCTTTTTGTGCCACAGGACGCCACCCCCTTCGCTCCCCACCCGCTTCTTATTCCCTCCGGCGGCGAGGAATAGCCCGAGGAGGATGAGACATGCTGTGAGGGCAGCCACCAGGGTGAGCATGATTCCCACAGTGTTATCCTCACTCTCGAGCAGCCGCTGAGCCGCTATCACGTCCACGTCATCGTCAATCTCGTTGGCCGAGTCTGGCTCCTCCGTAGTCGTCGTACTCGTACTGGTGGTGCTAGTACTGACTTCTACGACGAGTTCTGGTTGTTGTGCCGCAGCCTGGTTGACTAGGCGTTCGTGTGTGAATGTAGAGGTGGCAAAATCTGCCGGGTGAAATACTCCCTTGGCGTCTTCAACTCCAATGGCGTTGGCGATGATGAGGGACTCGAGCCAGAAGGAGACGTCCACTCCGTTGGTTCCAACGAGTCGGAAATTTAGCTGTGTCCGGTCAGGCAGGACTTCGACCTCCACCTTCTTCTCACCCAGTTCTGCACCCAAAACTTGGAGGAGTTGTTGCAACTCGACGCCCAGTTGGACTGGTGGAACGTCCTCCCCTCCAGGCAGGGAAAGAGACACGTTGATCTGCGCAATGAGAGTGGTCTCGCAGGATGTGGTTGCATCCACTCCCTCCATCAACTTCCCAGCCTCGTCCACGCAGAAACAAGGGAAGTCAGAGTCAGATGGTGGGCATTGACGGGGAGTAAATTTCCCAGTTACGCTGTCACAGTGGGGCCCTGTTCCGCTAGGCTCACGCATTTGGATGAGTTCGCATCGGGTGTGGGTGGGAAGGCTGATTCCGGGACGAAGTTTGAGAAATTGGCCAGTAAAGAAGGATTCTGAAGGGGCTATTTCAATCACATCAGCGTCGTCACCTGATGACGCTGTTTTCATCATCGTGGGACTTAATAAGTCTTCGCAGTTGACCTTGTTGCCGTGAAAGTCGGTCAGACTGGCGGTGCAGGAGCAGGGATCGACCGTGCAGAGGAAGTCGTCTAGGTCGTGGCCAGGACAGGTCACGTTGCGACAGGCTTCCGTCCGACTACAGGTCTTCAGTACCCCTGTTTCCAGCTCTTGCTCAATTTGCTCAAATTTTGGGCAGATGACGACGTCCGGACAACGAGACTCGCATTGTTCTCGGCTCATGAAATTGTTGGCGTTCCCACCACAACCCCCGTAATCGAATGGAGTGCATGACTGGGTGGTGGGGTTGAAGTGAAAGCGGAGCATTGAAGCGCGACATGGGCCGGGTTTTAGCGGGAGGTTACAAATGTCGTTTCCTCCTCCTCCTCCTCCCACGCATTGGGAGGAACAGTCTTCGAGGGTCACAAAATTATTCGAGTTTCCCCCACAGCCGCCGTAAATGAATGGTTCACACGTGGCAGAGGTGGAATTGAAGGAGAAGCGCGGAATGGACGCGCGGCAGAGACCGGGGTCGAATGCAGGCTGCGCACAGGCCGGCTCACACCGTACCTTTTCCCCACTGGGCCTACATTGGAGAAGAGAAAAGTGACAATTTTAAGAAATGAATGACAATGACCCAACTGTTCTCGCAATGGAACATTTGTTGACGCTACATCGGTTTAGCTTAGTGACTGGTACCGAAAAATAAATTAAACCGATGTAGCTTGAAGAATAATATCCCCTTGTGAAGAGATAATAAAAAGCTGTGCATTTAGGCCATACTTGTAGAATGAAGGGCTGCACGAGTCACAAACGTCCATAACACACACAGCGTCGGGGTGGAGTGAGCAGGAGGCGTGGAGGCACGTGTCCTTGCACACGGTCGGGGTTTGGTGTGGGTCAGGACAAACCGGACCCTTCATCCACCGTTGGAGCAACGTACCTACAACAGCACACACATCAAGTAATTGTATAATTAGTTTAATATGTAATTCCTTTCTTCCCCTCTTAGCTTTCACGCTTAAAAATGGCATTTGTGAGCATGCACTAATCCCAAGTTTGGACACGAGAAAGGTTTTAGATGTATGTAGAAGCCGCCTAGATTACCGTTAGTGGAGCAGATGACCTTGCCACGAGTGAGCGTCTCTGGGACGGGGGTTCCGTCGGGCGAGACGCACCAGGAAAGCTCTCCTTGAGACTGGACTGGCGAGTAGGTCCCATTCTTCTGACCACACTCTGGGAGAGACACCACCATGGATGGTGGCTCAACCTCAACCGCTTCATCTGAACAGCACGATAGTTTTTAACTTAGGAACATATTTTAGATAGATAGAGCTAAAAGTGGTTAATTGTCACTTACAAACGGGATTGACGAGACTGGGCAATGGAGACCGTTCATTGCTGGTGATCGGAATGCACCTCAGCCCACAGCCTCCTAAACAGCACTTGAGTCCAGTTGGACAGTCCTGGTCAGCATCACACTCGTCCCCACACGACCCGGATAGGAGGGCAAGAAGGGCGAACGGAGATGGTGGGGGGCAGGTTCCCCCACGAAGTCCATTTGTGGCGGAGATGCTGTTGCTAGGATGTGGCAGGATGGACACCAGAATTTCCCTCCGGCTGCTCATTGGCCCATTTTCTTCGGACGAGAATCCATGGGACGACGACTCCATGGCGAGTGAATCCTCAAACTCTTGCTCTTCCAGATCTGAGAGACAAAACATTAAAGGAAATGTGTCTGCAGGAATTTGTGACTTTTTTTATTAGTCGCCTCACCTCTGCGAACCCTGCTTCTCCTCAAAAATGCAAACTCTTCTTCATCCTCTTCTCGTCCTTTGCTTGGTCGTCCCCTTGGTGCGGAAGATGAGGATGGCATGAGGTCAACGAGATCGTCGGAGAGGTAGCCTGGAACCGTGCCGTGACTGCTCCCACTCGTCATCAGGTCCGCCAAAATGTCCGCGATGCTCTTCACGGGGGATGAATGGGGTGCACGGACCATTGGATTCTTAGTCTTCTTTATTGTCTGCGTGTGTCCTCCGTCCTCTTCGGAAGAAGAGGAATCTCCAACGAACGTGACGCTACTGGACATGATCCCCATCATACCGTTGCCCAAAGAGGCCGTAAAGATGGGGCCGGTCCTCATGCTTCTCGATGCCTCCAGTCTGTTTCCTTCTGTCGCCATCCCACTACCACCATCACCACGGTGTAGCAATTCACTGAGGGATCCGAATGGGTTCATCATCATCATCATGGCATCCTCCTCGTCCTCTTGTGATGGCGGCGGAGGGACGGCCATTCCGAAAGAGTAGCCCTGGTTAATCCAAGCCTGCGAGTTCATCACCAAGTTCATCTCTCGGTGACAACTTCCAAGTCCGCTGGAGCAGTCGAGCTCTTGACCCGTGCTTGGAGAGACCCATTTTGGGGTGCAGCCTCCACATGGATTTACCATGCAAAGGGCGTCTGGATATGCGAAGCAGATTTTCGACGAACAAGTCGACTTGGGACATTTGTGTACGGTCACGCCTGCCTCACACACTAAATAATTTTGGAAACAATTATTCATTGGTCATTTAATCAATGAATAATTTCAATTATCGCCTCGGGTTCATAAATGATCTCGTACCCATTTGGTTCTGTGGTGGGAAGGAAGATTCTGGTGTGGACTTCATGGCCCTTCCCCTTCGTGGCTGGCAGTTGGGGACGCCACTGGTCATGCTTCCCTTTAAGGGCTCCCCCTTCTTCTTGTCCACGCACCAACACATCCCGACCTCTTCAAGACACTGGACCGGCTCCCAGTCTCCACTGCGGGAGTCGCATTTTGGGATGTAGCTCATGTGACCATATTTGCCTACCAGCTCTGCATTCTTGCCCCGCATTCGCTCGCAATGGCTGAGAGCTGGGCAAACGGAGAGGCATTCTGCCTTCGAGTTGAACTGGTTGTTGTTTCCCCCACAGCCGAAAAATGGGAATGGTTGACATTCGTTGGAGGAAGTGTTGAAGAACCATCTCGTCGTCGTGGTCATACGTTGGGCGGCCGAAGGAGATTTGCACCCACCCTCGTCCACTGGTTCGAAACAGACTTCCTCTAAAATAGCGGATTCATTCAGTTAGCAGGACTTTTGTGGCAATGAATTTACGTTTGTAAGTAGAAGAGGGATTGGAACTCACTTGGTTTGGGACAACAGACGGCATATTCTCCAAAGGGTGAAATGTTACATTTGTGGGACGAGGGGCAGCCACGACCACCGCTTCGGCAGGACACCCATTCTCCGCTTTCCTCGAACGCGAGGGGACTTCCGAATGGGCAAGGATTGTCGAGGCGTGGGAGGCAGAGTGGGGCTGGTGGACATGGTTCGGAGATACAGTTCAGCTGCACCATGCGACACTCCTCACCTGAAGAACAAACCACCTGGTCACATGGAGATGGTTTACAGTCGCAAAGAGGGCAGCCTGCAGAGTCTAGATTGAGGCCAAACTCGCACTGGAGAGAACAGCGCTTCTGTGGACACTGAGATGGTTCTGAAGAATACAATTTCAAGAGTTAAGATAATTTATATTAATGCTTGCATACAATGTGACGTATGTATGTTTGTGTTTTTACTCTGGCAGTTTGGCAAATTGGGAGATTTCACTCGCGTCCCTTGAATCTCTTCTCCGGCCGAGTCTACGCACCAATTCAGCCCGGAAAAGGACTGGATTCGAACGTATTGGCCGTTGGAGTCACACTCGGGAATGAAGACGCGTCTCGTCGGCATTCCAGATTCACGCGCCTTGTGCTCCAAAATCTCCCTCTGATGTTGGCAGGCTGCGAGTAAAATGAAGATATCTTAAAGGATTAGTGTACAAAAGAGCTTATCGTCCATAGTAATTTTCACCTGTGAGCAAGAGTGGTTCTACACATTGAGTCCCCCCGCAAGAATTGAGACAGCATTTTTTCGACCCTCCTCCGCAATGAGAATCCGTCTCGCACTCGGACTCGCCACACCCATCGACGGGATGGAATGGGAGGAGGTAAGGACACTGACCGGGTTTCGCGTGCTGATGACTCATTGCATGAGCGGACTCGCCAAAGAGGAGCTCGAGCAGGTTGTTGTGGTGCGAGCCATCCGAGGAAGACGAGGCCCTGTTCTCAACAGGCAAGAGGTACGAGTCGTCCTCCTCGTCGTCATCCTGCAAACCGTCCTCCAAGATGGGACAACAAATTCCGGAATCGAGAGCAACCTCGGCGCAAAAGTAGTCGTCCGGACGACTACTATCGTCGTCCTTGTAATTTTTACCTGTGAGCAAGAGTGGTTCTTGTGTGGGCGGTGAGAGAATTTGTTTACTTTTACGAGTGGTAGTGGAATTAATTCACAGCGGAGTGAGTGAGACTGAGATCTGAGACTGAGATTTTGCTGAGATCAGTGAGCTTTGTTGCTGCGTGCAAATACTGATCTCACTCACTCACTCCGCTGTGAATTAATTCCACTACCACTCGTAAAAGTAAACAAATTCTTCTCACCGCCCACACTCTGACCGTGAATAACTTAGTAAAATTAGCATAACTTAAAAGTTCGACATGGCACCAATTATCAGGAAGCTGCGAAAAAGAGTGAAAGGAGCTGAAGCATTCGAAGTGGCAAAAATAAAAAATAAGTACGAGTGCGAAATGTGCGACGAACGTTTTGTGTCTCTATATCTACTTGACATTCATCGAAAAAGACACTTGAATTCGAATTTGAAGAATTCGTTTGTGGCAACTGCAGCAAAACGTTTATCACAGAGAGTAATCTGACAAGTCATCAGTTGACCCATTCCGATGAGAGAAATTTTGCGTGTGTACTTTGTGGGGTAAAGTGTAAAAGGTTTGTCTCTCATTGTTCATGTAATTTCGTATTATTGACTGTTTGATTAACCTAACCATTCTTTGAATAACTTTAGAAATGGTGATCTCCTTCGGCACATGAGGGCACAACATCCCGGATCCAGCCAGATTAAAAGTAATGTTTAGTTAATGTTTTTCTAATTTATAAATTACTACAATAATCTTTATCTACATTTTTGTGTTATGTAGAAACAATGATTAGGCGGCAAAAGTCGTACGACAATTTCGAAGTACAGACTATTGATGGTGAATTGGTGTCGACGTGCATAACTTGCAGATTCGTGGCGTGTAATCAGATGTCCATGCAAACTCATACAAGGAGAGGACACGTCGCCATTCCCACACAAGTTTACGCAGAACGTGATGGTTGCAAAATTGTTCCGAGAGAATTCAGACCTCAAGACTACTATGGTAAACTACCTTTATAAAATGCATACGGTTCCATATATATTTACCTCGTTTTTATTGTTGGTTGGTTGCAGAGAGTAATGGCGGCTTACACAAGATGATAATCAAAATTTGGATGAAGGACAACACGATCGGTCTGAGTATAAGTAAAACTACGTATGGAGACGAGGTTCTTGCCGCCCAGAAAAACAAAAATGACATGAAGAGTGCCGGGCGTAACAACACCACCATGCTGAAGAAGGCTTGCTCGTCGAGGGTCCTCCTCCCAGAAGGTTATGAGGTTGTTTGTGAAAAAACAAGAGTCGTCCCCATCCACCCTTTTCAAGGATCTTTGTGTAGTTCCAACGGGAAGTGGACAGTTCGCAACATTCTTCAAAAAGTGTGCGTGGACACGTTTATGCCCCCAGAAGCTCTCACGTATTTTGAAGAAGATGAACTCGCCATCATCATCAAAGCTGTGGAAGAGTTGAAGAACTCTTTGATTATTGGGGAACGTGAACTAGTCTTCATAGACGAAACAGAGGAAGGAGATCGACCACTGGGCGACCCTATTCTCAGGGCAAAGATTGAAGAAGGGACCTCCAGAATTTGCAAATTGGAGGAAGAGCTGTATCAGGCCTCGCTGCGTGAAGAAAAATTGCTCAAGGAGTTGGAGGATGAGAAACTTAGTCACAACGAGACAAAAAAAAGGTAAGTCAACTCTCCTTATTTTCAACTCTAAAATTAGTAATTCGTATTGTATTCGTTGTAATCGTTGAACTGTATTTGATTAATTAGTTGACGGTGGTGAAACGAGAACGAGCTTTGTTGCTGCGTGCAAATTCTGAAAAGAGGAATTCTGACCGTGTACCCCTCTCAAACGCCACCAACTCGCCGGTGAAGAGGATGAAATGACATAATTTCTTGAAATTATCATTTTTTTTGTGTTCAATCATTAGACATACATAAATTAAAGCATACAAATAAATTGAAATAAATAATGACTCCGTTTCTAATTGAGTAATCGTAGGATAGATAAGTGCATACCTAGTTTTTTGGGTGCAACGAGGACGCAGATGTGAGAGGAGGGACATTGGCCGTCCGGACATTGTAACATCCTCGCCCGTGGGGAACAGCTCAGAGCCGAGTCATTCGAGTCGGAAGAACGGAATGGAGCCCGTCCTCCGGGACATGGGGACACGACCGCGTTCCCACCACCAGGAGATAGCGCTTCCCCATTTGCCAGGGCAGCCAACACTTTCGGGACGCCTTTACACGTGACGAGATAAAATGGCACGATAAGATTTATTGTGTAGGTAAAGAACAAATGTAAATTCTGGAGATTACTGTTTCCACTCACAAAAAGGAAGTGGGGGGCAGTGGTCCTCCACACAATCAATGTCCACCATTTCGCACTGGTCATCCTCGCCACAATTGTGTTTGGATAGGCATGGGTTTTTGCACTCGCAGATTTTGCAGGTGTCGACCCTCTCGTAGCCGTAGTCGCACTCCAGACGACAGTTCATTTCCAGACACTTTGGATTATGGCGTGCGGCGAGGCAGGCCTTCGTCGTCAGGTTGTGGCTCAGTTTGTCCATCCTTGGCGACAAATAATATGACGCAGATATTATTAGACACATGTATAAACTCAAAGCTTATTATTATTGACTATTAGGATTAGTACATTGTGCCCGGAATCTCAGCACCGTGTTCATCCACGCAGGCGCAGTGATCCTGGTCACACTGGATTTCAGAAAACTCGCCATTTTCCTAGGAAAAAGTTAGACAAATGGTCATAATTTCTCATATTTGGCATAGCAAGACGTACATAAATAATAATACCTTGCACTGTGGTTTGCTCTTGGCCATTCTAAACTTGCCCAAAAGTGGGGTGTGAGTATCCACGTCACGAAGATATTGACACACTATAGTAAACATCATATCATAAATCAGTAAACGCCAGCCACACGCATGGACAAAGAGAGGAAAAACTCACTGCTTGGGGTGTTGCTCTTGGTGTGAGGAATGTCTTGGTGGAGCAGTGGGTCCGCGCAAACCGTGCAGTCTCCAGCCGCACAACATTTCATCGACGTGTTGCAGTCGCTGTCTGACCCGCACTTTTTGTGACTCTGAACAAGCTCCAAGCTGTTGTTCGCGGTGGAAGTTGTGGATCCGCTGCAGAGCGTGGGCGCCAGGAAAGGACACATTCCAGGCTTCGTGGGTTCTATAAATGCAGGTGACATGTATGTAGACGTGAAATGGTGAAATGCATTTTTACTGCTAAAAACAAATTAGATTTGTAGCAGAAACTTTTTATCTTTTGAAATTTACAAAAGTATGCACGTGGATATGCTGTGAAGATTATATACCTTAATGCAAAATATTATTTTTTACGACTCTTTCAGTTCTCGACTCTGCATAACTTGAATTTTCTAGTCGTAAAATAACTAGTCGTAAACTTGATGAGAAATTAACTGGCGGATTAAGTACATATTTTAACTGCAGTTTTAACTGCAAACCGATCCGACGGTTGGCTACTCCTTCCTCACTTTCTAATTGGCTGATCCTACAATATACTTATAAGGACTGCATACCTAGACGAGGACTGTTGGGACAACATAGGCCGGCTTTATTGGGTGCGACGAGGACGCAGATGTGGGAGGAGGGGCATGTGGGGGCAGACTGCGAACAGGCAACGACCTGGGCAGACTGGGCATAAGTCAGTGGGGAGCCGAGAGGGCAAGGGTTGACGAAAAGGGAGTCGGATAAGCACGTCGGTTCCAGCGCTTCCCCTCCACGCTCACTCTTGACGAGGACGCAGCCTGAGCCTGAGGGGCATCGGAGGTGGGCGCAGGGACTTTCCATGCAGTCGCACGTGGGGCACGAGTTGCGGTCCGTCTTGAAGCCATACTCGCAGCTGAGATTGGGTGGGCAGATGATGGGGTCGCAGGCTGAGGTCACATACGAGGAGTCGTCCGAACGAGGAGCCCCTGCTGCACAACAAATCGATTTATTAGAAACCCTTCTTACATATGCATTGCATGTCCACTCAAATCGCTCACCTCGGTGTCTGGACGTGGTGGTCGAGAGGGTGGAACAGTTCACGCTTTCCGCAGAGCCGAGCGACTGGGCGAAATTCTTCCCGTCTGGCCCCACGCACCAGCAAACCTTCCCATTCCTAAATAATTGAGTTTATTAATTGATAGTTATTCTCAGCGAGAAAATTATCAGAATGCATGAGTCTCTAAAATAATGCATTTTATCATCCTACCGACTGCACTGCTTGGGAAGAAAGGTCCCACTTTCGTCACACTGCGGGATGTATCCCTTCCCCTCTAGCTCCCTCCCCGACAAAAGTTCTGCAATGTGCTTCTGTTGAAGGCAGGCTGAAATATTTCACAAAGAAGACGTTAAAAAACACAATCTAAATTCAAAGTTAGTTGATCAGTTGTAAAAAAAAGTGGAGCGTGGTGTTACCCGTGGTATTTGCCGGTTTTGAGCACTGCTTCCCACAACCCTGCGTGAAACAGCATTTGTCAAAATCTGGGCAGTCGAGATCATGCCGACATCCGGCGGGGCAGGCTTTGTCCGCCTCCTCCTGGTCGTCCTTGTTGTCCAGCGTAACTCCCACGACGGGACAAGTTCCTGGCTTATCAAAATTCTTGTTGGCCGCACAGCAGACACCATAGTCATTTCCGGCCCCCACGTTGCATTGGAATGCTGCGGGGCATGGGGGACCCGACGGGCCGGACCCACAGAGGAAGGGGGAGCCGAGTTCTGGGATGGTGAGCGGGGCACCAAAGGGACACAAGGAGTCGAGTGAGCGGGGTTGTTTGCACGAGGGTACGGGAGGACATGGTGACGTCGAGCAAGGAGGCTCCACGACCTCACACTCCTCTCCAGAAGGGCATTTCACCTTCGAGCAAAAATTGAGACATTCGCACGTCTCGCAACCGTCTGAATCCAGAGCAAACCCGTGAGGACAGAGCATGCGACAAGTAGGTCCCTCGCATTTTGGGTTACGCCCTACACAACAGCAAATAAATGCTAGTGTTATTTTAATAGAACACTATCCAATGCCAATGAGTTATCTCCATATGAGGGCGTATATACATACGTGAGCAGTTGACTTGTTCCCGTGTGGCTGCCCTCGTGCCGGGGAGTTCGAAACCTTGAGAGTCGACGCAGAAACAGCCGCCCTTTGCAGCAGAACACTGCACTTCTTGGAATTTGCCCGTCTCAGGGTCACAATCCGGCAGCGGCACAGACGCAGCGTCCTCCGGTTCCAAGGAACGTGCTCGACGCTCCGCAAAACTTCGAACCTGCTCACATGCTGCACAAACAGAAAGCCAGTTTTATTACATTTTTGTCAGCCTTGAAATAGGGCCATGACTAAGCAATCGATGGATCCGTATGGATTACAATAATGTGATAGGCTGCACTATTACTCGTATTATTCGAGCAAGTAATCATGCGTCATGCTTTTACAGTTTCACGCAAATGGGAAAAAATGTGTAATTAATTTACGTAAAGTTTCAAATCCAATGCCAATGTCAGCAGTCGTTAGCGAGTAAGTCAGTCAGCGTAAAAAGGGCTGCGCGTGCATATCGGAATCAGTTCCCTCGTACATATGCACACTAAAGACCAACGCCTTCATCAACGCCATGCCAAACCACTTGACGGTATAACAACTCATTTTGCACCATCTAAAACCGAGTAAGAATGTGCAAAGTGGTGGAAACGCGTACATACACGCCTGCACAGGCATTGTTGCACTGCATAAAAGTAAATAAATGTTGCTGGCACGTTCTTCATAATAATAATCATAATATTAAGACAGAAAATTTACTCATGCACAACTCTCGAGTACAAAATTTAGCAGAGCGAAACGTTTTTCCTTTTTGAGCTGCAAAAACGACTCCCCGACCGACTTGACGAGATAAGCTGATTATGAGTGGACCTTCATCTCCTCGTCATGACGTTGTTGGAAACGATGCAGCACAAACAAGGGATGTCAACAGCTTTATGAATTATTTTTTAAATGCTGAGTTTATTCGGTTGAGAAATTGAAGCTAATTTTGCATAATACTTTTTCGATATAATGACTCTGTTTATAATCAAGTGGACGCTATTATGCCGCGAACTGTACATTTTTTGTCGCATTCCATTAGTGCTAAGCAAATCTGTTTCTTATCGGTTCCTCGGCGATAGCAATGTCACGTCCTCCCCAAGGAAAATCTCCTCAATAGCACCAAAGTTTTGAAATCCAAACATCTCGTCTTGTTTTCATTTCAGAGTGAGTGAAATGGTGTCTGCATGTGTGTGGAGTGACACAATTATTATTGCAAAATTTATTTCATCTAAAAAGAATTCGCCATAAAATGAATGACGATGACATTCATTAGCTAACATTTCCTTTACATAAAATTTCATTTTTGAAACCCCAAAATTTAAAAAGTGAAAAAGAATGGTAATTTTTCCCATACAAATCCCAATCTCTCGCAATCAGAATTTTTAATAAGGATCTGGATGATTGATGATGAATGCATTTTGTGTGCACTAAAAAAATGGGAGAATAGAGAAATCATCGTCGTCGTCGTCATTCCTCGAAAGAGCAGCATCAGCAGCAGGATGGTTTTCTGGCGTCAATGGCGTGGTGGTTCGGCTGGGGAGTCGTGATCGTGACTTTAATTCATCGATTGTTTGGATTGAGTGGATTTTCCTTATTCTCCCATTTTATAACCGATTCTTCAAACTCATCTGAGCACTCAGGATTTTATAAGCCGATCTGAATTGATTTACATTTAGAAATAAAAATAAGAAGAGCGAGCGAGTCGAAATCATAAATATAAATAGACGAATAAATCCAAGCAGAAATACTTGAGTGCGAGTGAGTGCGGACAATTTAGAGTGCGCACAATCTTGTACAATGGCCCTGCAGAGGTAGGACAACAATGGAAAGAGAAAATGATCAGCCTTCTCATTTTATTTCTCATTTATTCCGCACGCACGCCAAGCCAGCTAGAAATAGATAAGAAATAATAAAAGCTATCAAAAAAAGTCGACCAATTCAATCGTGCGATTCGATAACAACAATTTGGCAGAAATGGTGAATTGCGAGGGCTCTCGTAAGTCGTTGATGTATTGATGAATGGGTTATGGCATCTCCTCCATTGGTTTTGTTTATCACCGTTTTGTGTGAAAACCTATATACGAATTTCAATGGGGCTGCTTTTGGCTGTGCAGTATCCGAGGAGGCCAATCTGAAGATGACAAAGTGAGATTACGTTCTTCCTCTGCGTACAATTGACAATGGCTGAGCATCGCATTGCTCCTCTGTGGCTGAATGGGAGACCTGGTGCGTGCATGACAATGGCGTGGGAGGGAGGAGGCTGTGCTGCTTAGTGAACCGGTAACTTCCGCCGTTAATTGTTTCCCAGCCAGGATACCGAACCCTTAAATAAATTATGCCCATCATTCCTTTGTTCCTTCCTTTCTAATCAAGACTCGACTTCTGATAACTAACGCCTCGCCTCTTTCTTCACAAGAGATCAAGAAAACGACGACAAAATCTGTCCCAATCTCTGCGCAATACTAATAATTTATTATATTAAGCATGTGCAAAACTTTGTTCAAGTTTTTTGCCCAAAATAAATATGCAAAATAGAAAGTTATTTAGGTACAAAGATAAGTACTACGTATAAGGCATGATTTCCGACCAAACTGAAGCGGCTGCAGCATGTCTTACCAAAATCTTATGTAGATTCTTATGCAGATTCTCTCTGAAAATTAAGTTTGTAACTCTAACTTGCGCTGGGAGAAAAAGCTAAGAAAATTGGTTTTGGCAAGGACCGCTTCGGGGGTATTAATTCAGGTTGGATTTTGAATTGTTCGAGTATGGGTGTGGTATATATGGTATGGCTCATCCCCTAGCGTCGCTTTTTGGTTGGAAATTTCTCCAATTTCATTTCAGAAACTTTTATTACAAGCCGTTAGCATTTGTGTCCCAAGCTTTCTCTTTTGAAATTTTGGTGCATAATACCCCCACCCAACTACATGACTCCCACCGGTCAACTTGGCCGATTTTACTCATCTTCAAATTTAAGTCCCAACTTCATCTAACATGCATGCATGCAAAACTTGAACTCAATCGGTCCACCGCTTTTGCTAAAAATATAAAAGCACGGATCTACTTATGACATTAATTGATATTAATCAGTCGGAATTTTAGACAGTTTAATATTTAGAGTAAAAGTGGATTCTTGAGTAGAGCAAGATGATGGTGATGAGATGCATCACCGCCGCTGCCTCATCAAGCAAAGATTCATTATCAAAATGCTTTAAAATTGTTACGGGCTTTAAGCTTGGTAAATATTTCTCACATGCAACTCCTGCTACACGGCTCATTACCATGCACAACCACAACCGTACGTAGAATTCGTTCTCCTTTTTGGCAATAATTCAGCAACTTTTTTTACAAAAAAAACCGACTGATCGGATGATGACACATGTCAGTCATGTACATAATGACCAATTCTTGTGCGTATAAAATTATGGTGTTTCTTCTATTTTCTAAAAGTCACGCGAATAAGATTTGCACATATGGATTAAGTATGTATTTATGTACGTACGTACGTATGTATGTACGCTGAGCTATGCACAGGAGCCCTTTGAACAAGATGCAGTTATAATAAGTTGAACGCATTAATTACTTATTTAAGCAATACTGATTAAATAAACCACCAGAAAAACAAGTCGTCAAAAAATGCGATAATTATTATATTTCTCTATTTATCCGCCTAGAAAATTAAAGCTACTTTATTACTTATATAACGATAAGTGTATATTATGCAGTTTCGCTCTGCTGAGTTTTTAGGGACCTCCACGGTCCTCCTATTTATTGTTTCCTCTATTGTTGTTTATTATGCATTTAATCATTCACTTCCAACTTACTTACCACCAATCAACAACACTTTACAATACTGACAGAAAAAAACAAGAGTTGTCAGAAAATGAAATTGTATCAAGAGCAACTTTCTTGTTCTTGATGATAATAATAAAATAACAACGCTTATGGTTGATGAATGGATGCCATAATAATGCAGAGATACGTATGTACGTGTGTACAGCAGGAGAGTTGCCTATCCGTTTTTTTATTTTTCTTTGCAGCGACTACACATTTTGTAGCTTAGTTATTTATTTACGAGCTCCCACCAGCATCTCTTGAAAACTATTCGAGTGAGATATGTACAGCTAGATAATTGCAGTTGCAGTGCAGCAGCTATTAAAATTATTAGCCCATTAACTCACCAAAAAGTGGATATGTGAAAAGGATGAATTCTCTCTCATGCTGTGTGCCACTCTCTGCTGCACTCAGCCTCTTATCCTCCCCATTCTCTCCTCTCATGATAACAGCTCTAACAACTCCAATAAATGCCTCGAGTTTGAAAAGGGAACACAAAAAATAAGTCTCACAATTATTATTATTAAACAATCAGAATCATCTCAGTCAGAGTTTGAAAGTTTTATGGAAGCAGAATTCGAAAGATTTAAAACAATATTTGAGGTCTTTGCTGTTAAGTATTGTACAAAAATTTTGCAAACTACGACACGCCACTCAAGAGAATTAGATAGATTTTGACGATGATGATGACACTGTTGAATGAAGCAAAAGAAGGTGCCGTTAAGAGTGGCACTTATTTTTGCCCTACCGATTTTTTCCAATGCTTCATTGCGATTCTTTGATGGATAAGTCTGATGAAGGGGAACAAATAACGAGCAAAAAAGAAGCAGTAATAACGGGAGCCTTGCATTTTTATGTGGTATCCGAGGGTTTGTAAACCACCATCAAGTGAATTCCTATAATAATATATGCAGCAGGGCAGATTTTACGGTGGCGATATTTTTATAAAGATGAGGGAATAAAACTTTTAGCTGCACCGGGAGTGAGATCAGAAGTCGTCGTCGTTGTGGGATAACAATTCCCATCATTTATTTATGACGGTTAATTACGCGTCCTGATTTTTTGTGACTTCATGCAACCAACCAATGAGTCGAGGGGAGTGTGTCTATATTTCAGCTTATTCGAATTGTTTCCTATTGGCACACACACGCATCGATGACATCACCGTTGCACATGACAATCTGACGAAATTTTGTAATCCATGTGCAATTTGGTTCTCACACATCTGCTGCGACTTCATAATTTTAACTGCCCATGTTTAGCAGTCAACATTGCCAATTCCGTTTAGCGGAGAGAAAAATGTGATGATGATGATAACTCCCAAACAAAGCAAAGCAACCTAAACCATATCGTCAATATTTACAGCCGACAACAATAGCTTCGCTTATTTGTAGCTACCACCATCAGCAATCTGCAACAAGTGAGCATTTATTTACTCTACTGAATGCACGTCGTCGTCGTCGTCGTCGTCGTCACTGAGCATGATGCCAACTTTCACTGTAATTCTGTAATGTTCGTCCATATCCACCTCCACCACAACGCCACTCCTGAATTACAGAGTCACATTGTTGTTGCTTAATAGGAGAGAGAGGGAGATTAACTCGCTAACTAACTCACTCATGGCAAAGGAGCAAACAATCCCCAATTTGCGACAAGTGTGCATTTATGTGACCGTGATCGCGGTGTGGATAAACATTATTCAATCCATTCACAATTAAGAGTACAATTGTGGGCCATTCAGAGTTGGAGAGTTGGAGAATGAAGGAAAAATTTAGACGTGGTTTTGCAAATAGCTAATCAACAACAACAGTCGCATAACAAGAACGTACGACAATTCGAGCTTGATGAGCAGCAAAATAAATTCACGACAAGCGTTACGACAACGAAGTGATGATGAACTAACAAAATCACCTAAACCCTGCAGACTAGTACCATTCACATCAAAATGAGGAGAATGGTCACCACTTTATTTTAATACTGACTCAATACTCCTCGTTTCACTCGTCTCAATTTAATAATAATAAAAGCTATAAAAAATAGGAAAATCCAAAATCACGACTTTGCTGGGTCTGTATCAACAATTTGTGTGTGCGATCATCGAATTTGAAAATCGAATGACAAAGGGATGTGAAATTGACGACGACACTAATTGTGGGGACAAGAGGAGATTCTGTGATGCAACTCCGATTGTTGCGATCCTTGATACGCATTAGATTTGGCTGTATAATATGGATACGTGTACATGTTGTGCATATTATGAAAGGTAGGGTTTTACTCAAGATTACTGGGTGAGACACATTCATTGTTGCAGTGAGAAAAGGCCGTGGTGGAAGGATGGATCGCTCCCATATTGTCCTCACTACAAAAGCAGTCGAAACTTTTACTTGTACTCCAATTGTCACTTTGTGTCACTCACGATGTAACAAGCAACTAACTGCGTCACACACTTATGTATTTACTACGTACGTAGTACATATGTGCACATGAGTAGTAGACGAATTAAGGAGGAGGATAAGTACATACGTGAGGTCTGTGCTGTGGGTCGTTTGAGTTACGCAACGTACATAATCAAGTATTAAGGATCATGGATGACTGATCATGATAAGCTCAAGAATTTGGCGAGATGTGGCTTGTTGAATTGGAGGAATGCCTTAACTGCTAGCCCCTGCCCTGCCATCTTATCAATCAACGTCGTCATCATGAGTATGATGAAAGAGGGGGAAGGAGAGGGGAACAATTGGGGGTCAAGTGTCATCCACACTGCAGATACGCATCATTAGTCACGACGCGCGATGACAATGACTCGTTCCCTTTGCTAAATGTCATTGTTCCTCCAACAACGTAACTACATATCTGCACAGCTCATGCGCTCAGTGAAATGTGTGACAAAACAATAGCAATTTTGAAGATGACTTGATCACTTATCCCAAATTATCATCATTATTTCATATATTTCCTCCTTTCCCATTCTGCATAATGTGCATTTACATATGTGCACATCATTTGATTGGTGATAAATTGGTGAGATAAATCAGCGACATTTCTCAATAGCTACTTATCATACGTACCTGTGAACACTGGGATGACACAGACGCGACCACATCCCGTCGAACAGCAGAGCGACTCTCCTGAGGGGATAAAGTTAAGAGTTGGATACTTATTAGGATTACTTCCTCCTCGAAAGATTAGCAAAACTGCCCACATTTGGCCATCTGCATATAATTATAGATCTTGATTACCTGAACACTGCGCATCGTGAGTGCACTGATCGCCTCCCTCGGAACAAAGACGCTGGTCCATCTTCGCATCGGGACATCGTCCTCCCTTTGTCACACCTGCAAAGCACATTGTAATTATAATTAAGATGCAAACTAAATTACTGATTTAAAACTATAGATTGCGAAAAATTGGATTATGTATATGTCGTAGAATCAGGCCCTATTTCTTTCGTCGTAGACTTGAGCGGATCATCCGTCCATCCTCCCATTCTTCTTCCCTATAATCTCTCATTTCACTAATGACTGGTGACGAAATGATAACAATGGGCTGAATTAAGACCACAACTTCAAAACCACCATCATTACTCTTATATGCATGAGACGGGGACCGTGTCAGAAATAAACCACGGGACGTTAGGGCTCAAGAAAGAGAAGAGCAACCAATAATCCTATAATCAATCTTGGCGCAGGTGTAACGGGTCTCAGATGAAATCAAGACGGATGACTCAAAGCATACATAACCAGCCCCATTGTTGTCACTCGTACATATTTACAGCTGCTGCCACGTACAACCAACCACCAAGAAGCTAGAGTCTGCCAAGTAGATGTTATTCTGATTTTTAATATTTATCATGACGATGAGATAACAACCATCTTAATTTTTTTCTAACCATCTTAACGGGGAACAAAATGCTTCTTGCCAGCGCTATCATAATGCAGAAAAAGTGTGTCAATCTCAGAACAACTGAGAGTTTTGCTGCAGAAGAGTTGTGTCGAGAAGAAGATTGTGCAGGAGAATGAATTTGCATCTCAACTTACTTCGAACTAGGTGAGGTTATTGTGCGCCCCTCGCATGTCTTACCCACGATCAAGGAGTAAGTCGATCTTGAATATGAACCAACTCGGGATGTCAGAATGCATGGTTGGGCGTTTCATAATCCTAAAACTAAATAAATCCGGTTGTTGCAGTTGCAATCCTCAGAGTAAAAGAGTTTGATGCAGAAAAAGGCTGAGTGGGATTCGCAGTGAGTAATGGATGAAATGCACCACGTACGTAGTGCGAAGAGGAGAAGACGACGACGATCGTTGCACTTTTTATGCGACGAGAATGGTGTTGTAAACAGGTTATAAGGTCATCAATGGTACTCCATCATCATCATCATCGCCACAAACCACCACCACGATGAGGCGTCGTACTGGTTGAACAGCCATTCGAGGAGATCAACAACAGATCGACTTATTGGTCAACTGATCAGGACTTGCTAAAGAGCCTGAAAAGTTTCTCTTTATGTATTCATTTAGTAGGAATTTCCACAAGCAGTCACATTTGCATATCCCCCATCTTGCACACTCTCTTCTGCTCTTTCCCCTCCCGTAATTATTAAATGATGATGGTCCTGTCATTTGACTAGCAACAACAGTCAGTGGTCAGTGGTACCAGTGTGTCTTGTGGCTTTGTATCATAACTTTTATTTCCTGTGACGACTCTAACAAAACCAAAGGAAGAGTTTATGTCCCTCTGACCACGACGACAACGACACGGTTCTTCACTGTGGTCACCATACAAGTACCCGTGTCGTCAAACTCTCCGAATGATGCGTGCATGCTAAATAATAATTTGCAAGGTATTATAACGCATCCAAATTCAAATTTGCACAGCACATCACGAAGGATCTCATTTCGTCGAGGAGGTGCTGGTGATGGCGGTGAAGAAGAAGATTCGCAGAGATTTAGGATGACCCACATATCTCCTTCTTCATGAAGAAGATGAGAAATTAAGCTTGTTGTTATTATTATGACTTCTTATTGTGATGGGTGGGAGGAGGATCATAATGACAAGATTTGCACACGCACACATATTTTGATGTATGCACGTACATATCCACGCACACAGAGGACTTGCCATGTCAATCTAAGTAATGGCAATAATGGCAATTCTAATTACCATTATAGCTCGACACAACCAAACCTAATAATTTATTATTAGCAGAAGAAGAATGCAATTCAGAACCGTGAACGGAAAATCGTATGAATGGAATGAAGCCATTCGACGACGGTTGATTCATACACAGCCAGTGACACAATTGCTAATTTCTTAAATCTGACAACTGCATTTATATAGTCGACATCCATCCAAGCAGCCTTTATGTAGTGGCAGTAGCAGCAGTGGATCTGAATTAGAGTCGAATTCAACAGTGCAAGTTTGTGACCATGAAAGGAGATGATGAACAAATAATGCGGTCTGCCCTCCTCCTCCTTGATAATGACGACTTGGAATGAATCAGGCATTGTTTGTATGTACATTCTGGTTTTTTGGTCGTTAGGTTGTAGTACTCTGCTATATTCGTGGTGTAATAGGATCAGAGAGCTGTTTGATTGATTGACAATTGGAGGAGGGGAATTGCACCAGATCAGGTCCACTAAACAGCTCAAGGAAGGAGTCGTAATTGCAAATTAAGAACTGACGAGGAGATTCCAAAGACTGAAATTAGCTTCTTGGATAGAAATGTAAAGGCCACCGTGCCACCGCAATTTCAATTCCCTTTTGTGCCCATAATTGCACTAATAACTAATGAAAATGAGGTCGTAATAAATCTAGGAATTTTGATTACTAGATGTGAATTCTCTTACCCGATGAGGATGAGTTTGTGGTGGGGGTGGGTGTGTCCCTGTTGAGGGAGAGAGCAGTGGTGGGAGAGGCGAGGAGGGTGACTAGAAGGACGGCGGTGAGGGACCAAACTCCCACCACCATTGTTGCAAATCCATTCCTCCTGCAAATCAACGTGGACACATTTTAATCTCGCAGTTTTGACTGTGTTATTACGCAATAGCCAAATTAACGATAAATGTATTTTGCAAATAGCATCATCCCCCGCCGCTGCAGGTGACCTAGACCATTTTAATTTGAGGTACAAGAGGCAGAAGACAGATCGACACGCACAATAAAAGATAATAATAATGGGAGAGTGAAAGGGTTAAACTTGATGATCATTTAGCTTCACATTGATTCAATAATTCAATAACGACGACGACATCATGATTTATTTTATTTATTCAGTGTGCATTTGTGCATGCATATTCAGGTTCATCTATGTTTATACACTCACCAAGAAGACGATGTGGTTGAAATATGTACACGCTCTCAGTTTGCCCGTGAGAAAAAAATGCTACACTTCGATCGATGGACTGAGGAGCTGGCCTTTAATTGGACATTCCTATGTACTGAATTATCACCATCGTCCCATATCGTCCTCGTCGTCCACTACTCGTGGCCCTTTAATTTGATTTCTCATTTGGAACGCAATGTCACGATCCACACATAAAATGTACGTTCAGCAACAATGCAGTGACAAAACAACCAACAAACAGTAACAAAACCCTGCGATTCATGGCGTTGATTGGTGGTGGTGAATGTGTCCCTCGTGCAAATAACAATAATCCAAGATTTGTATGGTTAAATAGGAGGGTGAGGAATGGGCATTGGAGGTGAAATAGATTAAACGTGCATAATTATTCCCCCTGCTCGTGATTTGTTGTTCATCAACAGTGACAATTTAATTTAAAATTCGTCACTAATCAATCAGAACATGCAGAAACATTTACAATTGACAAAGACATGCATCAACGAACCAAGTGGACGGATAGAGGTCAAAATAATGGTCGACCGTCGTATTGAAATATAGAAAATAGTTGGTCGTCATCCCCAAGAAGAACAAATTTGCATATATGCTTCTCTTATCGTGATTACGCAAGTAGTGCAAAATGTGTATTAAATCCCCGTCGCATATAATACTCATAAAGAAATTGGTCCAATTTTTATTAGCCATCGTTTTTATGCAAGCTGTAAAACCGCACAGAGTAGCTTGAAAAATATCCACATTAAAATTATCAAGTGGCACGATTTAAATAATATTTTGAGATTTGACACCTGTCTCGAGTGTGAAATATTAAGCTCATTTTACGAGAGTGTGGTTTCACGAGGAGGAAGAGGCTCGTAAACGCAATGCAAAATTGATAGCATTGTTGCGTCACATGCGTACTTTGGAGGGTTTAAGAGATTATCTAGTTGGTATTATTATTAGCACGAGCAGGAACTCTCTCATGCACTTTGCACCATTATTGGTCGTCATAATTCTGATGTAAATTATATCTTCAAGAGTGTGGATGAGGACCATTAGTGCCGAAAGATTTACGATCTCATAATAACCACCACCACTCGGATCAGTCCACGTACATAGTATACCACAACTTAAATATTTCCTCCCTTTTCTCTCTACCTCAAATGCAAAGAGGGCTAAAAACTTGGGAAATAATTGGTCCTTTGGAGAGGATCGAGTTGTTGGAATATGTGGTCGAGTTGCATTGCTATCAAGAACTTTATGCAGTTTATTGCAGCAACACAGCAGGTGGGAATTATGTATAATCATGCAGCAGTCGTCATTGCGTAATCCCGTGGTATGAGAAACTACCTCTTGCACTTAAACCTCGTCGTCAGCAAGAGGGGTGTTATCTCTCTGTATGTCAACATATACAGTATGCTCCCCATCCGATTGGAATGTGAGTGTCGCAAGTGTGGAGGCATAACGAGAGTGAAATGCGTGGTCAAGTCCCTGACTACTCATAACTGAAAGGAGATGAGTTGGTAGGTTGACGTCTGGACTGAGGAGAGTGGGCTGGATTACCCAGTGACCCATATTTCACTCTCATTGTTGTCTTCATTAGCACAACAACAATGGCCAACTTTTAGCTGTCTGGTTCGTCACCATGCACGTCCACCTGCCATTCTGCTCCAATTTCCAGGTGGGCACACTCACACTCGTTCATCCAACAATTGACTCGACAGCACACGTTGTTAATCAAGAGAGCGGGGCAAAGATCTCGACAAGAATGTAACCTCTCTCTCTACCACGACTTCCTCCATTTTATTGGTGGTAGAAATTGTGACGATGGAAAAAATGGGATTGGATGGACTCCAATTGTCAGAGGATGACAACTCACGGACATCATGTGCAGCAATCAGTGGGAAGAGGAGTCCCCATTGTCTTGCCAAGATGATCCAGATCACCCTTCTTATTGTCTTCATACAATACGTAGATGTTTGCCTGCCTGCCTCCTAATTACCCCGTCTGCCTTGATTTGTTCTTGTAAACTATGACATGATGATTCGCTCATCTGTCCATCAAACCACACAACCCGTGCAAAAAGTACAATACACCATTGACAAGTCAATATATGAGATGCATCAAGGAACATTAACACCACGGCACATCCATTTTTTACAACAATTTCACATTTCCACCTGCACAAAACATTACGTACGTATGCACTTTTGCAGATCTAAATATCTAGTGCAGCACATTTTTCTATGGTCATCAGAGAAGAATAATTCTCCATTTAAATTTTGTTCGTCTTCCCCCTGGCTGAACCTTCTAAATCAGCTCTTCATGCAACCACTTGTTGAGTTGTTTTATTATGCTGAGTGATCCAGTTAAAAATCCAGTCAGTCAGAGCATATCCTATTCACTCCTGAATGCAAATAAGCAAACCAATCTTGGGCTTGGGGCTGGAGTACACGATTTTTCTGCTTGGCTCTCATTCTTACTCCACAAGTAATTACAGCCTTAAATATATTAGCCAACCGACCAGGTAGCTCTGCACTGCAACAAGTAACAATTACGACAACTAGATCATTTATTTTGCATAATCTGTGAGACGGATCAGCCCTTGACTTTTGGTCTTCCTACATATTTCGTCCCATTGTGCATGGTGTGTCATAAGTGAGGTGCTTGTTGTTGGGCATTTTTACTCTGGCATGGCAAATTCCAAGCCATGTTTGGAAGATTGAGTGAATTGGGTGAGGTACCACTGCATGGGTGTGGTCACTTATGTCTGCTCTCTCTCCTAAGCACAGGTCGTCGTTGATATCGATATTATTAGCGTGCTTTATTTACCACTACCAAGCAATGGACCAAAATATGCATGCACCTTCGTCGTCGTCGCCACCACCCCTCGTCCTACGACAAATAGCTGCATTCTCCCAACAAAAATCCTCCTCAGCTTCACCACAGAGATAGAAACGGGACTCCCAACGTGGCGTGTAAAACCAATGGCCAGGCATGAAATATATATTTATAAAAGTGTAAAATAATGGGAATCTGGTGCGTGCATGCAAATTGATTCCTTAAATAGGAGTTGAGCAAGGTGTGTAATTGAATCCCATCCACACAAAAAACGAGCTTCTACTCGAGCCAATATTTAAGAAGGCAGCGTAATCTGCATGTTTAAGCTTTCTCTCCAAAAAATCTCTGGCACGAAAATCAAAGAGAAAAAATATCGACTTCTTTATGAAATGAAAGTGTCCACTAGCAGCAGCAGCAGCAGTGCAATTAAGATGCTCGTTTTTTGTGGCGCTTTGTGGGAAGTGTGATTTTTACGGTAAACCCAAAATCACAAGCACAATCCGTTAATTGCATGCACTTTACAATTTTTATTTGTTATCAACATGTCATTTGGTTGGTTGGTTAGTTTGAGGATCTGCATACAGAACGCAGATGAATTTCACACTCGAAGCAAAATTACCGGCTCAAACAGGACTTTTGATCATTAATCAAAAGGTGTGTGTGCATAATGTAAAATGAGCGTCCACCAACAGCCGCTGCACATTGGCTGAGTGCACTTTGCTGCATCATCATAATCAACAATTTATGTCTCCTGATTGAAATTTAAACATGTTTTTAGTCGCACTAATTACTCATTGACCAAGTGAAGGAGACCAAAACACCTGCAAACCAAATAATAATTGAAGCCAACCCATGTTTGGTATTTTTTAGTGGAGAGTGAGTGGAGAATGAATGCCTTTGTACGTAATGGTGTTTGTTGTGCGTACGTACGTATGCAGCATATTGCATTCTGTTTTTTCTTGGCTAGAAGCAAATTGTCACCTCTGCCAGAGAAGGAAGATTGAGAAATGTTGCAAGATAAATATGCACATCTATGTAGAAAAAAAACGTGTGTGTATGCAACAACATTCCGGATGTTGGGTGGGATGGCTAATGAATGACGAGCTGAGTTTGGTGCATAAGACTACTAAATATTTGGCACTTTTCTATTTGACACAGGTACACACCACTGATCCCAATAATTATGCAGGTATGCGCACTCATGCAGATATTCAGAAATCGAATCCTAATATGTGCTCGACAAAATGGGAAGACAAAACTGAAATTTTGTCGTTCTGAGATGAAACTTGTTGCCTATCGTGCATCCCCCACGCCATGTCTTACTCTCTCCAATGCATTATGCCGTCTCAACTCATACTAAACGAAATGTTCTGCTTACACAGATTACATATTTCATTCAAGAGTTGGATATTTGCATTTCTGATGATGGCAAATGGATGTGAGACTTGTGATGAGAAAATGGAGTATGAAATGAAGGCCGGACGGAAGGAGCATGCTGAATTGGTGAGATAGACCGCTAAATAAAATAAATATGCATGCACATACATAGTTCAGCTCATAAGTCGTCATTATTTTTACCCCTTTGATTGTGGGACATTGCAATGGTGGCAATCGAGGAAAAAGTAAAACGCTGAGGAAAAGTAAGCCCATTTAATCTGCTACGGCACACACACACATAAAAGAAAAGTGCAAATATATTTATGAATATTGTGTGGCATACTTAGATAAGAAAACAAAAGTACGGAGCAGCACTACATAGACGACAATATGTAAGTTAGTGGTTTATTGTGCTGAGAAGATGAGCAGCAATAACGTGATGATGATTATGGTCATTATTTTATGCGTGGGGAAACTGAGAGTGAAATGACTGTGACCAACAAACAAGCACGAAGGAAATGCTCCCAACCCTGCCAACAATTCATAACATCCTCAACTTTTATATACATGGATTCATAGTCGGCCCAAGAATTAGGGCAAAATTACTCCACAGAATCTCAAATTATAATACTTGGTTCAGGAATAAGGACTTTACCTGGATTGCTGGATTCGCTCCATTTTTCCACTTTCGACTAAATATTTCCGATTAAAAACTTGTCTCGCACTCTAAAAAGTAAGAAAGTTGGGGCGAGACCAACATTGGGAACAATTCGCTCACGGAGCGTCCCTTTCTGTCCACTTTAGAATCACTTTTCTCCGTGCAACACTTCACTCCACTGAACGGAACTGATTCAAGCACTGGGATTTATTTTTGACCAGCTTTCTCCAGAAGTGTTCAAAGTATGATGATTTAGAGCCCTTTTAGAGATCCGTGTTTGCTGTTCAGATTGGATAAATGGATGGAAATTGGTCGACAAAATTTGGACTGAGGTGAGAGTGGAGTATTAAGTGGGGAACTCGGTCATGATGCTAGTGAGTAAGTGGTCCTTCTTAGGTCGGCGTGGGTCCTTCCCCACAAGCAGCCAGAGAGTAACTAAAAACAACTAAACCAGGCAAAGTGGAGTGAGCGAAATGAGACTACAGCAGCCTCACTGCCGCATGAGGTGAGAAAAAGAAGAAGGATGTTCCTAAGTTGGTTAGTAGTGACTGAGATACTGCTTTAGACGACGTCAACCCCTTCACTTTACGTTACCACCAAAGCAAATGCAATTATGATCAATGCAAGAAGAAGAAGAAGAGGTGAACAACATTTCATACTGCATCTCATCTTCCTCCTACATACTTCCCTACACACAGGTAAGTAAATATGCGTGTGCAGTAGTGTGCACTCATAGTTATGGATCAAATTAACTACAATGTATGCTTATGTGATGACTTTATTCGGCTAAGGACTCATCCTGTCATGTCATAAGTTCGAGTGTATATGTACATATAGCAATTTGCAAGGTTTTCGTTTATTATCACTTCTGGAAATTTGTTACAAATAATTGCTTATTTAAGCTATCAGTGTGCATGGTATCCTGGAGAAAGTTACAAGTTTCTTGGTTTATCAAAAATTACTTGAAGATGAATGAAATCAATCGTGATGATAATTGGCAATGGACACAATTACTTGACATAAAGTATCAAATAATCTTGAAGTCCGTCTCGCACCCTAATTTCTGATAACGCTGCTTCGTACGTCAAATAGTGTGATTGTATAAAGATGTCGTCAAATGGTGATGGTGGTGAAAGTGATAAAAGTTTCCTATACCGCCTTCTCCTCTGGCAGACGTTACGGATGAGGTAGAAATCAAAACGTTAAATCTTGAACGATGTAAATAACTCGCGCCTATAGCGTGCTTCCGGAGGATGCTAACTAATATTAAATATATTCAGAGATCGGGACCAGGCTGGGTGGCAAACAGGATGCGAACCTCGCTGTGTAGATAACTTGGAGGCTCCTCCCTCCCAGCCAGTCCCCCCTCGTCATCAGCAAACCTGCGCCTGTGGAGATCACCGCGACGACGATGCCGGCGCCAAAGAAAAAAGTGCTTCACGCCGCACCGACCGTGATGCAATTTTTTTTAGAGCGTTGCCATCATCTCAAGATCCGTCCAGAGATCTTTCCTCGGTCATCCTCTGGATTGGCTGCATCCTGGTCACTCTGGTCTCAATCTATGTTTCTTACGCTGCTTGTCAACCACTCTTAAAGTCGTGGGCGAGAATGAGTATACCCACAAGCACAAAAATCCCTACCAACCCTTGTGACGATGAAGTGTTGGATGGATTTACACTGTAATCAGGTCGCTTTTATGACAAAATTGTGAATAAATCTGTACTTTTGTGAAATATGTAGAACCCCAATTTTAACAACTTGACAACTATTCCAATTCAATACCCAAGTATTACGTAATCCATCCGTGGTGCATCTCTTCAGCCATTGTCACTTCTCGCCGCGGCCTTGATAGTGTTGGCCGCTTTCTTGACTCTGGGCCAGTTGAGTAAGAGCCATCTTCGCACGTCCTCCAGCCCATCGCCCGTCGTTGCGCTCACTTCCAGGAGCGACACGCGCCTACCACTCTGCGCCAGAATGGTGTCCAGCCTCATCATGAACTTGAGGTAGTTGAGGTTCTTCCGATTTGTGAGGTCCATTTTGGTAAGGAGGATGAGCACCTTGGCCCCCACTAGCTTCTCGTGCGACTGGAAGGTTAAATAATTATCAAGTTGGTCACAAGAACAAGCGAAATTCTTTGATACATACCAACAATTCCATGAGGAGAACGGTTGAAATGGACACTTGGAAAAGGTTGGAGGAGTCGATGACGTACATAATCTGCGACAGGATAGTCATTACTGCTCAATAGTTAATAATTACACAGGTAAGCTAATGTGTCATACGAGTTTGTCTGGAGCAAAATATGAGGGCCAGAGGGGGGCCATGGCGCCTCCAATTTCTTGGATGGAGAGAAAGTCCTTGTCCTCACCACCCCGAGAGGAGGAAGACGTCGCACCGGACCCCTCCGCCACGGGTTTTTTGGGGACACGGATGATGTTGGAGCCTACGGTTTCGACGGTGGAGGTCCCCTCGTTGACCGAGGTGGACTGCAGGCGCTTGAGGAGCAGGGTTTTCCCAGACCCGGTGGGTCCGAGGCAGAGGCAGGCCGCCATTTTACCTTTTGATTTAACCACACCCCCACCCGACTCGCAAACAAGATTCACAAAATGCAAGTGTTGTACAAGCTTAGGAGGAGATCGTTTGTGGTGGCAACGAGAACACGTTGCTGGGTTTGGGGGTTGGGTCGGATTGGGAAAGTTGAGAATTCGGTTAGTCCGGAGAATGCAGAAAATGAAACCCTACGAAATAATGTGAAGTGCATGATATGATTCAATTTGCATATTACACTTATCATAATTCTGCACTGACTACTCAAAAATTGCATTATTATACGAAAAGGAGTGTGTGGTGCGAAGGAGAGTGAAAGTGTGTAGCATAATTGGGCTCATCATCATCCAGGTGAAGGGAATCAGCTTGAGCAGGTGTTTGAGTTGTTCATTGTTCTACTTTACCACACTGTTAAAAATTAATACATTTTACTTATTTATTTTAATTCCAATTTAATTTATGTGCAATCAAGTTAATATTTAATTCCTTCATTAAATTGGTAATTTCAGCTCGAAATTCTTATTCGTATGCCACCAAGTAGAACAAGCGGGATCAGGTTACTTTGTCTTTATCCATTCCAAATTCTATTAATTGTGTCTAGTGCACACAAAATTCACAAAAATACCCAATTTATTTTATAAAAGTACAACGAAATTATAAAGTAATGAAGTGCGCAAAAACGTATTAAGAGATATTTTATTAGAATTACGAAGGAGGAACTACCAACTAACGTTCTCCATAATTTCAAATTAACAAGTACACTAGGCTGTATAACTTTTTGATTACAAATTAAATGGTGAGGATAGATAAAAGCGTATCCCAAACTTAAATTTTATCCTCTTGGTGGGGTGGACGATCTATTTGGAATGTCGTCATTTCCGTCAATCAGCTCCCAAGAGCCTCCCCCACTCGATTCAACATCGGAAGAGGAAGACAGCGAAGAATTTCGAACTCCAGCAGGCCTGAAATTAGACCTCTTGACCAGTGGTACCGTAACGACACAATATTCATTGAGTAAACTGTCCTTATAATTGTTGTTTGTACTGCAGGTGAGCCTTCACCGTTATCCACGCCGAGAAAATCTCCAAAAAAGAACAGGACAGAGTCCTCTTTGGCAGAGAGGTTTGAAGAAAATGGACATATAATAGGAGAGGACGACCACGACCTGGTCTCCACCAAGAACAGTATTTCGAATGGCCATGTCTACAGCAACGAGGGATCTGCTAATGAAAACGCAAGTGTCGATGACGACGACGACTTTGAAGATTGTCTAAACGAGGACGTGGTTAGTATTACCGCTAGTAAAATTGACCCGTCATCAGCACCACACACGGACGGAGTAATCACGAAATCTGAACAATTACAAAGTGCTGTGGGAGTTGGTGACAATTTTGAAGAGGAGGAGGAGGAACGCAATAGTAGTGGTAGTAGTAGCGACATACCATCGGCAGTTGAAGAACATATTGCAGATAAAGCTGCTAGTGATAACTCAAAGTGCAGTGAGAAGGACTCCAGCCGTGACGGAGACGTGTTTCAAGACTTTGCCGTATCAGGTGCTGGTATATCACTAGAAGAGCACATTGAGCCGAAAACATTATCACAACAAGAGGAGGAGGATGGAGGAGGATTTGACGATTTTGCAGCATTTCAAGCTTGTGACAATATGGAGTCCGCTTCAACTGTGGAGGAAGATAGTGGTATGTCGCCGTCTATGAAAACTTCCTACATTGGTTCCCACTCCCTTCAGGAAACAACAACGATGACGGCAGATGTCGAAGAAGAGGAAGGAGACGACGACGATTTTGGAGACTTTTCTAGCAACAGTTTCCAATCTAGTGAAGCTGCAACAATGGTGGCGGATAGTTCTTCACCTACAAAACCTTCCAACAACCATCACCCCCCAGACTCTGGAGTAATAAGGATGAGTAGTGTTGACTCGGAGGATTTTGCTAATTTCACAGACATGCCTTTCACAACGTCAGCAGCATACCATACCAACTTGATGAGTCCTCGGTCTTCTGCAGATTTCACTGCTGCATTAGAATCTAAGTTCGATGCCTTGATTAGAACCGTCATTCCAAAACCCAGCCCTGACGAAGAAGAAGAAGAAGTAGTAGAACAAGACGATGTTGATCGTACTAAACCCCCACAACCATCAAAAATGGAGCAACCCTTTATCCTGATTGAGAAAGAGCTGTCCGACACGAAGGACTACTGTTGGGGACACACTATTGATTTCGAAGATAGTCGATCCCTTCTGCATAAATGGGTCAACAGCTCTTGTCAACAGAAATTGTATGGCAGCCTTAAAATCGATACGAGCACAATCGTAAGTTTTAGCACCAATGCAAAACATCACCTACACGTGTACAAGTGTGTAAAAAATAAATATCTATGTATGATTTGTGTGTGTTTTTGATAGGTGTATACTGAGAAATGGGGTGCAATTGAAGTTCCCCGTTTTGCAGCTAGCATGGTGGAAACGCCACTCCTTCAGCCCCAAGTGGTCAAGATGACCGAGTCACCGGAACGAAGAAATTCCTCTTCGTCAAGAGAAGGTGAGAATTTGGACAATCAATAATTGTTACAATTTATTGTTGTATCATTATTATGGTCCAAGGGAAGAATGTGTTTTGTGAATGAATACTGGTTGAATTTTTACGGTAATTTCTGTGTGCATACATGCAGCACTTCTATGGGATGATTACTGCACTAGCATTTACACAAATTGTAAGAAAATGAATCGTATTTAATATTGTTGACGTTTCTTATTAAACAATAGTTGATAGTACAAAAGCAAGAGAACTATGCAAAATTGTATGCTCAATTTTACCTACATAGTTCTCCTGACTGTTGTGGTATTTAGTGCATGGCAGCATGAGTATTACTCAAAATGAATCAATTGTATCAATCAATTGTACTACTCACTCAACTCAAGTATAGTAATCCAATTTTTGCCTCTTTCCTTTCCAGACAATCCTGTGGTAGTTCCGAACGGCAAACCGCTCAGCATTGAAGCTCAACAAATTATCCAAAAGATTCCAGATATTTCCTACATGACGTCAAAAACGTTAGTGTTTCCGCAAGTAGCAGCCTCGTCGTCGTCCTCCTCCTCCAATTCCTTCTTATAGGTATATTATTATTTAAAGTAGATATGATACGTAAAGTTTGAATGACAGCAAATGGTAAATGTTTTATGTAGACGCGGGTCGACTAGTCATTTATCTATCATGAGTATCATGTTATCATTAGCTAACACGCGTTTGTTGAAGAACAGGTCAGAATGTGAAATAGAAAGAACCAATAGAACAAACAGAGTATACACATTCCCAAGTGACGCAATACTAATAATAACGAACGAACGAAAACTCATCAGTTCATTTTAAATAATACCCATACTTAATTTAAAACTAACCTGTTGTTAAAGGTTGTGATTGTGATAATGCCAAATAAATCTATACGCGAGTGATAATATTATAAAAGATCGAACTATGTATGCTGCGAGTAAGTGAATAAAGAAACGCAGCTCTTTATCTCTACACAAACAAACAGCCTTTCTCTCACAAATTTATTCACACACACCACACACACGAATCTCACACTAAGGTAAATAATAATATAATTATACAAACGGTTAACTTTCATACAATAATTTTGTTTTTCCTTTGGACTGTAAAATGCTTAGAAATTCAATATCCTTATTATCATGACAAAAGTACTCTTTGTTTTTGGGATAAATGCTGATTGATAAAGGTTACACACACATATATAAAAAACAGATTTTTCTATCAGGACAGCTGGACTTGGATTAATTGAGTAAAACGTCTTCACTCGATGAGCTTCTTCTGTTTGAAATACTGTCTGAGATAGAGCACCTGCCAAGTCGCCAAACCTAAGAGACAGAGCATGGAAAATATGGAAAAGTAGAGGACTCGAGAGTTGGTGGACTCGTTTGTATCACGCATCTCCTCCTCCCGAGCTTTCATATAGCCAAAATCCTCGACGATGGACTGCGACAAATCCTCCAAGCGTTTCAACTCCAGTTCCAATGGCTTCAACTTTGCGGCTTCGTCAAACTGGAAAGATACATTGAAATTTTATATTTCTCACATATCTTTAATCGAACAATTTATTATCAAAATTTTGTTCGAACCCCTTCGTAATTCTTTGCTTCAACTCCGTGTTTCGTGCTGAGATAAACCTCCTGTGGAAAACCGTGTTGGCCTGAAATAGAAAATTAACCTTCATGAAGGATGAAGTTCAAAATAATTGAAAAGATTTTGGTATGCACCATACCGTGTGGGACTTTGGAGATGAAACAAATCTCGTAAACTTCATACTCGTCTGTCGTGAAAGTAAATCTCCCTTTTTCGGCATGGTCTTTTTTCGCTGCAAACATTAATTCATACAATTTTATTTTTAATAAGGTTCCGCAAACGGACAAGGCCAAAATGTATCACGATAACACGTCTTGTTGAGATAAACTAAATATACGTAAGTAAATGTGAAAGTGTAAATGTGCTTGCCTAGAAATCCTCCTTTGGAGTCCACCACCTATAGTTGTACACCACATTGTTAATTGTAATCTAATGATATGGTGAACTATTACGAGCGGATATTACGTACATGAAGATCCACCACTTGTCCAGCCACTTCAGAAATCTCATAGTCTCCCGAGACCAACACGTCCTTGTGGACCTCCTCTCGCAAGCATTTTTGTGCATTTGGCTGGAGTTGGAACATGAGGGAGGATCCCGTGTAGGCGGATAAGGCCAACATCAGGCTCAAGTGAAGCCAAACTTCAGCACTACTCGACCACCGCGACTTCATTTTTTATAAGTATAGTAAAGAAGAACGCGGATATGTGAGCACAACTGGAATTTATAACAGACCAAACTCAATTACTCATATTTACTCAGTAATGCAGCGGGTAGCAATTATTTTTTTTGTAGAGTACAAAAAACAACCAGTAGAAAGTGAAAACCTGTAGCTGATTTTTAACAACAAAACCAGCTGGCATTCTTTTAACTATTTTTTAACTAGAGTCACACAAAAGTGGAGAGATAAAATAAGGATTAATTAGGGGATGATATCGACGATAAGTAAAATGATATGTTCTTACCGGGCGAGTTCCAGATTTGCGACGACAAGGATGAAACAAACTGGAACTGGGCGAACTGTGTGAATTGACGTGACCACGAAGATTTATTTCAGGATTGACGAGTTTGAAGTTGGGCCGTCAAGTTCCACATCACCACCAAAGACCAACTTCCCCCAGTCACGGGTCTCTCTTTTTCTTCGTGTTGGAATTGGAAAATGAGACGGGAATTTGAGACTACAAACTTTCTCCAATCCCAATCTTACCCCTGATCTGCAGCAATTTCATGCAACCTGACTCCCATACATATATAATTTCATACACAATTACAACATAATTTCTGAAATACTTATATCCACGCGCGAGGTTATCATGATACATACATTTCCGTCACTTTTGTTGCACCGATGCTAAATGGAAACTCTAGAGAGAACTCCAATTGTTTTAATCATTAAACAAATTATTCGTGATGTGTGGCGGAGGATCAATTATTTAGTCATCTTCCTTATCTCGTGTTGATTCAATTGGGTAATTGGGCGGGGGACAAACTAGGGGACATGGAATATTTCTATAAGTTGGGAATATGTACATATGGCAAGATAAGTGATTGACTCGAGGTTTTCGCAGTTCTACTTAATAATTTATGTTGATGTATTGTGAACAAGACTAATCCACTTCCATCTCCATCACGGGGCACGGAATCATGCAGGTGGTGGGCTAAGAAACAAGGAGAGAAAGAAAGTGTCAGGAGCAGCAGGGTTTTAGAACTTCGGATCAATATCATTAATCATTAGTATGTACATACGTGGCATTGCTCGGTGTGCATAATAGCTGCGTACATACGTACGTACGTAGCTCCAGAATACCCACCTAGCTCGCCTGTACAATACACGCGTCTCTGTTGTGTGTGCCATTTTGGTCACCACCACAAGTCCACATCCCCCATCAACATCAAATCCCCGATTTTAGTCCACTTCCGCCCATACCACACCACGTCGTCCGAGAAATGGGAGACAGGTGAGCCAGAGGAGTAACGTCGTGCTGCAGCTTTCTCCCTTTTCCACTCCAACTCTTCTTCGCGTAGTCATTCCTCACATTTCGTCCTTTTGTCGAATACAAAGTCCCAGCAGTAGCAGCAGTAGCAGCAGTAGGAGCATATGACCAAACGTCTCCAGATCCCGTACATTTCTCCTCAAAGTCGAGAGTGCCACATGCCACCCGCACCTCCCCCTCACTCTCTCTCCTACATAAAGTCAGTTCACTTTGGGTGGACGAAAGAGAGAGAAAGGAATTAAGAAGAGGGGGTTGTTGCTTGATCAATGGAGAAAGTGTTAAAACATATCCTATTGGGACGACAATTACCAGGTTTTTGTGTCCTCCCTTCACCCACCTCCAACACAACACCATTGTCTGTTTTGACGTTGTAAAAGGTTTCTAAAAGTTCCTAAAAGCTTTTCTTCAACTCCTTCCCACACACACACAAACGACAATCACTATTCACAATTCATCATACATTCAGTCAGTGAGGGGGAAAAGTAGACGCCAAGAATTTGGTCGATAATTACACATTCCACCTCTTTGTCAGACCTCGTAAGAGTAGAACGATCCTCATTAATCCTCTTTCAAGGAGCAGTAATGAGGGGATGGAACTGGTGAAAGTCGCCCGGAGTGAAAGTGAATCCGATTTGTGATGAATCGCAATGTGAGATTTTGCTCTTTCCTCGCTCTCAGTTTCCTTAGTTAAGAGAGAGACTTTTTAATCGTGTTAAGTGCTCTTGAATGAGCTGGACAATTATTTTTGACTAAAGTCTAGACTTGAAAACCTCATAACCCCTGGAGAAAAAAAACCCTATTCGAAACTATGAAGAAAGTAGACCGTGAGTTTCTCATCAAAATTACCAGTATTATTCATTAGTTAGTTAATATATGAGTAGGTGCAGTTAGATCGGTTGGGTGGCGATCAGTATGTTAATCTGAAATCTGTGACAGCATTCAGCGGGATCCCGGCCGTGCCCACCTCTTTGGCCGGACAGTGGTTGGCGTTCTCACACATGGCGTCCCACTACCGGAAGCTGCTCAACGTCAAGCCTCGCGTCAATTCCTCATCCAGACCTCCATACACGACGGCTGGAAGAAGCGCCCCACCAATTTCTTCCTACCTCAAGGTATATCAGCGAAACAGTGTAGCGTAAGATAGTTCATGTGGATAATTCCGACTCATTTCGGTTAATTATGTGTGTACAGGGAGCTCCGCCAAAATGGATGAGCACGCTAATGACACCACCATCACCATCGTACAAAGCCCCACCCTGCTGCTCCGCGTCCTGTCCCAACAACACGACCAAAAAGCCCAGCACGAGTGCCACCCTGTCGACGAAAACGAAGAAAGTGACCAAGAATAACAACAATCTCCACGCAGCAGATGTCATGATGAATGTCGCGAAGGATGCGTCACCAGCCAACGAAATCCAAATCCAGTCCAAGACGACGAAACCCAAACCACGATTCGGCGGAAGTGCTGTCAATAAATCAATCAAGAATAAAGCGAACTTGGAGACGTTGCTGTCAGATGATTCCCCACGCAATCACGCGTCCTCTTTACTGTACAACAATGCCAACTACCAAATGCTGTATGGACCTCGCAGCCTGAATAGCTATTCCACCGATGGTGGTACGTGTACGTGTGTAATCTAGAAAGATTTTTTATTATCGAGAGAGGATGAATTATTAAATCATAATGTATATTGAATTTATTCTTCTCCCAACAGCGCCAGTCTCAGACTGTGAGTCATCCAGCCAACCTGACGAACCGAGCGTGGAAACGATGGGAGTTGCGGAAAAAATAAAAGTGTTTTTGGACAATCTGCACCAATTTGAGACTAGCAACAACCAGTCGTCCAGTTCAAAAAAGAAGATGGCCAAAGAGCAGTCCACCTACGACTCGAGCTGTAGTCATTGCGGTTACTCGCCCAGCCTGATCAGAAAGTCGGAACCCCAACTTCCTGTGACCACGGCGAGAGAGTCACGTCACGCGAACTGCTTCATCCCAACCTCAACCTCGCCCACGGCTACGCCCAAGAAAACTGCTCCCCACAATCGGAACAGGGTGAACATGACCAAAAGCATATCCCTCTCCGAAGCCATCAAGGTCAGCAAGGGCGTAGCATTGAATAAGAGTCAAAAGAAGAGCGTTGTCGACGAGAACAGCAACAACATTGGGAGGCGTTCCATGGAGAAGAAGAAGCGTTACCCTAGTGGGGGCAGCACATGTTCCGTGGTAAGAGAAACGACAACCTATACTGCATAATAAACCACTGTTTTTACCCTTCTCTTAACAATGCCGGTCTCTTATTGTTCGTGTGCAGGGAACTATTCGTGGAAGCGAAGAGTTAGCCACGGATGTGATCATGATGATGCCTCCAACACATAAGCTCTCCCACCACTATGACCACCAGATACCGACCAAGGACAACAAGGCGTTTAGTCGGACGAGAACCCCATCCGCGGGATATTGCTCCCAATCTGCAAGTGGGAAGACGACCATGTCATCCACAAACACACACACCGTCAATAATATTAAACTGCCAAAGACGAATAAGGACTCGAGCCGTGATTCTGCTTATGGGTTTTCGAGTGGAGAGAGCCGGATCACGACGAGGGAGTCCACACCTGAGAAACTCTCCAACAAGTCTCACAAGCAGAGTAGTAATGCGGGCAATAAAACGGTCACGTCTTCCTCCAAGTTGAAGGGAAGGTCCTCGGCGAAACGGTCCTCTGCGGAGAGGGGGCGGCACAACTCTGCCCTCTCAACCGTCGCCTCATCCCTTAATGCCAATTTCGAACCTGGTGGTGGGAGAGTAGTCGAGTCGGAAATGAAGCATAAATCCCGAAAATCTAGGTGAGTCCTCAACCAAGCGGGCACACAAACGATCCAGGAAATCTGAAATATGTAATATCGTGAAATCTGGGTCGATTTTATTGCAGATTAACGACGGATGACAAGTATTTGAACTTCCTCACCGAAGTGACGGATGATATTGTCACCCGAGGGATTTACACAAACAAGGGACTAAAAATGTTGTTCAAGGTAATGAAAGGGGCTCAAAAGGTTTAGCCAATAAAAAAAGGGCTCAAAATATCTAATTGATTGTTGTTTAAGGACCATGCGGAGCGACACAGGGAACTCAACGTGGTACGAACTCTACATATTTTAAACTATCATATTCATACATAAATGCTTGCCAATCTGATTTCATTTTTTTCTATTGCAGGATCGCATGACAGGTGTGTACAGTTTTAAATATTTCAGTAGCTGTTCTTAAGTGAACGCTATCCGTTGCCAAATTACATGTACCTATTTCTATTTCTGGATACGTAGAGTTGCTAGACAAGCTTCGGATGGATTTGGGTATTCCCAAAGATGACAAGTTAAACAGACTGGAATTTGGTTACGGGTCAGCTAATTCCCACTCTCGAGGAAACTTCTCGTCCATGAGACCTACGCCAGGTGACCCACTCTTTTCCACTACCACTTCTTCAAAGTTTCCGACTAGGAAGCGGATTTCGGGGCTGGACGAAGGTACATACCTACCACGTTTGTTATTTTTATAAAATTAGTACAAATATCAAAGAATAATATTACAATTTCATTCAATTCAGCGTTCAGTGACGAATTCATGGCGCCACCTCAGCCACACTCGAGCTACAATCCTATGGAAGAGGTGGGAGGTGACTCCGAGAGTGGTGACGACATAGAGCTTCACAGTGTAAAGAGTGAAACGAGCTTGAGCGAGGCAGAGTTACAAAGGACGCTAAAAGAGGTGGGAGTCGACAGTCAAACGACCTTGGAGATTGTGGGAATGATCAGGAAGAACCGATCTCATCATCCTCGAATCGTCAGTAGTAATGTGGAAACGGACGAGGGGTCGGGTGGTGGGAGTAGCGATGACAATGTCACCCAAATCAGCGATAATAATAACAATCCCAGCAGAATCTTAGGTCAGCCCCCACCAACAACCCAATCGCGCCGAGTGCACATGTCACAAAGCTGTTCAACCCCGGCCAGTCATTGTTCCACGACATCCTCCTCATGAAAATTTCACCCCTTCATTATTTTTGCTATTCATGCTATATATTCATAATAATTCATGCCATACGTTAATAATACCAGTAACTAATAACGCAATCACTGCCTGTTGCAGCAATTTACTTATTTTGGGAAATATTCCATACATATAATTACACGTAATACCTCAAAAGTTGATGAAATTTTCAATCAAAAACAAATGTGTTTCAAATAAATGCTAAACGATTTATCATTAAAAGGTCATTTATTTAGTCGTATTTTCAGTTGGAACAGAATACACGAGTTATTGAGGATGGTTTTAAATGGATTAGTAAAATAGGGAATCACTACATAGTTGATACTTACGTGTAGAGGGACTCGTAAATACTCGGCGACAAATGGGGCGAGTAACAATCTAAAAAGTCAACAGTATAAACCCTAGTCTTAACCTTATAATTAGTAAGACACTTGATCATGTGAGCATTGCAGCATCATCGTCGTCGATTTGTTTGCAATATTTGAAGTCTTCTTCACCCACCCACGCTTCTGCTAACAATACAAGAGTTACAATATCCGAATAATTCGTCATAATAATTCATAATTATTTTAACGGTCAAAATTGTAATATTATTTAGTACATGGCCTAATAGCTAACTCTAATAATATCCCGTTACACATTGGAAGAATGATTACATATACACAAGATACAATGACTACACATACATCTGAGGAGCTGCTACAGTAAAATTAAAAAAGATCCTAATCATCCGAGTTAAAAAACCTTCAAATTTCCAACAGAAAGTTTCGTCAAATTATTATAGGAACTATGATACAATAGTGAAGTCGCTCTCCCCCCACTTATTCTCCATAGAAGAGAAAGTTAAGCTGAACTCGGGGGTGAGAGGCATTTTACTGGCAACGACAAAAATACTTACTTATCACATATGGTATCAATCTGGAGGACTACTATTCTACCTACGCTGTCATATTTAGCTAAATATGCATATTATACAAGATTGTTATTTTGTTTGTGACACCAATGCCACTTTTACAGTTTTAGTTGAGAGTATGTACTTGCTCGAGAGTGGGCAGGGCTATACCCAAAGAGGTTATTCCTTTGATACGACCACAAAGTTGGGTACGACAAATGTTATCTAAGTACCTATAGTAGATACGATAGGTATTGAAATATCACAAGTTGTTGAAGATAAGTAGGGGAGTGTGAGAACCCCTGCTTATTCATACTTGTACCTTGTTCGGGAACAGTCTGCATCATTTTTTCCTACCTCCTGCTAATCCCTACATTGACTCAGTACCTAGTCAGAAATCAAGAAAAACGCTTGTATGCATCTTACTTGACAATAGATAATTAGGTATGGCCAAAGACTGATTGTAATTCACGATTTCGAAACAAGATTATTTCGTAAATATAGAGTAGTGCTAGTACAACATCAAAATATACAGAGTTATTGCTGCTTATTACATTAGACGATCTATGTACATGGTGCAGTTGGATAAACATGTTAGATATATCTAATTACATTGTGACTGACTTGACCTGACTGGCTGGCAGACTAATTATGAGAAAATAGTACATGGGGAAAAATATATATATGCATATATTATAGTATAGTTCATCATGGATGATTTTACTTAACAACTAAAAGAAAAATCACTTCTTTTTGTGGATCCGTTGAGACGATGGATTGCTTGTCGCAATAATTGTATCAGTATATATACCACCATCTAAGGTAGCTCTTGTGTTTCTTTGTTTGTTTTTTGTTTGCACGAAGTAGGACTTATTTTTTATACAGAATTCATATCATTTCACGAGTTTGTTTGATTGGAGTTAGCAGAGGGAAAGGAAATCTCATCCATTGTCAGTCTTCATCCGCCTGAGCAGTAGAAGTTTTATTGGCAGATGCGGTAGAGGCAGCCGCCGCTGCTGAAGTTGATGCCACTGCTGGAGCTACTCGGCTGTTGCTGGTGGTCGTAGTGCCGTTGGGGAGTCCTTCGCTGGTCGATGGGGTTGCAGACGTTGTTGCTCCAGAAGAAGTCGAAGTCTTCTTGGCCCGGACGTTCTTTCCCGCTTTGTTCTTGTCCTTGCCACCCTGAAGAATTTGGACAAGCTCAGAAACATCTGGGATTGTGAAATCTGGGGGTGGGTTGAGAGGAGCAGTTCGTCCCTCGTCGTCACTGTTGGGCACCCAAACGGTGATGCCCAATTGAGCTTGAAATCCACCCGCAATGTCCGTCTCTAGTTTGTCCCCAATCATGAGACACTCGAAAGGCTCCACACCCAACATTTGGCACGCCCTAAGGAAGATTAAGGAAATCAACATAATTAGCATTCACTTCCCACTTTGTCCATCTGATTTACAATAACTGCAGTAATTAACTGCAGTTGACAATAAAATTTTATAAATAAATAAATATAATTACCTAAGGAAGATTTCGGGCTGGGGTTTCTCCCACTTCAAGTCCCCACTGACCACGATGACGTCAAAGTATTGTTGCAACTTCATCTCACGGATCTATAAACACATTACAAGAAAGGTCATGAGACGGGGTGGAAAAGAAGAAGGTGGAGATGATGATTATTATGGGGGTGATGATGGCGGCGGTGAGAATAAATTGATGAGGGCAATCAATCAATCAACAAGAGAGAAGCTCAACATGTACAATTATTCAATTTAGTAGGAAGAAAGAAAGAGTTCATCGACAATCATTAAGACCAATCAAGTCGGAATGTCCAGGTTCAAACGACTTACACGCAATTGAGCTGAAATAAATTTTCTTTTAACCAGCAGCCAATGAGGTAAAGTAGGTATTCCTGCACAACTATTAAAACATGACATGGGTCACACTAAAAAAATGACGACGACTGCTTTCGCCTTTCACTTACTTTTTCCCATTGACTATTCGAAGGTCCATTGGTCACTTTAAATAAAAATTACACTACATTTAGACCATGTCCAAAGCAATACCCATACTTCTGTCAAGTTCTGTCAAGTGATTAAATTTTACAACAATAGGAAAATACATACCTATGGCGAGTTGATACTCTTTGTGCAGTTGGCGAAGCATGTTTGCATTTGCTTCCGACAAAACCAGATTGCGATAGCGAAGTTTCTTAAATAAAAGGAAATGCAATACATAAAGCGGGTTCCAAATGGATTGAATTAAATAACATATTTCAATAGTGCTGGTTTCTTACCTTCCATCGTGGATAAATATCCTCTACAGGAACAAAGAAAGAGAAAATTAGTATCGTCAGGTATTAATTACAATTAAGTTGCAATGCATAAAGTTAAGTAATAAAATTTGAGAGATACGTCTCAATATCCGTCACCCACCAGCAAGTTCTTCATAATCGTCCCCTAATGCTTCCGACCATAGAGTGCATCTCCATTCGTCCAATGGAACTCTAATGTTTTCAGGACACCGGCGAAATCGGCGTAGAAAGGTGTCTGTGATCTTCTTTGCGGGGCCCGCAGGTACGTCCATCTCTCGGGTCATCAACTCCGCTATCTATGTCGTCAAAAAGAAAGAGAGAGTTTTAATAAGTACGTAGGACAGTATGCAATATCACAACCGTTTCATCATACATATCAACGTTGAACGTATATAATCATCAGACATTGATGATCACAACAACACTCTTTTTCCTTACTTAACGTAATGTGCAATAATAAATACGACTTTTATAATTAATAAGAAGGTAGGCACATGATGTCAACTTATCAATAAGTAAGGCATGTTACCTTTAATACCATCATTCGAAATTGTAAAGCGTGAAGTGGAGTACATAAGAGAGGAAGTGGGTGATCGCCTCGGTTCCGATTTGATCGATTGATTTAGATTCAACTTTTGTATGTTCTTTGTCTGCAAGCAGGACAAACATCAAACCCCTCAACATACTCAACCAACACATATCACATCCATTCAAAAAACAAATACATTGATACTCCAACAACTCGTTTACTAGTCATTACCCAGACAATTTGAACCATTGCACCATCATAAATGTGCATACCATCTTCATAGGATTAGTTGTATTGTCCTAATTTTCACCCAAAATCAGTCAACTTGCTGTCATTCTAGTTGGTTCATTAACATCATTATTCGTGAGTGCACGAAATTGAGACGGGTTATAAGTGGCAAGGTGGTCACCAGATGCGATCATGATGAATGGTGACAGCTATTTGGAACAACATAAGCTGATAACAACCTACTTACATTTGTCCCAAGATATCCTACTCTTCCCCAAAACCAGTCAATTCTTGACATGATACCAACAAAAACCATCATATTATTTTATCATTTCGCGTGCTGCATATGGACGAACACCATTAATTGAACACAGAGAAATGTAGGAAATCGGCGACAGAAACCAAAACTTGATAGGCCAACAAAAAGAGGGCACGGAGGAGTTTGAACTTTGCTAATGCACCCACTTTATTTACCACAAATCCAATATTCAGCCATACAGAACAACATCATAAATCAATAGTAAAGTAATAATAGTATGAATTTGTAATAGCTTTTAGTCATTCAAAAACACATCGTTTATCAACATTGTAAGACTAGAACTTAGTGTAAATGATAAACAATAATACTAGTAAGCTACTGGTACACCTCGTGTCTTCTTTTTCCTGAATATTTCCCATCAGAGAAAATAATTAAGAGAGAAAGTTTGCACACACATGGGCAACGAAGGCAATGTTTTGTCTGTACATATTGTCGTATCTTATCGGAGAAACGCGCATGCATGCAAATTTTAAGTATGGACTATGTGGTAATGTACAATGATATATGTTTAACAACCTGCATGAGTTCATTCCTAATAGTGGACCCTGTGCCATGTGTGGCCTTCCACAGTGTCAAACTCTAATAATTCGCATTATCATTAGTAAATATATGTATAGTGTAAAAAGGTCGCCAGATTTGTCCGTACTTATACAACTATTAATATATGATTATTATTGTATAATAACCTCATTTCAATTAAAAGCAAACAATGTAATCTTCGTCCCCCTCTATTAGTTGTGGCAGTATCAATCATATACCTACTGCATGGCCACCGACTGACAGCAGCAGAGTTCATAAGTCAAAACGTGAACAAAAACATGGATCTTATTCTGTGCAGAGTACATTGGACTTGTTGTTAGTTTATCAACAAAAAACATGAACATTTGCGTTGCAACTGATATTAAATACCAACAAATGATGCTGATTATATATGTAGTAACAAGCTATTGTTGACTTTAGAGTTGAGGCTGAGAGATTAATTACATAAAAAAACAAGCCGCGTGGAAATATGTAAGTGTGCTCACTTACTATAATTGAGTTTCATATTTAAAAAAAATCAAACACCAATCTAAAATACCCATCCATCTACATTCATTTATTGTTCATTGCCAATCTAACATTTTAATAACACGAGAATAGTCATAAAAATGCACTCGAGTCTCAAGTGTTTTATTTTTTGTCACTTTTCAAGTATTCGAAATTAATTAAAGATAAATGAATTGATAAGTTGAATGCAAAAAAACTAAACTGGTGTGTAGAGGAGGAGGATGTAGAAAGTAGAAAAAGATGTTTATGCAAATGAATAAGTATTAAATGGCTTATAGCTCGACCCCAACTTCCTTGAGCGCTTTGCCCAGTGCTCGCAAGTGGTGACTCTTTGCAAGAGCGGGCCCCTTACTCTTGAGCACCGACGCCGCCTTTTCAGAGTTTTTGCAAAGGGTGGCCTGGCAGAGAAAATCTTCGTACGCGGACATGGTTCCCTGCTCAATTCTGCTTTTGTAGGCGAGGGAAATGTTCTTAATGAGAGCCTCAAGGAAACCACTCTCGGCACAAAAATCTGCCAACCATGGGAGGATGTCAAGCAGTCCACCGACCGTTTGCAGACTTAGGAACCACATTTCCTTAATCTCATTCCACACGGATCTGTAGTTGGCCGTGATTTCCAGAGAGGGTGGACTTTGAACCTCGTCTGGAAGATGAGCGTCCCAGACGAAGCGAACCACAGCCTGTCCAAACCGGAAGGCAGTGTTATCGGAGCCAGAGATGAGTTGAGTGGTGATAAAGTCTTCCTCCGGAGAGATGGACTCTCCTCGTTGCTTCGCATCCAGCGTCTTCTTTGCAATGTTCATGAGGGAAAGCAGGCCCAGCGAGGCCACGTTGCCCATGAGGGGAAGGTCGTCCTCATTGTTGGTCAGGTGGGGCATAGCGTTGAATGCCCATCGCATCAGTTGTTGGAATACTGAAGAGGTCGCCACGACATCGGGATCCAAGACGGTGGTGTTGATGAAAATGTTGCACGTGTTTTGCATGGCTACTCTGAGTCGGATGAGAGTGGACTTGATCTCCTCTTGACTCATTTCTAACTCCTCCTCCCCAGGCGTCCCCTTCTTGCTTCCAGGCTTCTTGGGTCGCAGCTTTTTCTCGAGAACTTCTTTAAGATTTTTGTATACGGACCAGTTGTGGTTGAGGAAGCGCGAGAGGTGCTGCTCCCCCTCAGAGTCCATGATCATATGAACACCCCGCTCCTCCGCGGTGAAGTTGCAGAGTGCAGGGAGGAGGGTGACAAGTACTTCCGGCATCAAGGGTTCCATACATTTGCCCACCTCTGCCAACACCTGATTCTCTGGGCTGAGGCTGTCCTCATCATCCTGCAGGGTTTCGAATGCCAGGGCGAGCATGAAAGGCAGGATTTTATACACATCTTCCTTCATGGATGCAGCCTCGTCCGCCAACCAGGCAGCCAAACATCGGATGGACGCACATGTCAACAGCTTTTTTCTTGCATCCCAAAATTTTCGGGGATTTTTCATTGCCTCCTTTTGAATTTGATTGATGAAGCCCAAGACTGCCCAGTAAGCTCCCTTGAGTGAGTGGAACACCTGTTCCTTCTGCTTTTCATCCAAGTTCTCAAAGTGAGTCCCAGACATGAACCTCACAGTAGTTTCAATGATTGAGTAGCATGCCCCAATCAGGTCGTCGTTTGCCATCACCTTATCAAGGGAGCGATTTTCCAGTGCCATCCTCACCTCAATGCAACTCAGGTGGACGAGAAGAACGAGGAATTGATAAGCCTCGGGCCCTTGTTCCGTCTTCTTGATGATCCAGTCAACGCCCAGAGTGGAGAGCATGACGGAGGCGAGTCGCAGAGCTGGATTCCTCTGCTTCTCTGTGATCTTGCTCGAGAGAATATCCACGAGTCCTTTGAGGATGGCGGAGGGCCAGAACTTGGTGTAAAAGTCTTCCGTCGTAATGTTGCTGGTAGGGATGATGCCGGCCATGAGTCCACAAAGCTCAAACTTTTGATCTGACTGATCCGTCTCGAATTGGAGAGTGAGACGATCCATGATATCCACAAATGAGTCTGGAGATTGGGCCCAAGTCTTGTGTTTCAACTTTGTCCCCACCGTAGCAATTATTTCCAGAGCTTCGTCGCAATTAAAAGCTTGGTTTGCAAAGAGCTCACAAAGTCGTGGAATCGCTCCAGAGGAGACGAGCGCATCTTTCCCCATGCCCACGGAAGCGACGGACTTGAGACAATGGTACGACTCCCGCACGACCTGGAGCAATTGGTCATCCTCCTCGTCTCCCTCCTCATCAGCTTTCTCTATAATGTCCAAGAAAATCGGGACCGCATCCAACATGTCCTTGCTCTCCGCAATTTTGGGGTCCGAGCAGAAGGTGGTAAGAATGGTGAGGGCGACGGATTTGTACAACACGGCCGGACATTCTGGCGTGGATGGGGAGACGAGGAGGCGGAGGAGGAATTTAAATCCGATCGCTTCGAATAATGCATTTCGCCCATCCGCCGTCAACTTGCTGCCTTTTACAACTTTGGTGACGAGGAAAAGTGCAGCCATCTTTTCAGTGTCATTCTTAGCACCCTGCAGAGCTCCGATGCATTTCTGCACGGCGGGATCGATTTTTGCAGACATTATATTATTATTTGCAAGTAGTTCTATCTACCACTACCAGTTCTACTACTATTACTACGACGCACTGAAGGAAGGAAGGAGAGGAAGCGGCAAGGTTGTATCTGGCTGGAATTGATGGTGGCCGCTACCCGGATTTCAGTTCTTGGCTGGAAATATCGATCCCTTTTCCGCTTATTGTTGGATGGGAACGAAACCTGTTTTCCTCTCTTCTGCCTCTATGGAGCTTTCCAGAAGAAAAAGATGGGTGGCGGAGCAGTGGTGCTGGTCACGAGAAGGAACGGGGGATCGTCCCACCAGAGAGAAACGTACCGTATAATAACAAGTCTATCATGAATAGCAACGATAACACCACGACGGCTCTTTCTCCACTTCTCTCTCGCTCTCTCTACGCGTTGGCCACGAGATCAACTATGACCTTCAACTTGTCCTCGCCTTGCTGGTTGGCAGAAGAGGACTGACTGAATACGAGTTTCACTTTCTCGGAAGCTCCTGTGTGGAGGAAAACAACTTTATGTAATGCAGCCAAAGTGAAATGACTACTACTTTCCCCAACAAACCAAATACATTTGTACATACCTTGTCAACAATATAGACTTTTCTGTTTTGAATCTTCGACGGGGTTGGGAAATCACCTCGAGTCTGGCCGCCTGGATATGCTCTTTCAAAAACTGACAAACTAAAACCAACCAACCACCCGCAACCAATTACACTTTAGTCAAACGTCCACTTTACTCGAATTAGAGACGAGAGAGAATAAGCGGATTATTGGCGAGAAAGCGACTAATTGAATAATATTATATATTTCCTCTTCACTGACGTTATTAGCAGCCGTCGTCGTCGTACTCACAAGGAGAAACAGAGAAAGAAAGAAGCGGAGGAGGAAGGAGAACGGCAAGAAAATGCCGGATTGTAACTAAAACTAGTGTTGTAAAAGTGTCATGTCATCCGCCCTCTCCTCCCCAAGAACTAAGCTGCAAGGGAGGGAGGAGGACGACGAGGAAGAAGTAAGAGTGAGAACAACCCTATTTTTAGACAAATTTTAAACAAACTCCCGAATCTATTTTTATGCGAAATCATCGCCGAGAAAGAGTTCAGTCACCACACAGCGTGGAAAGCCCAACACATCCATAAGCAGGGTGGCAGATAAATGCTCATTTAAGTGCATGTACACCCAGTTTGGTCTTATGTACAGCAGAAGAAGATCCGCAATACTCAACTCCTATATAATACGCACATCCAGAACATGAATGGAGCACATTTGTTGTATGACATCTTTCTAGTTTTGAAGTTATTTACCAGATTTCCGGAGGAGCTATGTAACAGATTCGCAGAATATGAATACCCATCAACAACCGTCACAAAACACGATTACACGAGCCCAGATGTAAAACATGCCCTATCCATATCCTCCACAAGGAATTGCTAGATATACACTGCAGATATGACTTAACCAATTCCCCCGCTTGAAGTTCTATCTAAGCTCATGGTTTCATTGTTTCCCGAATTGATACTCTGATTACAAATTGATTGTCATGCAGCATATAACAGAGTTGATATTCCCTCATTGCCACCGAAAATCTTTTCGCCACACAACATTATGTTGTTTGTTTGCATTGTTTTGGACGAGTTACATGCGGAATGATAACATAATAACACTGTACTCTCATATCATATCAATCAGTCAACAATGGATTGCATGACTCATCTGTCCGTTTGCACTCTTATAACAGTGCACATTTGTGATTATATTTTGCACTGCTGTTGATTAACAGGACTAAATAAGGATTTTACTAACCAACCGGATCCCCCATTCTGCTTTACCATCTCAAAACGGCTGTTCAGAAGCTATGGAGAATTTCATTTCTGGGTCACACGTCACCGACATGCAACTGATGCAACCCTAGCTCAAAAAATTTAACAAAAATCTCATCTTGAGCCAACCATGAATACACTTAGGCATGCATTCAATTCCTGCCTTTCTGGACTATGACCTGCCTCATCGAAACTGACAATTAGCAGAGACTCGTGTGCACAGAATACATTCACTTATAGGTCGGTGAATAATGAACAGAGCCAGACTACTACCAAACCAAATATCAATTAAATCAGTCTTATGATAACAGGAAGGCCGAAGTATGTGTACAAGGAGCAGGCTATGCACTGCTCGAAATAAGGCTATTTGATTATCCAGCCAGCCATTCAAAAAACGTCGTTTATTTATTATTAGTACAGTTACGGCAGAGCTCCATATATAATTCAGTGGGTACATGTATTATTATCGCTTGGGTCTATTTTTATGATTGGATTAAATAAGACTCAACCGATACACATTTCCAATCCCATTTCTTTGATTACTTAGGAGTACGTAAGTATTCTTGGCTTTTGGCCTCGTTCAATCAAATCACCAACAGCAGAAAATCTGAGACTACGTAATATGAGATCGACGACGACGATGGTAATGATAACACTACGTATCACATGTTCAGTCCATTAATCCAGTCAAATAATGTTATTATTATCATGAACAAAATAATACTTTTACTCTATGGTTTTGTGTCCCCCAACAGACTCATAGAAGAAGGACAAAAGTGCTATAAAAGTTGCTCAACGATTTCCCTTACGTATACAATCCAAACTTTCACAACGGCACGCAAATAAGAAAATACGGTCTACTTTTGGACCTCCTACGACTGTTGAAGATGATGCTTATGAAGGTTTCAAAACATGTTATGTTATTCGGATTTGTATTTATACTTTGTGAAGACAACAGAAAAACAGGTGAGCTGCAGTTCAGAAATAAGATTGACCCACGAAAGAAATAAATCACTCATGGAATTATCAACTAATGTGTTATCCTAAATCAACACATATCACGAAACAATATGACACTATACACTATGCAAATGAAATATTATGCACGTAACACTGACAATGCGATGGTGTCAAGTACAACACTCCAATTTTGTGATTTAATTTGTAAGTCTACCATGTTTCTTATATTATACATAACCAAAACGGTAATACAAGGCAAGAGTGCAAAGGAAAGCAGTAAGCCGCAAACCAATAAGTTTAGAGAAAGTTAGAAATTCTGTATCAAACTAAAGAAACACTTTAATGTAAAACTCACCCCAACCAAACAAGTATTTCCGGCGTTTTGGGAAACAATTACGTGTCTTATAGTAGCTAAAAATATTAATAATGAACGAACCATTACTAAACTATTAAATTCGATCTGATCTGACGGAGCACATGAGTATCGTTCACCGCTGTTTCTCAGTTCAAAATCGTTCTCAGTATTTAACCCCGTGTGATTGATCATACCATGTTAATATTAGTTCCATGTAAATTCAAACATAACATAAAATCAATGTTGTTGATTTCATGCAAAAATTGCATAAAGATAATTTAATATTTCCATTAAATTAAATTATCGTTCAATCATTACTGATATTAAATAATACTCATTGAACTCATGTTTGCTTAAATAATGAATCAAGCTGATTCAATCAACCCAAACAGTTTGGGTACTAGCTACTAGTGGAATTTTTTTGCACAGATAACAGATTGATAATATTAATTTGACTTGACAAATTGCTTCATCACTAACTAGGGAACTTGCAAGACCAACCAAAGTGGCTGCCAATTTGTCTCCCCGATATTCAAACTAACTGCGAAGTTCAGGAGATTTTTTAGGGAGTGCTGGCTTTAATAAATGATTTTATTCATTTCTTCTTATTAATTATGTGTTATCAAACAAACATTTTGACATCAATTTTATGAGACAGCTGGATGGAAGGGAGAGACGAGCAATTGGCTCAACCAACTATATTTCATGTCTTGTCTCTTTGGTGAAAGGAATCAGCTGTCGTTCCATTACTTCCATTCTTGTCAAGCTTTCAATACATTTTTAACTCCAGACGAATGGTAAAATTTGCTCCCATTGAAACTACAGAACCACTAACCATCAAAGAGAAGCAGAGAATTGCAGACACAACACTTCATCGGACAAAATGAAACAATTGATTGAAATTACTTGTCAAATGCTACATACTTGAATGAAGGATATCATGCAATAAAGGCCACAAAATTATCCACCCAAGCAACTCAGAGTGTAAAAGTACCTAACGCAAAAAGCCGACATCGTTATTGCCAATAATTATTATATGACGTACGAAAATAAACGGGGAGAATGCATATTAAATATTATACGTGTACGTAACATCGTGATATTATGATATTGAAAGTACTTTCAACTTTTAATGTGATTTCTACCAATTTCTTCAGGAAATTATTACACCAATTATTTAGGTCACAGACGTATCCGTAAATTAAAAGAAATCCTAAACGCCATCAAAAAAGCAAAGCCGAATGGTGTGTGTACTTAAAGTACTATGCAATTAGGGCAAAAAGAGTTCTGTAGTCAGTCGCATTATGCATGATTTGAGCTCTGACTACATGTTGTCTTACCCAAGAATATTCACATATATCATTGAATTTCTTCTGTCAGCGACACTGGCGACGTTACACACATGATTACGAAGCATTGGACCAGAAACCGTGGGAGTTGTTGATCTGATGGTTGGTTTGGTGGCACGAAATGATGACATTACAAGCAAATTCTTGGCAAAGGAAATTATCCGTAGAGGAAACACAATGCGACCTTGGAGTCAAGTTGAGATATACACGAATGTAGGACGGAGATGATTAGACCAGATAAAGTCTACAATGCCTGCACAATTCATCCGAGAGAAGGAGAAATGATCACTATCTACCCGTCGCCATGCACCATGATATATCTTGAAACCTTCCATGGAATTCCGCTCAATTTCGTGTAGCTCATCTCGCTAAATATACTTTTTTTAAGGTTTCGACGACGGTGTGATGCTGCTGAGCACGAGCCAAGCATATCACGCTAGGACTAGGAGTCTGTTAACTAACCATACAGAAAATTAAGTGGGGATGGCACCACCTTGAACTAATAATCAAGTTATAGTTAGTTACAATACAGCAGAAGATAATAATAATACTCTGCAATCCTCTTCGTCGTCCTGAAGAAGACCCTTTGAGGTCGAAACGTTGACAAAAAAGGCCTAATCCGGACCCCTCCAAATACTACAAGTGAGCCCTTATCCTTTCACTTTTCCTAATAATAATACTCTGACTTGATATTTCCAGTCTTTTAGATGCGGACTCTGACCAGGCACGCAGAGATCGAGAGATGGAAAGAAACATGATGATGTGATGTAATGTAACATTTTTCTCCTCTCCAAATCAATCCAACGCAACGATGACCTACGTATCTAACTTATTACGAAATTCGATCCAATATTTCGCCAGCCAGCGTAATAAATCTGGATTCAATGTCAATGTTATATTTAGAACGGGCCAGATGAGCACATATAAACCGTCGTTGTTCTAAAATACATGAGAGAAGACAACAATGTCAGGGATGACACGAGCCTCTGATGATGATTAAGCACTTGAATTCAAAGTCAATGTCATTTGTGGAGGGAGGAGCAGAATGAGCTCAAGGAATTTGTCCGTCTGCCGACGATGGAAACTGCAGTGTCACCCACTTTCTTATCCTTTTAGATTCAACTATTAAAAGAAACTTGCCATCAGGCCATTGAGGAGAAACGATCAGACGATCAACAATTGTATAATAATTATTAGTTTGGTACATTCAAGACCCAGAAGAAATCTTTACAGTGTTGTACTTTGTTAGTGGTGCCATGCCGTGCATGACTAGAGCTAGTTGTTTGGCTAAGGCTAATGCATGACGTTAGAAGAAGTACTTCTTTGCTCTATACCTGCTACATTTTCTTGGAAACATTGCAAAGTGTAGAGAGGACTTGAACAAGTCGATGTATTTTACAGATAGCATAGAGGTACATGCATAATATTTATTGAAAAGACCAACAACGAAATGCTACTTTTCAGATAATGTAGACTTTTAATAATTAATTTAATTGGAGTCACAAGCACGATAATTGACATGCTACCATCGGAAAGTTTTATAACAAACAACAACCCAGAAAAAAGTGATATGGCGTCGGTTTAAAATAAGTTATGGTTTGTTGGAAAGTTACAAGATGGTTTCCAAGAATCAATTAATTGTACTTGTAAGTTGGCTCAAATTTCTCCCTTGGAGAAGAGAGACGTCGCGGATGCTAATCTCTTTCTCCAGCAAATCCAAGCGATATGTCTGAAATTTGATATTACGGTTGTGTTGTTATAAAATCATGCAAGCCGATTTACGAAGGAAAATGAGTCACGGCTGACTGCTTGGAAGGAAAACATTAACCGAAACTAATGCTGGTGAAGTGACTCGCAAAGTCGCAACTTGTTACACATCCTTCTCTTGTATGATTGAGAAAGTAGGTTTATTACCATTTTACAATACGACTTGCAATTACTAACAAGGAGGATGTATCAGGCAGGGATGTCGTCCATCACGGCAAAAATTATTACGAGTGGAAAATTACCAGCAACTTTTATTATTACTGCATTCAGAATTTGGTTACACACACAACACACAATTTAATTTAATTAACGATTGCAGAAAATAATGCTTCCGTCCATTATCTTGGATCATGTAACATCAACATCATTGTTGGAATTGAACCCAGCCAGCGAAATTCTAACCGAACTATTTTTTCAATGCAAAAAAAGACGACAACTGTGGCTGTCACGGGTTTCCAGCATGCTCAACCATAATATGGACTACCCGAAATTGACAAGCAATAATCTCCATACTTGAGTCTGAAGTATCATTATCATATCACAAATTGCTGCAGCTAAACTAAGAAGGAGGGGATTTTGGGAAAAGTAAAACAGAAATGCGATTATGGAATTGAATTGGAAAATGCGAGAAGGATGAGCAATCCTATTATCTTTTACTCTCAACTTGTGTCAGTCTGCCTGTCTTCTAAAGCTCTCAGGACTCAGGAGAGCAGCAAGGGTTAAATTTTGCAAATATAAACTGCAAGATGCCAGCTGGACTGGAGGAGAAAGGTCGGATCGATATTTATTTTTCTTGCAAAACATTTCCATCGTCATCCTTCCCCGAACGACACTCCAAAATAGCGAGACTTGTCCTAATAATTTCACTCAATTTCTCATTCCACTCCCGAGTAAGTACTTACCAACATGAAATCTTCTCAAATGCGTACACACACATATAATAATGAAACGAACGTGACTAAACTGAAATGAGAGCAAATATTGCATTTCATCAAAGAAGGAATAACTGATTTCTTTTTGTCGGTGCAATCAAAAAATGCATTTGTGTTTGAGTAGTTCAATCACAATCGTGTATGTATTCTTTTTGAAAACTTTGATTCATTTGTGTCCATCCGATAGGAGTGAGACCCAACAAAAGAACACGTTTTCAACACAATCACGCCATGATGCATGAGGATGCTCGCACGTCATTTTATGATTGAGACGATTTGCCTGAATCATATTATTGTTGCATCGCAATAATACTATCAGACCACCAGACTACGCCACACAAACACACTATCTTTTGCACTTTACAACGGAATTTTAATGATATCGTGTTGTGTTCCGCCGTCCTAATAGTAGTTTATGCAGAGAGAGAGATAAGCGTTATTGAGGAAGGGAAATTGGTGCAAAATTAAATTCACGCAAAGCCATTAAAGACGAATCATTAGCATTGCATCAGTTTATAAACGGGACCATGAATGTCAAACAAAACTCGCCAATTTGGACTGAATTGATTTCTCAACTCCACGCAGCAACCAATTGACTGACGTGGAATGATGATGACACATGAACTGTTTTTTATTGCCTGCGCAGCAAAATGAAATTCCTAAATCCTAAATTAATTAAGGATTGCATAAGTAATTGCTTTAATGCGTAATTCATAGTAGAGGAAACTCCTCAGTATGTATTACTGACAGCCACCATCATCAATCGCATGAATATAAACTTTCAAGTTCTTCAAGTTCGTCTGGCTGGATAAAAAAAATCCATCCTCCGTCATCATCCAACACTGTCATCACTACTTACGCAATTTAGCTTAGAAAACCACTAAACAGTGGCATAACAAAAAGCCCTTTCTCTTCTAAACGCATTATTACTTGTCTTAACTGAATTTTGCATGAGTCATAAAAACGTATATAGTTTCTGAACAATAAGCAATTCATAAATTCATTTCTTGACTGACTTTCAAATTGCAAGATATCTTATATTTATAAGCTTCTGCTTCTGAAATCTTTGGAATTTGAATGAATCCAACAAAGTTTGGAATGATAAATGTGGGTCAAGAGCATGCCAGTAAATAATGATCAGAGGGAAGAAGGAAAACTTTTGGTTTGCTTATGAACAACAGTATTACGGAGGATGCATTCATGTGATGATGATGATAGTTGTACCATTACCATGAAATGAAACTGTTATTTAGTTAAGTTGAGTCAAATCATTAACAAATTCAAGACGACGATGCAATGGTTGACTTGTTGACTGTCAACTACATACATATTAACTTATCCCGTTCTTTACTGGTTGAAGTATGAAGTATAATCCTTCTTATAATAACATTACAATAGTAATTTATTGTAATTATCTCAGAATTGATGTAACGTATGTTTCTCTCAGCGTCATGATGATAAGCAGAGAAGAATGATTTTTCAGTTGCTTACCTTTTGACAAGTTATGGTGTCAGCCTTCCTTGTTTCGATAAGCGTATTGTCCAGGTCGAAAAGGATGGCGGAGATGCGAGCTCTCGCAGTGCGCTTACGATTTTGTTCCATGATTTCCTTGTCGGGGGGAAGACGTGGCTGAGGAGTGGTAGTGATGGAGGGGGACTTGCTGTCGGTGGGGGGCGATGGCAGGAATGGGGACAACGTAAAATGACGACGAAATAGGCGTAGGGACGACAACGGTGGAGTCACAATGGTCGTTCCGTTGACAATTTTCTTGATTTCAGTAGTTGTAATGGTCAATTTGCAGCTTTTCCTTTGTTTTGTGAGTGGATCAACAAATGTTCTTGTTTCTTTTTTGAAGTTGGTATTAGGAGCAAGACGTTGACTATTGGGAGCACGTGTGAGTGTTGTTTCTCGTCCAAGAGTGGGGCTGAGAGTGGCAGGATTGCCCAGCCCGACTCGCCTTTTATCCTCCTCGCTGCGCCAGCCTGACGTTGTTGTTGTGGTCATAACTCGCAGTTGCACACAGGCAGCTCGCAACTGGGGGAGCGTCCATCTTGGCAATAATGGACCTCCTCCTCCACCCATGGTCACCTCCGCCACTTTCTCAGCACACCCACTCCTACTACTACTTTGGCTTCGATTGAACCCTTACATTTAATAATAATTAATCACCCCCTTGCACTTGTAAAATTAATGAGTTTTATCATCATTATTAAAATTGATTATCTAGATTTTATCGAGAAATAACCATGCAAAAAAAATTTTGTAATAAAACAATTTTTGTTCTGTAGAGCAAAAGATGATAAAAATCTCAGCAGGTTTTTGTGGACGACTCCTACAATTCAAACCCGCTCGTTTCTCAGCCCGCGAGTAAAGTCAGTCAGGTTGGATCTTGTTCATTTCGCTTACAGTCCCTTCGGTGTAGACTAGTTGTGCAGGGAGGAGAGAGCACAGTTGTGAAAGTAAAGGGTCAAGGGACACTCATTCTTCAAATCAGTTGGTTGTCAATAAGTCGTGTCCAACAATTGTTTTGATTGAAGGTGAGCTATTTGGTTCAATTTTGTTTATTTCAAGAATCTTACATCAAGAGTATTGTTTAAAGTAACTGACTGACATTGTTTATTTTCAGTTTTTTCAGTTCGGTTGACTATTTTGAATTCGGCAAAGAGATGGCCGCCATGGTAAGTGGAGCTACTTCCAACAACAGCAGAAGATCTTCGAGCAATAAAGAGAACCAAAAGGTGAAAGAGAAGGAGGCAGCTCCCCCAAAGGTCGCCCCCGCTCCGCCGGTCGCTACGCAAGATGACGATGTCGACGACGAAGGTGGACCGCAGCTGCTAAAAACTTTAGAGGTAGGACATTTTACAGTACAGTATGCTATGTATTTAATAGAGACTTAGAGATTTTTTGTATTTTTACTTGTACTGTACTGTGACTACAATACAATACAAAAATTAGTACAAAATTCAAAAGACCTAGAGAATTTCCATTATTTTGTACTCTGAAAAATTGTATTGTAGAACTCCGCGAAATAGATGCGTCAAAAATTGAGACAAATCAACTCATGATATACGAAATGAACCTCCTTCCACAAATTGTGTCTAAAATGTTCAAAACTTAAAATTCGATATTTTTGACATTTGACCTCGTTTACAACAATCACCAGGCTGATGTAATCCGAAACGATAGTGATTTTTGAACTCCTCGCCTCAAACTAAACACGTCTGCAACGGTCCAAATAAAAAATAAATATTTTTGACCTTTGACCTGGTCTACGTGGTCTCGGGGTCTTCGCACGTTAAAACTGTGTCAATTTCTGAAATTCGCGCCCAAACCCAAGTCTAAAACAGTCGACACTTCAATTTTGACCTTTGACCTCGTCCTCTCGATTATGGGTTGGTCGGAGGTCAAAAGTATTGACAACGATGAATTCTTCGTGAAATTTCCTTTAAAATGACACCGCATATGAAAATTAAGGTTGAATTTTGCGTTTACTTCACGCCAGGGTGACCTTGACCTTGACCACAGGGCGCCCATCTTCGAACTCGACCTAGGGTCAAAAATTAGAAGCAAAATGGCGCAAACAGCGTCTGATTATATTGAGGCGTTCTGGAGATATCATACTTGCCAACCCTTGATTTTTCCACAGTAGTACAAACTGAGCCCGTGTTTCAATTTGTGTACTGTAGACTGTAGAATTAGTACAAAAAGCTGATGACGTCATCATCTAGAGTCCACAGTACAGTCTACAGTCGAAGTACAAGGAATCTCTAACTCTCTAATAAGTATACCGTAAAACATTGCCATTGATTCTATTGACGATACACATTTTAAGGGTAACGGAATAACCTCCGGTGACATTAAAAAACTTCAAGAAGCTGGCTTTCACACGGTTGAGTCTGTGGCGTATGCCCCTAAGAAGGCACTTATTGCTGTCAAAGGGATCAGTGAGACGAAGGCTGATAAATTGCTGGTAAGTTCATCATGATATGTAAAAGCAAGGAACGTTTAACATTTTGAAGAGATTAATTTCATTGATTGCAGATTGAGTCCATAAAATTAGTGCCAATGGGATTTTCTACTGCGACGGCATTTCATCAGAAACGTGCAGATATTATCCAGTTAACCACGGGATCTAAAGAGTTGGACAAGTTGCTCGGAGGTGGAATTGAGACCGGATCCATCACGGAACTATTTGGCGAATTTCGCACAGGCAAAAGCCAGATCTGTCACACGCTCGCGGTTACATGCCAGGTATCTACTAATTTTAGTTCGAAAGTAGGCCAATTGCGAGATGGCGAATTATTTGTTTCTTGATACCTTCCGCTAGTTACCATTGGATCTGAATGGTGGAGAGGGAAAGTGTTTGTACATTGACACGGAAGGGACTTTTCGTCCTGAACGACTGCTAGCCTGTGCTGAACGATATGGCTTGACCGGGTCGGAAGTATTGGACAACGTGGCCTACGCCAGAGCTTACAACACGGACCACCAGACAAATCTCTTGCTCCAAGCTTCAGCTATGATGACGGAATCGCGGTGAGTTCAGATTGTACATGTTAATTTTTCAAGGATGGTTTATTTTTAACATCAATCCTCTCCCTTGCCTGCCCTTGTGCTTTATTTTATTTAAACTTAAAAGCCCCTTTCGTAGCTTAGCTCATAAATAAATAAATAACCTCGAGCATGTTGTTGTGCTGGCCAATGTCACGGATTCAAGTTATTTATGTGTACAGGTTTCATGCATATACAGAGTATGATGATCTTGTTTTTATGTTTGTTTGTTTGGTTGGAATACAGATACTGCTTGGTGATTGTGGACAGTGCAACGTCCTTGTATCGAACGGACTACTGCGGCCGCGGAGAGCTTTCCGCTCGACAAATGCATTTGGCTCAATTTTTGAGGAAACTTTTACGAATGGCGGACGAGGTTAGTAGTTAACTATTAAGTACTCTGATACCACAATATATTTTATCATCACGCGATTTATTGTGTAACAATCATTAGAAAGTACAAACAGCTTAATTTGATGTAGCTCGTAGATAAATTTAATGTAGATGTAATAATAATGACAAGGGTATGGAAACATGTCCTTATTAGAATCCCCAATTACAGAATCTGCAAAGAAATGAACAAGAGTTGTTTAGAATTAGTAAGATATTTATCCTGCTGTTTTCTTTAGTTTTATTTCAGTTATGTTTGGCCGGAAATTGAAAAAAAACAAATCCGGGTCTATTAATTACGGCCCAACTATAGTTTGATTCTTTATATGAAATTGCAGTTTGGAGTTGCTGTTGTCATTACAAATCAAGTCGTTGCTCAAGTTGATGGAGGTGCAATGTTTCAAGCTGACCCTAAAAAACCTATCGGAGGTCACATCATGGCACACGCTTCCACCACTAGGTACATCCTTCATACATACTTATTACGACTTTCAACGTAGCTATTTTTTTTCAATACTATCAACCGCAGATTGTCGCTTCGCAAAGGAAAGGGAGAAAATCGAGTGTGCAAAATTTATGACTCCCCCTGCCTACCAGAATCTGAGTGCACATTTTCCATCAATGCTGATGGAATTGGAGATGCTAAGGAGTAACTTCAGTCACGATATATATCTACATTCAACCAACCAGCTAGAAATTGCTCATGACTGAACCCCTTCAACATCCCTCCCTATCCAAATTCTTGTCATATTCCAAACTAACCTAATATGTAATTACTAAATATTTCTGATGAGTATGTTTCCTTTCAATTTGTTCAACCGAGAAGACCAAGAGTGGTGCTGTCGTCGTTCTTGCTTACAATATTTATTCATTTTAGAATTTAACCTTATATGGAAGTGAAGATATGTCGTTTTCTAATATTTTACACTGCCAGCCGACTAAAAGACCGTACGCATATTTTAAAATGTATATAATCTTTGTGCTTTCTTTTTGTTGTGAATATAATAAATTAAGCTCAACATAAACACTTACATACTTATTCTATTTTGATCACTTAAAAGTGGTGCTTGTCTTTGAGCCAATTGTAGTCGAGAGCTTTATAGACGGCCTTGCTGTCGGGGAAGCGTTCAATCCAGGACTACAAATAAGGAAAAAAATATACTGCAAAAGTTCACAGTAGATAATGAGCAAAAATTATTATCATCTTACCTGGATCATCCCCTCGGGCGTGGTCTCATAGTTTTTCAGACTCACAGTCTCACCCTCGGCGACAGTATTATGTTGAACAAAAAATTTTCTTGGCTGCTTCTTGTCCATCACAATTTCCCTCCAGCTAGCCCATGGGTATTTCCCCTCGTTATTAACCGCAGTTAACTTGCCAAACATTTCACGAGCTGAATAAATTAGTTTCAATAAAGGGTGAGATTTTGTAAAGTTCATGTGTACCTATGTTTGTTTTCACATGTTTTTTTGTGAATAAAATAAAGAAGGTAACAAAATCACCTGACTCGATATCGGCCGTAGCTTTGTACACCTACATAATTCCACCCATTTACTAGTTATTATTGAAATACAATCGACCGTGTGCTTCAAATCATGACACAACTAAAAATTTAGGGCGCACCTGGATTTTGAGGAGATAGTCGCTGATGGCCTTTCGACCTACGGTGTCAATTTTACTCCGATCCAAAGTGATGAGCAAGTCTGGTTTCCCATCTGAGCCCACCGTCTCCTCCACATGAACCAACCCCTCTCCAGCCTCGACGAGAACGCGCAGGATAGAAAATCTAGCTTGGGAATGAGCCTGCATCCACTGGCTTGTGTCCGGTTGATACATTTCCAGAGCTTTGGCACCCCCCGCATATATCATGGACAGCCAGTTAATGTAAATGATGTCATCCGCTTCCTCACCCTCATAGCCAAAGACCCTGCAGTGGCACAAAACAAACGTTCTTTAGCAGACCAAAATGGAAAATTCAAAATTTTAATTAGATTTACAATTTTAAAATTGTTTTATCCAACGATAGCAAAATCCCGACACATTCCGCTCGACATTCTTCGAATGCAGATCCCATGTCGCCAAAGATGGAGTCGTACGTATCGTTGTGGTCGTAACAGCGTTCAATCTGATTAAAAAACAATGCTCATGTGAAGTAACTTGTCGTATGCATGTGCAGATACATATATTGGTGTTTCATTATGACGAAATTGACTACCAGTTGCCCAGTCAGTGGATTCTTCAAGTCTGGAGAGTAGTTGAGAGTCCCGTCATCGTTCTTCTTGAGCAACTTCCCAGAACCATGGCCGAGGAGTTCGTGAAGAGCAACTTGGACCTTTATTATCAGACAATCCATTATAGTTTCATAAAAAATTGCTGGGAAATTATGCTTTTAGTATACAATTAAGTACCGAAAAGGAAGGAACTCTGTATCTGTGATTAAAAAAGTCACGCATTTAGTGATGTAATTATCAATTTGCCATCTCAATGATATATTTTTCTATCCACTAGGCCTAAACATTAGCATGGTATAGGCAAGAAAGACGCTTACTTTTCTAGCATCTCCTTATCCGCTGCGGATAAGAATGGGATCACACTATCCTTGTAACTGGCCGGGATAACATTGCCCAATGACACGTTCTTAAATCCCTCATTCTGGCGAATTTCATCATCTGAAATTGTGTAAGATCATATTTGGTTAGAGCACGAGATACATTTCTGGGAATAAACCTCACTCACAATTTGGGATATTAATCCCAGCGGGGATGCCGCTTCCAGCAAAGCTCAGAACGTCAAGAGAAGTAAAATCCGGTTTCATAAAGGTCTCACGCTCAAACTCTTTCGGCCAAGGGAGTAATTTTAAAAATTCAGAGGCATGGTCAACCAATTTGCCAAACTTTTTGGACGTCTCTCTATTCACCACGGCGACAAAGCCTTCAAATTCAGCACGAACTCCGGTCGGATCACGATACGTCTCAATGAATCCGATATATCTGTTGATAACATTCACAATACACATTGAGTTGTTTCTTCTTTTATGCAAGTTGTCGAGTTTCTTACGTCTCGATGACGGGTCCTTTGTCCTTAATCCAGAATCTGGACCCTTCCTTATGCATGTCCACCTTGCCCCCTTGAAAACTTTTGGCGTAGCACTCGAGCATGCTCTTTTCCGTGTCGTTGGATGCAAACTCCTTTGCTTTTTCCAAGTACTCGGCAGTGAGGGCCATAAGGGGAGCGTAGTCTCCTTTCGTCAGTCGGATATTAGCACCTTCAAATTCAAATATCTTTGGAGGACCTTCGTCGAGTTCAGAGGAAGCACTTCGAATCTGTAATGAAATTTAATAATTAAGGTTCATCACATCACACTGTAAATATCGTCTGATAGTCCTCAACGTACCTCATACAATGGGGACGCCCCGTCAACCATCTTAAAACACCTTGTATTCCAGGCTTCAAGTTTCTCCTTCTTCAAAAACCGCTGGACCAACTCAGAGTCTTCCTTGCTACAGTTGGCAGAAAAGTATGTGGTCACTCCCTACAATTTAATTTATTACTATTAAGCCTCCAATATGATAATATGCGAGTGAATAAGCTTTCGCCTGCCGATTATTATACCTTCTGTCCCAGGCCCAACTGCTTTTCTCGATCCCCCAATGTATACATCTTATCCTTGACGTACTCCCATTTAGCTTCAATATCTTTTCCTCCCATTCCAAGAAACTTTGCCTTGTTTAAGAGTACAGAAAGCTTATCACACGGAACCCCGGGGATGAACTTGGTATCACCAAACCCTGTACACCATCGTAATATTTTACTTAATAAAACGACTGAAATGAAATAAGAACACTAATGAAGGTGAAATAATGCAATACAGTACCTTTATAGTTCCCCATTGAAGCAAAAATGCCACTTGTGTAGACTGTGAGAGCCTGATGAAAAAAATAATAGGCAATTTAAAAATTTGCCATTACACTGTTGGCTTTATTTTTTATTTTTTCAAAAAAGACTCACCTTCCACTCATCCTCAGTAAAATTGCACTCCCCGATGGCCACGGACCTGAGTCCTTCCACCCCGTTGGACTTGAACAAGTCGTGCAACAAGGAAAAAATGACGGGAGACTCGGGCGAGGTCTAAAATTTGGGTGATTGAAAGAGATTTCCAAGTCGCCGACATTTTGTTAGTAAACAAATAAGACGCACCTGAACCAAGACGACGAGTCCTCCAATCCAGGCACCCTGGCTGAGATAGTGAGAATATAGCTTCTCTTTCTGCGAGAGACCCTCGAATGCCTCGCTGCAGTCGAGCGAGACGACGGGTTGGTCGAGAGGAAGAATGTAGTGCTTCATGACCTTGTCTACCATAATAGCAGTTTTAGAGGTCGCCTTGTCCTCCTGTTCTGCTTTGTTTCTCAAAGGTAGGGGTGAGATGAATGTGTTTGTGGGTGTAGCAGGATCAGGCTTTGGTCGCGCGAGTGGGACACTGCTATCGGAATTTGTAGTGTGACTGTAGTTTCTATAAATAAAACAATTTTAGAGAGATGCTTCGTCAACCAATTTCACGACGTCGTGAAATTGGTGAAATCGGACGTCGTGAAATCAGCGCTGATTATTACCTAAAGAATTGGAGAGTTGAGGAGCTGTGACGACGATTATTATGATACAAATAGCTTTGATTTGGATAGCTTGTCTGCCGGGTCTGCTGTTTCGCTACTTGAACTAAACTATTTCTAAGCAGGGACAACAAGCGACCTTGCATTTATAGTTTAGATTTTGTTCACCCTAAAATCGGACTAAACTAACTAATTGGGAATAAAGTTACCGGTGTTGTTTTGTTATTTGACAAGAAAGAAAGAAAAAAGTAGTGCGGATTGCAAATAAATTTGATTGAGTCAGTACCACGCCAAGAAAGTGGTGGTGGTGGCACGATGGCACGTCAGCACTTTATGGCCGGAGCAATATAGCAAATGCAATTGCAAATGATGCGCAAATTTCCACTGTATACAACGCTGTATATTCCACATTCCCGACACATCCGCAAATATAGATTAATGATTGATTATGTATGCCATAATATATATTATGCTGCAATAAACTCCATCATGAACTCAACTATTTTGTTTGTCCACTTTATACTGGGATAAAGGCAGATAAAGCCGATAAAACATCATAAACATACATAAAACCGAGCTAAGCAGCAGCCTGTTTGCTCCAATAATACTACACACATACATATAAATAACTTTGTATGTACTTAATTTCTTTATTATGTTGATATTAAATTACTTGTGCAGTACAAATAATAATTTTAAATTTTGATAATTTCGCCAATACAAAAGTCTGCAATTGATGTGAAGGGCTCATTTTCTGGAGGGGTTGATAGATCCACCTGGATCCGCGCAAATGTTCCACCACTCGAGCCCTTTGTGAGATGTTCGGGATTGACTACAATGGACCCGTCGACTTCTTTGATAAAATAACGAAGGTCGGAAGGAAGGATTAAGACGTGGGGACGAACCCTAAGTCGGCCAATCTGAGCGTGATGTTCAACATCGAATGGGACGCCAGCTTCGGGGGGTACAGTGGATAAAAATTTCGTTGAGTTAGCACGTGTCTAGCCAAACGCCCCATTCGGTCTCCGCCAACGGTGGAGCTATAAAATGAATTAGTTTTTATGTAGAGCTTTAAGCTATTAAAAGTATATACATATATTACATAAATGGCCTTACTTGGATAATTCATTCTTGCTCAAATGCATTAGAATATCAGTTGACGTCACACTAACAACCAAACCATTAATTGAGACTGTTCCTGGGTCCGGAAGAACCCATATTTTCTTCTCAGAACTACAAACATAGTAATTAAAGCAAAAAAAATCAAACAATAATTATTAGTGTCAATAATACTGAGCTTGTATATTCTCATTACTCTTTAATCCCATGAGTCGAGTATGGTGGTGTTGGATACACCATTTGACAGTTGACATCTTTATAACTAGGAACCAAAATTATTCTCGTACTTTTTGTGGAAAGTTTATCCAATAAAAGCTTCAATTGATGTTGGAACATTTGATCGAAAGTATGACCCGCATTGCCAACTTCATCAATTTTTGGATGCGAAGCTTCAAAAAATGGCCCAAGAAGAAAGCAGGCGTCCGGCTCATCTCTGGTCACCACGTTAATCAAGTCTTCCAGCGGGTCAAACTTCATCGAGTCAACTGGATTGAAGGGACCCACAGCAATTATTATATCCAGCGGTGCTCTCGTCCCTCTTCTCCCATTATTGGAAATACTTGGGAAGCGAATGAGTCTGGGCTCATGAATTTTGTTGACACGAAGACATTTCCCCATTTCAGTTTTCCCTTCGACAACTGCAATCTGTCCTGGAAATATGTGGTACTCCTCCAACGCCGACAAGTCCAAGGTAACCACATGACCATCCGAGTCTTCCATGGATCCCTCAAAGTATACACTTTCTGACGTCAATTTCCCGTCGCTTCGGATCCTGCCCACGTATCGATGTTGTTGAAATGCCATCTCGTCCAATGATGCTCGAGAATAGGAAACTCGCTCCTCAGTTTGGGATTCATTTGCACCATCAGCAGCAGCAGCAGTTTCGTCTTCTTTTTCCAATTGGTCACAAATTTCTGTTCCTACGGTTTGAACAATATTGTCCATTGTTAGCGACATTTCCTTCACCTTTTGAAACATGTACTTGAACTGGAATAGAAAAACCGCCATCAAGCAATTTAGTTAAGCTCAATCTGCAGTTGTCGTTATTAGAATAATGTATTAAATGTAACCAAAATTTCAATTGCATTGTACTCAACGAACATTATAGTCGTTACTACATTTTGACGTGGGTTCAATATTTGTAATTTCGCAAGCAGCCTTGTCCCGAGTCTTTTCCGCTTCCCATGCTCCTGAATCTTTGCATTTGTAGCGAAAAATGACATCCCCTTTGTTCTTTCGACTTCCATACTTTTCCGATGCTTTGACACTGCAAAAAGCGCGTCAACAAATAAATAAAGTATGCGGTGAGTAGTGGCATTGGCGATTCTTTATAATCGAGTAATACTTTGCTGGTGAAAGTCCGGTTGGGGTTTGACCAATTGCATTCCCAATTGGCGACTGGACCACATTTCTTACTCCAGAAATGAAAGGTTTCTTCTCAATCTTCCGCTTCTACAAAAAAAACAAGATGGCAAAATTCGACTGTATAAAAAGACGCCATGTTTTTTCTCATTTTTCATAAAAATTGTAGTCAAACACTGGCCAGAAGAATATGCAATAGTAAGCGGTACAAAAAAGAAGCAATAACAGGAGCGCATGTCACTCACACTCACTCATGAAAAATCTGTTTAAATCATCAAAATCTCTCAGTTCACAAGGAGGAAGTCAAAGTCGGAGTGAGTGAGTGAATCTCATCATGAGCCGTTGAACCTCGGACATCTTTAGATGAGTATGGATCTAGTCATGTTAATGGCTACAAGCACTAGAAACCTACCCACCTAGAGAAATCACCATCACTCACTCACTCGTGGACACAACTCTTTTCGTAGTGGTGTCATACACAAGAAGGGGACCTAACAAAAAATGAGAGCAGTATTAAGAGCTGCATCTTGATCTTGACCAGCCAGCAAATTCTTCTTCTTCGTCGTCGTCGTCTCCTTCGTCCATGATTTTGAATCCAATCTTTGATGAGTGTGGATCTAGTCACACGGTATAACAATGCACACTAGGTCCCCACCCACCAAAGAGCAAACTCGAACGATGCAAGCAGGTCACTGGACGAACACTTTCACCAACAGGTCTTTCTCGGTGTTACGGCATTTGATATGACGTAAGGTTGTTCTTGAAGCTGTCGTCGTCGTCCTTATCAACGTCGTGAAATAATGTAACGGATCAACATTCCTTACTAGTTGCTGGGCGCGTAAATGTTAAGAAATGTCTGTGCAGGAGTGGTGCCGGCGAGAGAATGGATGTGAGATAGGATGGATCGGCTTCTTCATCCCAGACTTGGTCAGGTACCCACGCCAAAAAAAGGAAGCGACCGAGCAGCGTGGCAGAGAAAGGGAAGGTTAGGTTTTAGGGAGAGGTAAGGAAGGAAGGTAAGAAAGGTAAGTCATAGAAGAAGAAGCAGCAGATGAAGGAAAGAGAGACCAGGTGCAAGCGACTCATTGTGTTCGAAGAAAACGGCCCCTTGTTCTTCCTACCTACCCAACATCATCATCATCATCTCCCAGTACCCATCGTCCGTGTTATTTCGTATACCCACAGAAAGAACGAGGAAGGAAGGAAGGCTCACTCTCTCAAACACCAATTATTACTGGGACGCGAAAGAACGTGGAAAGAGAGACAACGACGGTTAGCTTGAACACAACGTCACTCTTGTGCACTGAATTTATGAATCTCGGAAGGAAAAAGGGCCGTTAGGGATTAGAAGGGAGAGGGGATCCCTTCTTCCCAATAAATGGGTCCAGTCGTCCCAATAATACAATGCTAGAATATCTAGCTCTTTGATTTCCTACTCACCTGGCCATCAGAAGAAATGGTTCCCCTCCATCCATACCTGTCCCTCCCTCTCCCCGACCTTTCCTTTTACAAAAATGCCATCGTTCCTCGTAACGAACCCTGATTTTGGAGGGAATCTTTCACGCCGTCTTTCTCTTCTTCACTTTTTCAGAAAAATAGTGCTTAGCCATCCAGTAAAAATTTCCCAACCGTCATTTCCTCGCTTCTGAGAAGGGACAGTTTTGCAGAAAACGATCAAGTAATAAAGCCTCAGACTTGGGGTAGCTTACCAAAACCACCCTCTAAACTTAAAGCCATTACACTACATTCGTTATGCAATTATGCAGTCCATCGGCGAGGGAGAACTCTTTTCAACGAGCGATACGTATGTAAAGAAAATATGCAATGAAACCAGCTTAATAATTCCACACATGAACGTGGTTGTCTGTTTTTTGTAGGAATTTCAGTCGACGACCAAATGAGACGATGAACGATAGTATGCACCAGGATCTAACTACATATATTACACGATACATAGAGTCTAATAATGCAGGGTTAGCAGCAGCAGCAATGACTTGATGGCAAAAAAACGTAGAATTACGACAAGTTGAAAGAACGAAGCAAGGAGTGATGTTACGTGATGAGCAACCCTTTTTAATATCATTTCCATCCACTAACAACCAGCCAGTTTAATTCATTGAAGAATGGAAAATGAGACTCTCATCATCATCATCAGCCTAACTCTGGGTTGGCGTTGTTGGATGGACCGATGGAAGAGAGACAGAATAAATGCTGCTGCCATCCTATGCTATCCTGGTCCATCCATCCAGCAGAATTAACCAAACCCACGCCAAGTCAACCTTGAAGCCCGTTTTCATCCACGCCCCCAACGACATTAACACAATAGTAACTCCACATCTTCATGCTGCTCTTCTCTTGCTGGATACTCACCTCTCCCAACAACCACCACTACCTGTTGCACCCAGAGAGCGAGCGAGCAGTACCTTTGCTGTGGCGTCTTCATTGTGACCATGTCCATCCTTACCACCAAACGAATCGATAACATGATACCACGCGAAATACACATACTTCTTGGGCAAGCCGCAGGGCTACAGCCACGACAAGGAATATACGTATGCAAATGTTTTATTTGAATTGGCAAATACCTGGAAACTGAACCAAGAAATTCGCACACGAGCCTAGGAAGGAAATGTCTACAGCAACACCGTTACACCACTAGAAATTTATGTTGAGCCCCCTACTCTAATTTCACTCGGATACGACTACTGCCAAATGATGATCGTTTGATCAAACACAATGACTCGTTTTCAAACACAATAGGTATAGAAAATGCACATAAACTCAAACCAAACCGTCAGCAATGTAACTTTTTTTAGCCAAACCCTCAGAACAGCATTGCAGCAACAGCCCAACCAAATGGAAATGATGATGGTTAGTTTTGTTCCCTACTTGGTCTTCGTCTGCTTTGCTTCCTTGAAAAGGTTTGCAAATTATTATTGTCTTGAACACACATTTCGCTCAGGACTTGTGAAACATGAAAATAATTCCTAGAATCGTAGGGGGAGAGAAGCAGCAAACAAAGGAGCCGTGCATGTGTAGTGTAACAAAACAACTCACTCACTCGCTTATCGCGTTTAACAGCAGCAGCAGAAATACTCCACAAGTATAACCTTTGGATTTCTTGAATTTATTTACGAGAATCACAATGGGGACACGATGTGTTACATGGAATCGTTCACCCGACTGACTGACATTGGATATTCAGTTCGTGTTTGACGTCGCACCACTGTCACTGACCTAAAAATGTGTCCTATACTACGACATAACGTTGTAGTCTTAGGTGTTCCCCTGCTTTCTTTTCACACAAAAGATGCACAGTTTAGAATATTTCCCCCTTGGATGCACATTGCGAGAGAAAAGACAAGGATTTAGGAGGATGGCAAAACTGAACCTGCGAAGGAAGGTGACGATAACGCCAAAGATGATGACGACGACGACGACCAGGAGGACGATATGAGGCTCGTCGTCTGCTCGAGACGCGGATCACTTGAAGACTCTTGGTGGACGCTAGGTTGGAGGAAAGAAAGGAATTTTTTGCCATCACGGCTTGGTTACAATCCCCCTCCACGATACAGACCAAGACGTGTGTGTGAGAGAGAGAAGCTTCTTGGGTAAAAAGTTTTGTAAAATGTAGCCAACTGTTGGATTGGTTATAACAACAATTAAGCCGACCCCTCTCTCCCTCGTCGTCTTGCCTTAGCTAGTTACCTGAGAAGCCAAGATCTCTTTGTGCTGTATCGAGCTTATATAATGTTCTTATTCCCATTCCTCTCTCCAGCATGCATACTACAGATGCACTACAATGGACCGCAAGCAAGCAGGTATTCTATTTTTCGTGGGTACCTAGTCGTCGCTGATTCGCCCAACCACGCCACACACGGACGCAAGAAACAACAAAGCGCCCCAGGGCACCCAACTTGTCTGTAACCTAAAGTATATCGTCCCAACGAGTCCTCCCTTGCCCACAATTGCTTTTGTCCACAAGCGATGTACATGCACAAGAAATTCTCCACCATCGTCGTTGGTTCTTTTCCCACTATCACCTCATATTATCATCCCCTCAAACTCGTACTCTGCTTTACTTTACCTGGCCGGGCCTTCTCCTCCCATTGTTGTATATCTTGCCGTGTGAGCACAGGCAACAATGGGACACCCTTCTCGCCGACTCTTCTGGCTTGGTCGCTTGCTGTTTATCAGCACATAGCTCTCGTTCTTGCTCGCCTTACTCACGGACAAAACCTTTTCCAAGCCAAGAACCTCTTGAAATAATGCAGCAATAACCACTCCGTCTGGCACTGTAACACAACCTCTAAATTGCCTCCGCTTGGCCAATGGGAGGTGAGAGATTTGAATAAAGAAAAAATCCTGAGACATTATATTCTTCACTCTCTCTCGATCCGCAATTTCTTTCGTTCTTTCTTTTGCTCGTGTAGTGAGATGAATGTTCAGATGGACAGATGTTCATCCTTCTTGAACAAAACCACGCCGGTTCTTCCAATGCCGCTGCTCCTTACGAGGTCCGCATTTTGGCAATAACACGTCTTCACCACAATCAACAATGCTCAACCAACCGGTGAGAGAGATGCACCTAATGGGTGATGACCACAATGCAAAAATGCACACACAATCATGTTCTCACGGAATAAACGTCTGTTTTTTAGCCGTCTTAAGAAGGAAAAATCTCCATGCTCGACAGTGTCGCATCACAAACTGCAGTGAAACACGGAATATTAGTGCAAAGTCATCCAATCCAGATAATCCACAATCCGGAGGAGACGATGATAAAACAAGACGAAGACGCAACATATCACCATCACCCTGTTACGAAAGTAGCGTTTCCAAGCACTTGTGCACACAAAAATAATCCTCACTACTTGCTGTATCAAAATCAGAATATATGTATGTACTTATGTTGTGTGAAATGAACACGAACTGCTCTGGAAATGCAGAGTCGACTCTGAAATCGTTCAAGTGGTGGTAGGTACATACAGTTAACAAAGTTTTGGATGATGCTTAAATTTTCTCCCCTAAATCAACAGCCAATGAACCTCTCCTCAGCAGCCCCACAATAAACCAGCCGAGTGCTGACTGACTGACTGGATGGACGGACGACTGGACTTTGCTATAAGCATTTATATATTGCCACACAACAGCACATAATAATATCCGTTCGTCTCCAGTTCTCTTATCTTTACCACTTGCTTTGGGTCTCTCTCCCCTCATCTCACTCCTCTCAGGCTCAATTTTCTCTCAAATATCCTTAATTTCTTTAACTTACACTACTTACTACATTACTCACTCTGGCTGGAGAAGAAGGATGACTACTCTGATGACGATATGACAGCAGCATACTTACTGCAACATTATATGACGTGATCGTGATGAAGAGAGAACGGGAGATAACTACTTGTCTGGACTGATGCTGGAAGAGGAACTGGAACAATTTTACAACTCTAATAATAATCCACACGACCATTTTCCAAGTCTAAATAAACGTCTCGATGTACTAATAATTTGACACATCATCATTATATGACTTCCTCTTAATGCACATTAGCTTTGCTAACAGAAATTCTTCGAATGATGGAGATGGGCAACCTTACACCCGGCTGAGGTTTATAAAACCTAAAAAATCAACTGAAATAAGCAAAGCAGTAAAACAGTTTGATGAAAATCAGAAAATGCAAAAGTTATTTAACTAACGCACAAAAAAGCCAGGCATTACGTGTTTGCAGGTTTAAAAAGTATGAAAATGTGAGGAACCTTACGGGAATAACAGAGGATGGGGTTCTTGCATCCGCAGAGGCATATTTCGCCAATATATCCTCATCAGAGTCTGAACTTTCCAATTCCAATTCCATTTTATGCCTTGGTTCCCAGCAGCTACTTTTAGGCTTGATTTATGTTGCTAAACCTGTGTTCTTCGTCCAGTTGCAGTTCGCTTCAATGTAAATAAATCTGAAATCACAAGAAATTAATAGGAAATAGTCACTTGACAGCTTTACTGGAGGGGGGGGCAAAAAGAGTAGAAAGAAACCAACTTGGGAAACTTCAGCTTGGCAAAAAAATATGCTGAAAATATTTCCACTCTCTGGTGCACTCACCTTTTCACTATTTCTTTCCTCCTGGTCGCGATTTAGTTGGTTTTGGTGGGTTCTGTGGTTGATGGAGACAAAGAGACGGGAAGGGACCACGTGCCCGGGTATTCTATGAAGAAATCGGTCTGGAGAGAATCGGCGGAGGAGGAAGCTCTTCTGCCTGTTGCTTCCGGACTGGCAGAGCACAAAAGAAGAAGCCCTCGCTCCCTGCAGTCCGCAAAGGCGGGAGTGCAAACAGTTCAAACGAGGCGAAGGGGCGAGTTGGGATCGATCACACTTTTCCCAATAGTCTTATTTTCGACAATAGCGTTCGTTGACTATTCGACAAGCCGCAAAGGTATCGAGAGTCGAGATCATGTCGCGTCGCAAACTCCAAGCTCTAGAATATCCCAATTTGCCAAATATAGATGTGCAGGGTAAGTCTCGTCCGGCTGTGGATTAATCTAGCAAATAGAACTTACTTCATATTTTATTTCAATTTCAACTTCAACTTTAATAATATTAAATATAAGTATAAATTCAAATGCCTCTAAACTTTACTTATACATACATTTGCAGCCCTTGACCAGATCCAGTTTCGAAATATTGTCCTATGGTTGGAAGAACAAAAGATCCGTCAATATAATGAACTCGAAGGACGACAACCGCTCCGTGACACGAGAAATGATCAACAATGGCCATCAGCTTTGAATCAATATTTAAATGATCTCGACCTAGGGTGGGCAGTAGGAAGAAGTCAGGCAGAAATATTAGACCTGCTTCTTTCGATTGCGGTCACACTAGAATATGCGGAAGAAGGGAAAGGTGCAAGACCAATGCCAAATTCTCATTTTTGTAGTTTTACTATGTTATGCTTTGTTTACAGCGGAGAAGTTCATGGAAGCCTGTTCCATCAATGTTCACGCCAAGAAGGATCAAGCACCACAGATTATTGCAGCGAATCCTCTCGATGAGTTGGATTGTAAGCATATAATGTCTATAAATTTAGTTGGTTTATGATTTAATCGATTGTGGTGGTTGTAGTCAGTAGTCCAGAATTCGTCAAAGGAGTCAACGCTCTCGCGGACGTGCTGCGTGTGACGAAGCATCCCAACCACCTCCTGACACTGGAGGGGTGTGCCAAACTAGTGCAGACTCGATACTCTAAAGAAAATATGAAGAATGGAGAAAATGTGATAAAAAAGGTTGGTCCTTTTCTTTGTGAAATGAAGTGCGTCAATTTTTAACCTAATACCTAATCATCGCTCAATTTTTGCTGCGTAATTTTGGAAGGCATGTTTATTGTTTTCTTTAAAATAATTTAGGGGTCTGCCTTCCCATTTCAAGAAGTGGACAAAAGTTTTGAAAGTGGAGATGCTGTTCTTAATCATGCTGCCAAAGTACATATAATTTGACCACGATATTAAAATCATTCATATCCAATTGCTTTTGTTTATACTAATTTTAGTAATTTTGTGTTAATTTGATTTTTGTGCAGATTCTACGCCTCCTGTTCATTATGGATTTGAGGGATTTACAAACCAAAATAAATGAATGTATCGTCGCGGTCCAGTCTATCACGGCGAATCCAAAGACTGATACAAGATTAGGAAAAGTTGGCTACTAAATAAGAAGTTCTAAGAAACTACCCCAGTGCTTTAATACGATTTAATAGAATTCGCTTGTTCACACCATATAACCAATCGTAATTTAACCACGTTTTTACTAGCGTTTATTTTACTAGAGTTTCATAAAAATCCTTGTATGAAAAATAATCAAAATAATAGTAAAACAAAATTTATTTATTATAATAAAATGCTTATTAATGTCTATAATGTGTTTCATATTTTATTCTTATTAATGTGTTTCATATTTTATGAGCGTGTTGTTTAAATAAAATGAACGTACAAAATTGGGCGTTATTTGTAATGCTTATCTCTTCTTTTGTTTTATGAGAAAAAATTTATTTCTTTCTAAATAGAATTTGAACCTTCGAACTTGATTGTTGTCCAAAGGTCAAATGTCGTGACCGTGCGAACGCGGCGCCTTTGTGACACCTTGGCTTGATCTCCAAGTAACATTTTAAAACCATAACAACGACTCCAACTGGATACAAAAATTTGGTTTCAAGTCCAAGTAAAAATACAATAGTTTGCAAAATTCAGGAAACGATAATTCGACCCAACTTGCTGTCAAAATTTTTAACGATATAGATTTTAACCACCAACGAATTTTCACCAGGGTCCTCCCCCTCGCTGCACTCTGGCTGGGAACCACCCAACTCATCAATCCACCCAGAGCCGCAGCAAGTAATTAAGTTGTAAGTTCTAAATGACAAAAACATGCGATCCAACTCTTCTCTGAAGTACAGCATGATAAATTGTCATTGATAATAAACATTGCTAATAAAAAGATTGCAAATTACACTAAATATTTTATCCAATAAAACTTTTGTGGTTGAGTGTGATGTATTTTCCCTTAGAAACTTGAAAAACATCCAAAACGTATCAATCTATAAGGTGGACCCCTCTTCATCGACGTCGTTGCAGACATAAAAAGTCGCAATAAATTTTAGTCACCACGGCCGAGTCAAAATCATGTCGTCGAAGCCGTCAAATATCATGAGCCCAACCACCTCGGAAGTGAACGCTTTGGAGAAAAAGGGTTACGTCATTTCACGCAAGATTGGTCAGGGGTCGTACGCCACCGTCCATTTGGCCGAAGTAAATATATTATTCATACTTATCTTATCAAATATTATTACATTGTATTCCCTATATTATAGTACAGCGAAGGGGGGCGGAGGGTCAAACTTGCATGCAAGATTTTCGACAAGGAGCGAGCACCCAAGGACTTTCTGGAAAAGTTCTTCCCCAGGGAGTTGGACATTCTGACCCGCATTGAGAATCCTCACCTAATCCAAGTAGTTGACATCTATTTCGTATTTACGCAGCAGAACTAATCTACTTCCTTACTGCATCGCTCATCATTTAGGTCCACAGTATTTTGCAACGAGGTCCACGCGTGTTCATTTTCATGAGGTTTGCAGAGAATGGGGACATGTTGGATTTTATACGACAAAATGGCCTCGTTCCTGAACGTCAATCTAAGATTTGGTTTCGACAGCTAGTCCAAGGTCTGCAATACTTACACTCGCTCAACGTAGCGCATCGGGACTTGAAGTGCGAGAACATTCTCCTTTCTCGCCACTGGAACGTCAAAATTGCCGACTTTGGGTTCGCTCGTTTCTGCGTGGATAATGACGGTGATAGTTTTATGGATCATGGCAGAGATAACACTCTCCAAATAAATTGATAACCTTTTGTGTTATTGAACTCTTTAATTATTGTGATACAGGGAAGCGAGTCCTGAGTCAAACCTACTGCGGGTCGGCAGCTTACGCAGCTCCGGAGGTGGTGAGTGGGACGCCCTACAATCCAAAGTTGGCAGACGTGTGGTCCATGGGGATAATCCTCTACATCATGGTCAACGCCACCATGCCCTTTGACGATTCCAACCTCAAGAAGCTGCTCAAAGACCAGTTGGCCCGGAAGTGGGACTTTCGTTCTCGAGTGAAAGATGTTCTCACGCCCAGTCTGACCCAACTCGTCCGCTCGCTCCTCGAACCGGACATCACGCAGCGGATCACTCTTGACCGCGTCGCCACCCACGACTGGGTGCGGCGAGACGTGGACAACGGCTCCATTGCTGCTAGTGCCCTCAACTCTACCGCCAGCTGAGACCACCCACTGACCATGACCGCCACCTGACCGACCACGACCCACCCTCAACGGAAACCAAAATCAATCTCAAACTCTCTTCGGTAATCAAGCAAACTCACTTCAATGTTCAATACTTTGCTATTCTTGGACCCAAAGTATTTGAAATCATAAATACGACAGGTTGCACCGGAATCCCCTCCATCCATATATTCTCCCATTTCTGACCGGCTCACATCTATTCATCACAACCGATTTAGAGGAACGATAGCTTCTTCATTGGTGATGGAAGTATGGGCATTAATTTTCTCGTCAAAATAACCTGTGCAAAGTGCAACTTCAGTTCAAATTCTCTTTATTACCATCATGTACACAATTCACACAATCGAATAAATCACGCAAAATCTGTAGCCACATACAAACACAATTACTTTGATGATTAGATGTCTCATGTTTTAGTAAGAGTAGCGTCACCTCCATCCCCAAAGGGAGGCAAGTCCAGAAGTCTGGCCACTCCTGTGTAGATTAGTCCTAGAAAACCATAACGGGAACAACATGAAAAATATACATGCACTACTTATTCACCAAAATTGCATACCCCCAGCAAAAAGTGAGACTACGACTTTTCCCGGAAGGTTCTTTTGGCGAGAGACTTGTGACGCCACATAAATTCCTGCCCCCGACATCCCTGCACCTCCAACAAGGCGACACGGCATACAACTCTTGTCCTTTGTCGACTTATCCATTTTTCAGACCTCTCTAAGATTAGTATAATTAATCCCAAATTACAATGCAATCACTATCTCACAATGTCCCAAAGTCTGGCAAGTGCAGAGTCCTCACCTCTCTCAACTACACACGTGCTGACTGGGAATATTCTGCAAGTAAGCTCAACACACAATAATTTTGTTTTGTTTGGGTGTTCGATTAAAAAATCTACCTGGATTCAGTTGAAATGGTGGACGTATCCGAGATTGAGCAAGACTACGAGGTCAATTCTTCTTCAGATGAAGAGGAGGAGGAGGACGAGGAGGAACAATTGGGGAGCAGTGGCGACGACGAGGGAGACGAAGACTTGTCCAGCAGTGATGGCGACGAGGATGATGGAGAAAGTAAAAGCAGCGGCAACGATGAAGATCAAGTGGACGAAGGCGAGGAACCGGAAATTGATTCTTCCGCAGGGGAAGAAGAGGGTGACGATGACGACGACGACGATAAACCCTCCGCCGGCGACGAGCAAGCAGAGGTTTCAGGTTGGGCAGATTCCATTGCAAAGATTCTCAAAAGTACGAAGCCTAAAAACAAGAAGGAGTTGATGCTGTCAAGAGCGAGAAAAGATTATGAGGTTTGTTTTGTATTTCAATGCCTTAAATGCGTACATAGTTTTATATATGTGTAAAAAGTTAGTTTCATGTTGCCATTTTAAAGCCATGCGTACATAATTTTTTGCTACAGGTTAACAAAACCGTTGTTAAAGTACAAAAGAGGTTGGGTGCAAAAGTACGACCACTTAGAAAGGAAGACGACTTGGAAATTGTCCCTTCAGATAAACCAAAATCTGACGATGTTCTCAAGAGAGAGAAAGAGTCGGACGAGCCCACCTCCAAGACAAAAAAGGATGATAACATTTTATCCCTCAAAGTGCAGAGAAAGTTGGAACTCAAACAGAAAAAATTGGTGGGTAATATTGTTCACTTCCATGAATGTAACAATTTATATTGATTAATGCATAAACTGTGAACAGGAACTCGCCTGGGAAAATTTGGCAAGGATGAACGCAGAAAAAGCAGATCCAGAAATGGAAAGAGATTTAGTCAAAATGGCAACAAAGTAAGAAAATTTTTGCAGACCAGAATGCATAATTAATAGTAATAATTATGTGTGGGAGTGGAAACTCAATTTGTAAACATTGCACATTGTTCAATAACAGAGGCGTCGTTCAACTCTTTAACGCGATATCCATGCAGCAGAAAACAATCAAGACAAAGTTAAAGACGTCCGAAAAGTCTGAATTTAAAAAGGACAAAATCCTTAACCAAACCAAAGACATATTTGATAATGCCATGATCAAAAGTAAAAACAGACAACCTGGTAACTCGAGAAGCTCCAACAATAACGACAACGGGGACAAGGAGGCTGAAATAAAAGAGGAGGACATGTCCAGTGATGATGATGATGAAATGGTTGGCTTAGGTTCCGTATCTATCAAAATCAACAAGCGGCCATCGACTGACACGAAAAAAGGGCAAAAGAGTGTACCATCGAAAAAGAAGCCAGTTTGGAACGCATTACAAGATGATTTTATGCTAAATGCGAAACTGAAGGATTGGGACAAAGACAGTGATAGTGACTAAATCTTAAAGCATGCTTATCTTTTGTATCAATACTATGAATTGCTACTTTTTAAATCTTGATTGCAATAAATGCACTACGTTTATGCAAAAATTGTTAGTATTCCTTGTTAGCGTTATTATATTTGTATTTATTTTGTGCGATCGCATCTCCGTATGATACATCATATCGTTAAATAGTACATGTACTCGTAGTAGTAAGAAAATATCTACTTTGATTGTTTTTTACTGTCAATTTGTATTTGAGGAGCATTTATACAATTACGTTGTTGTCGTTGTTCTTGGTATCAGGAGGACTTTGGCCATCTCTTAAATGGAACTGGCATCGTGCCCTCGTCATTTATATGAAACTGTTTCGTCTGGGTAATTTTGGGCTTGGGAGAATCTCTCATCGTTTCTTCGATCCAGTTGTGCAGTATACTGAGCTGCGGTCGCGTGATCTCGTGGGACTGGCGTTGAAAGGTGAACAAGTGTCCGTTGATTCCGTACGTCTAAAAATTATTGCAAATGCCCCACGATTATAGCATCAGTTTGCGTAATGCAGACATAATCGCATACCCGCAGTTGGTCGAAAGTAGATTGTCCCCAACGATAGCGCACGAGAGGATCTTTTGTCCCCAGACTCATGAATAGTTTCGGCAGTTTTTTGGTAGCAGCCAAACTTGACGATTCGACCTTCCCCGTCTTACTCGTACTTCTTAAGTCTTCTCCACCTAACCTCAGCGGTTTTTCTTCCCCAGCCGGAGAAGGAGGGTTCTCCTTGACAAAGGCAGCCAGGTCCTTCAGAGCAGCATAAATTTGCAATACTTTCATTTCAAACTGTATGTACTGGGAGGAGCATGGTTTATTCATACGGAGAAGACGGCAGAGTCCGGGGGGAGGAAGGCAGAGAGGGCGAAGACTCCGGCCACATTGGGGTTGAGACGATAAGCGAGGTGAAGTGCCATGGAGCCGCCCATCGCGAAACCCCCCACGATGACCTTCGTCCCTTCTCGCTCCTGTTCAAGCCGGATCATTTTGGACAGCTGGTCACCCACCTGGTTGATGGAGCAAATGTCCTCAGGAAGGTTGGGACCGTGGCTGAGTCTGTCGTACCACACGGCAGCGTTCTTAACAGGACGTAAAGATTTGAGGTACACGTACACATGTCTCAGGAAGTTGCATCTCTCTCTATTGCTATTGTTTGTACTAGCAAAAATTGTAAGTACAGAGCAAATACGGCTTGATAACTCACCTGACCATTCATGAGGTGATAGGGTCTGATGGGGGCGGAAGGATAGAGGATGCGATAATCTTTGAACTGGAAACTTCCCCTGAGTACGCGAGCTACCCAATTTTTCAAACCTTGTCCCGAGTCACCTGTGCCCATTATTTTATTATTTTATTATTTTATTATACCTTACAAAACGATGAAGACGATTTTGCTAAGCTGCTGCGTATGTATTTACATGTGCCGTGAAGAAAGAAAATTGTGCCTTTTGACGCCCCATTGGTGGCGTAGGTCCACGCCGTTCGACCCAACTCGCTCCGACCCATGCTGTCTGTCCGCCCACCTAATGCAATGCCTCCAATTGTACTATTTCTACAGATTCCTTGTGTTAATAAAATTTATTAACACAAGGAATCTGTGTTAAATATATATTAAAATATATTTAATATATTTTACTTTGTAATATTGACGCCGAAAGTATGTCTCTAAATTATTTATGCGCACGGCTATGGAAATCTTTAATGTTGTGAAATGTAGTGAGACAAAAATCTTGTAAGGGGCCGAATGGTGATCTCGGGCATTTATATTTTTCAATGTGTTTGGTTTTTAATAAAGTAAATCATTTTACTTTTAAAAATATGATTTTTGCAAAAAGCTACAAAATTATTATGAGACAATAAATAATTATTTGAATATAATAATGCCATAATAATGAACAGTACCGATATATATTTCATTAACTTTATTAATAAATTCAAAAACATTTAAAATATTCACACAAATTTTACAACATGGAATGGAACTGAGAAGCAGGAAGAGCCGATACGCGATGACAGTACGGAACGCCTGCAGAATTAAAAAAACTGCGCAGCGTCGAATTATGACACTGGATCGACTGCTTCCAAACAAATTGTAACGCTAAATGTTACGTTCTAATTGAACTTGTCTAGTTGGACGAGATCAAGGGCCACCGTTATTTAAATACCAGTACTAAATATTATTTAACTATAACTCCTAGCATACATATTTCATATTTCTTATAGTTTATACACAGCAATTGACTAGATTGCACTCTCGAAACCTACACTGAAGCTGGTTCGTTTTCGTTCTAACCTACTTATTGACTACAAGCAATATTAATTGGGACTTAGCATTATATGACTTTGGATAAATGTAAAAGTTAAGTGAATTAAGTAAAAACTACGAAGCATGCTCAGCCAATGACTATTGTAAATACATATAAACCCTGTGTTTACATATGTAAATGTATGACTTGACCGGGTCACGCTCATTATTACACCAGTGTCCGTTGCCTCTTGTGCCGTAATACTTAGATAACTATGGCCAGTTCGTATACACTTATCCTAATTGTTGGTGGGTGGGTGGGTGCCTTATCTTAATCCAGCCAAGACATTAATTGCCTAGCTGAGGCCTTACATAATCGACTACTTACTTAAGTACGTGCTACAAATTGTGGTAACACTTACATACATACATGAACAATGTACAAGGTCCGGCCGGAAACCAATGATACAGTTTAGTAGTAAAATTAAATTAAAAAACACGGTGAATAACATTCTAAAAACAACAATTACATATGCACATAAATCATACCTGGACCTGACCTGACTCCAGCAGCATGCCGAGTAAGACGAGATGATGACCTACCTATCTTCCTGCCTGCCTGCCTAACTGCCGACTTCCTCAGAATGAGAAAATTGTTATGAAAATGATGAAATTGGTGAAAGTGTTATGAAATGAACGAGATGAATGAGAAAGCCTCGGGTGAAATAAAGTGGGATGAAATGACGTGGAAAACAATGACAAGATCAAACAAACTGATCTCCACCTGACTAGATTGTACCACACTCTTTGTAAATATACTGACTCGAACTGACGAGACTAATGATAAGCGTATCTTGCATATTAATTCAAAAACTTGCAAATAATATTAGCACAAAGTTCCCGACCATCAAATCTCGACTGACTATATTTTCTGACTATATTCTCTGACTACACGTTTTCTGACTACGTTTTCTGACTATATTTTATTTATGACTATGTTTTCTGACTACCTAATCAATTAATCGACTGACTGGTTTGGTTTCATTCCTGAATGATTGTATGACTTTTATGGTTGACATGGCCTACATGCTAGTGACTTATTAACATAATGACTTGATTGCAGGTACGTATGTATGAAATTCGACTAAAGGATAACCGCTAAACTGCCTCCTGACTAGTTCAGTGGTGGCGAGGGGCGAGGACGGGTGAGTATTCTTTCAAAGGGAGCCGTGGGAGCTGCCGTGAGAGGAGGAGGAGGCGGAGGAGAGAGGGGACATTTGTGGGGTGCCGGTGCTGTGGGACGCAGAGTTGGTCGTCCAGGGTCTCAGGGGACCAAGGTCTGCAGCGAAGGGGAGCGAGTGCTTTTCGGGGATGAGGTGAGACGCCAGGTGGATTTGGAAGTCCTTGTAGTCGCGGAACGTTTTTCGACAAATGACGCAGTTGTAGTCAAACTCCAACTGTCGCGACGACGATTTTGTAGCTGCCACCATGTCATCCTGATCTTCAGACGTGACTGATTCGACTGCAACACAAAGACGTAGTAGTTAGCACATAAATCTACATACATATACATGAGAAAGAATAGTACGAGAAATGCATGACAGTTTGGACTGGGGAAATGCCCACCGTGATATTTCCCCCTAGATCAGGGAAAAGTCAAAGTATGCATACTCTGAATCAATTAGCCGGGTTCTTTCCAACGACACCCAAGCACAGTGACCTTTGACCTCCCTACCTTTACACCCAAGTGGATTTTGACTTTAAACTTGTGTTCTACTAGTAAATATGTGCAACATATCAAAGATTAGGGAAAATATCACGGTGGGACAATTGCGAGTGCCGTGTCTTGAGACAATCTCAAATTCCCCCCATGTGATGATTTTGTTATTACCTTTGGACAACGAGACTGGCTTCATGTCTTGATTGCGTTGATGGTGGTGGTAGTCGACCTCTGTCACATTCTCGTCTTCCTCCTCGCCCCCTAACTGGAACTTACTCGCAGCGGACGCGCCGCCCTTGGAGGATGCTCCTTTGCTGGATGTTTTACCCGTTTTTGAGGACGTGGTTCCACTTCCACGGGGTCGATGCCACCTTCGATGTGAGGCAAGGTTGGCGGGGCAGCTGAAGACCTTGTCACACTCGGGACAGCGGTACTCGACGTGGACGATGCAGGCGCAGCGATGTCTGGCCAGCTCGAAGGCGTCCTCGTACTCCTCTTGACACAGGCGGCACAAGTACGCACCGATCTTGTTCTCTATTTGGGACAACTCCTCCCGCGCTTCATCCGTCACCTCCACCGTGTTGAAGGCAGGGTCAATATCCCCCCGACGAGTGACCTGCACAGGTCAACAAGATAACGCAAATTTATTACATGTTCACCAACAGTCGAGTGAGTGAAGTTAAAGAAATGTGCGCCTTATTTATTTTGGTTCATTACCTGAATGCCCAGCGCTGTCGTTTCCTCATATTTTTCATCCTCTTTGAGGAGCAGGAGCTGGTTCCGCTCGTCCCTCACGGACCCAATGTCGCGGATGATGGTCCCCGAGACGGGTGACGACTTATCCTCGTCAAACTGCAAGCGTCGCACGGCTTTTGTCTTTTTAGAAGGACTTGCACCTCCGCCCTGCTTTCCCCGCTTCCCAGGCGTCATGCTGTTGGAGGACGAGGGCGGCGACTCGACCCCGTTCCTTGCGACCACCTGTTATCACATTATCATCTTACTTGTCAGTCACGCGTATCATGCAGTCATGTGAAATGGAGGTGAAATTATGCAAACAGAGAGAAGAGACAGCGAGAGAAAGTTTTAAGAACTGGTTGCCCACTCACCGATGATGACGACTGCTTCGTGGCCCGAATGGAGGCAGAGGTCCCCGTCTTCCTAGCCGACTCTGGCGTGTGGTGGTGTTGCTGTTGTCTCTTTTTGAGAAGGAGCAGTTCGGCTGGCGGCTGGGGTGTCGACGAGGAATGCCGCTTCAGAGTTAGGTCCAGTCCAACCTCGTCGCTATCGTCGAAATTTGTGTCCTCCTCGTGACCATCATGGCCGTTGTTGTGGTGGATGGTTCTTGGGCTCGTCAATTGCTGCTGCTGTGGGTGGTGGAATGTGGAAAGGGGGAGAAGGCGTGGCGAAAGGAGAAGTTGCTCCGACGCCCGTGGAGACGAGAGCGGTATCGCTCTTTGTCGCTGGTTGGGCGATGGGTGGACAGGCGAGAAGGCGGAGGTCTTGGCCATCTTTCTGGGTGGACTGAGGAGGTTGAGGCCATTGTGGAGCAGTGGGGGGAGTGGCGACGAGGAGGACGACGTTGGACTGCTCACCAACAGCTTATTTCCACTGGGGACTTGGTGTTGCTGGATTTGGTGTTGGTGTTCCGTCCAGAGTTTCGCCCAGTGGAGGAGGGCTGCTGGGTGGAGGGAGGCGGCTGCAGCGGCCAGATTGGGCGACACGGTGGGGGTGTGGTGGTGGTGACTTGCAAAGTCGCCCAGGTATCGGGGTGGGAGGAACAGCTCACTTAGAGACGACTTGTCCATCGCCGCCGTGTACATTAGTTGACTTTGGAGGTGAGATGGCTAGAAAATTGACTAGGTGATGGGATCTGGGTGACTCATTTGTGTTCTGACTATGTGACTGACTATGTGAGGTGATGATGACTAAGAATCTACCTCAGCTATGCAAATGGGACGACTAGACCTTGCAGAAGACCAGACGGATGACTAGTTGACGACGATCCTTCACTCGACTTGATCCTTGACTATGAGATTGAGCCAGCCATCAAGGTTTGACTGTTTGTGGACTTGCTTTGTTCCCTCAAGGACTAGATCGCATTCCTATTTACCTACGACGTGGTATTATTGCTGACTGAGATGGTTGACTAATTGGGGATGGATGACTAGGTGACGGAGGCAAGTTGAGACTAGATGGGATTTTCTTATTTCTATCGGGAGGTGAGACTTACGAACGACGTATTGACTGACTCGGTCTTCGGTCTTTCTCCTCTGATGACTAGTTGTCACTTTCTGTTACTACTTTCACTAGAGTTCACACACTGGACTAGCTGCACTCCAAGTTGACTTAGTTTTTCTTGACTATGCTGCACAGGGACTAGGGACTCGTGGTGCTGGGGGCAGGGTGAGAATTTCTCATTCTCTGACTAGATTGCTTCTGACTTGACGAGATGACTGGAATCTCTCTTCTTTGTAGTTTTTAAGTGTATTAGAAGTGTACTTTATTAGATAATTTAGAAGTAGCTGTTGTGATGAAGGGGAGATTGAGATTTTGTGAGTGGAGAGACCAAGAGTGAGAGAGAGTTGGAGAGGGAGAGAGAGAGAGGGGAGAAAGTTGGTTAGTTGGTGGTGTCTGGAGGAGAGTTGAGGTATGACTGGATTTCTGGAGATGAGCGACACGGCTTTAGTTTTGGTGGTGGATTGGAGCACCGTTTTTTGTTGGCGTTCTCCAGGACCAGCATTCTCCAGCACGGAATATCTCCTCCTCCCGCCATAGCTCCTCCCCATCCAGCGCCCAACCACGTCCGCAGCTCCGAATTGCTTCACATCCCTCTGCCCGACCCCCACCAACCACCAGCCAAATTTCCACGCAGCCACAAATTCCTTCAGACCACGAGCCCTCAGGAAATCTCACTTTCACTTTGTCAACGACATAGCCACGCATCGAGGTACCCTTGGCGTATGGGGATGATTTGCTTACCGTTACTACTTTGTAATTAAGGGACCAGAAGACATGGGATATCCAAATGTTAATGTAATAAGAAATGCGATAGGAATACGTGAAATTTCGGCCTATTTCAACCCATGGTGGACGTCTTTCGCTTTTCGTGCAACCAATTTAACAAAGCTGAGGCCAATTTCCCCATTGGTTTGGGTTAATATTGCTCAAATAGTGACCTTATGTATATCATTGTCTTGAAGTAACGAACAAATTGGATGGTCAAACCTCCAAGTCTCATCCTACCCCAAATCTGCCTGTCCCCTTCCCCCTTTCACTCTAATTACATTCAATATTTGAGCAGCGTTATTACCCTCATACCGTTAGTTTCATATTTGTGAGGACAAGCCATTCTGGGTGGATTATTAATATGTAGAGTACATCATCCCGCTCTGGCTGGCAGGTATCCAGTCACTGTGTCAACAATTCCTTCTCATATCGCCATCCATCCAAAACCCCGACCAACCGTTGCACAATTGTGGAGAAATGATAACCGGTAGAAAATCAATAACTCCGAATTCTCCTGTTGGTTGTAACGTAATCCGGACTATGGACGCTGGTGGTCCAGCATTTTTCATCGTCGTCGTCATCATCGTCGTCCACCATTCTCTCCCCGAACATGTCAGTCAGCTTCCCCGACAGCCAAATATTTTCCTCTCCTCGCTCTGTGCACAGGCCAAACGAGAGAGACCCGTTGAAAATCGATGGATGATGAGCTTCCCCCTTGAATGGCTTACAAAAAGTAATACGTAATAAGTTATGGAATCCTTCTCTACCTGCAAAATTGAGGACAATTCCAAGTTTTTCGTCCTGCTGCACTTTACCCTTCCGCGTGTGCATGCTTGTCGGAGACAACAAGACACAATGTGCATCGTAAAATAACAATGGAATATGAAATGCAGCCAGATTGCGTGATTCGAAGAATTAGGTCATCCAATAACTAGCAAAACAATCTCTGGCCTTCTTGTCTCGCATCTTCTCCGCATAATTCCTTTGTCTGCTCGGTAGGAAATCTGGGTGCGCAGTTACTCGGTGAGAGTGAAAAGTAGGTGGTTAATCCATCCATGACACAACAACAGGCCCATTGTCGTGGCAAGACGAAAGAGTTGAGCAGATGCAGTCGGATGATAATGTGAGCGAGTAGGAATATGCAGATGTGTCGGTAACAATAAATTCGACAGTGTATGCACACGCATCGCGGCTGCTGCTGGTTGTTCCGCAGTGACAATGACAGTGATCTTAAAGGGCAAACGATTGTGTTTTACCATTGATTTCGGATTTCAAGGAAAACAATGAATACCCAAACCAGCAGAGTCACTGATATTCCAACACAATAATTATTACAATAATGACACTCATAATGTAGCAAGCTGCATAGATACAGAACATACATATCACACTAGTTCTCACGTGGGGAAATTGAGACTATAGAAGTTAACAAATGCTGCTATTTCTGACATGCCCGCATATCCGTGTGTGTACTTTTGTATGATACAGTAGTTTGTGAGCAGAGGTAAAGAAGATATGTGGGCGCTCATCAATTAGACAATAAATAATATGAAAAGTAATGTGGATAGAAAAATATAGAAATAAAAAACGCTCTCTCGTAATGTATTCTTGGCCACGTTTCGACCAATGGCACCTCAACTCCCATCAAACACCAGGATGATTTTTGTCCATCCATGGGTTTTGAGAAGAAGGCCGAGAGATAGTCCTTGATCTGGAGGAGAGAACTATACGTACTCACGAGTGGCTACACCACATCTTTTCTGATCATAAGTATATTGGGCTTATTGCTATTATTGGGACTGTTCTGCAGATTATGTGTCATCATGCCCAGTTGAACGTGATGGGTGGGAGTTGAGCATTGCAACTAATCGTCGGGATGAGCTAAATAAAACACCTTGTTTCCAATAAAGGGAAGACGAAGGTGAGAGGCAGATGGAGACGATCTCAAATAAATGATCCCAAACAATGCGCACCAGAGAATGTCAGAATTACCGACCAACTACACTAATTCATCCTGTTCTACTACACAATCTTTTATTTTTAGCCAGCTGCCCGAACACCGAGCTTC